>NC_139219.1:282879362-283079787 GCF_055691185.1 Crinia signifera
TTTAGGTAGTGATAATTATCATCACATGGCTTTGTGGCGAGCCCGCACATGCGCACATAACAGAATGGTAAATGTATTGTACCCGCACGATACCGAGGCAAAGCAGGAAGAGGTGAATGAACATTTCAGCCTGTAGCATGACAGTTAGGAGCTGATTGGCTGGTTGTACATCACTCTGCATTTTATAACTTTTTGAAGCTTGATACATCTGGCCCTACCATCCCCGCACACAGATACCTGCAAGTGCCAGCCAGAGCTGGGAGCGGCATCGCAGGTGACAGACGCAACAGCCCCCACATGCTCCATCTTCTCCGAAGTCTCCAGGCAGGCGGCTTCCATTACAAACGCAGGACTCCATGCTGTGGGTGCTGAGTCCTGGCACCACGCAGGTACTAGCGGCATACACACGATCGTCTCCACCAGAAACTTACAAACGGCAAGTGTCCACTTTACTCTCCTTCAATTGGGAAGTGTATGGGACTTATTAAGCCGGAAAACGGACACCACATCACATTCACCTTTCAATCAAGTTCGTATATAAAGCTATTAACCATACTGCACCAGCATATATCTCCTTACTTATCACAAAATATCTCCCATCTCGACCACTCCGCTCTGCACAAGATCTGCGTCTCTCTTCTGAACGGATCACTATCTCCCATTCACTATTACAGGACTTTCATCTGGCTGCACCCACCCTATGGAATGTCCTTCCACGCACAATAAGACTTTCCACTAGCCTCCAAACTTTCAAGTGTTCCCTGAAAACTCTCCTCTTCAGGCAAGCCTATCATATTTAAGTACCACTCGCATAACCCTCTGAGGCACTTATGTATCATACTAGGTGATTCATCGCGCCCTACGGGCGCTCTTCACACCGTCGTAAGGGGCTGCGCCCCCTTAATTTGTGAACGTTTGTATATGAGAAATATGGTTAGAATTGTATGAAAGATGCCCTGTATTGCAACTTAGGTGTCCGCGAATCGCGGGAGGGGGGGTCGCGGAGGGTGCCGCGAATTGCAGGAGGGGGGGGTCGCGGGGGGTGCCGCGAATTGCAGGAGGGGGGGTTGTGGGGGGTGGATGCTGCGAATCGCGGGAGGGGAGGGATTGCAGAGAATCGCGGGAGGGGGGTCGCGGGGTGGGTTGCCGCAAATCGCGGGAGGGGGGTTACGGGGGCGGGGGTTGCGGCGAATCATGGTAGGGGGGGTCGCGGGGGGTGCGCCGTGAATCACGGGAGGGGGGGTCACGGGGTGGGGTGCCGAGAATCGCGGGGGGGGTGTGTGTGTGCCGTGAATCGCGGGAGTGGGGGTTGCGGGAGGGGGGGGTGTGACGCGAATCGCCACAAGAAAAAATCAACACAGAAAGGTCAACACATGTAAATGTTGACATAAGTGTGGCACTTCATTGGTGTTCATGTCGACACATGAGAATGAATATGAAAACATTCAAAAAATGAAAAAAAAAACTTCAAAAACTCATGTCAACCTTTTTCATTGTCGACCATAGCCATGTCAGTGTTTTCCATGTGCAATTTAATTGTGGAGCTGCCGCGAATCGCGGGGGGGTGCCGCGAATTGCGGGAGGGGGGGTCGCGGGGGTGGGTGCCGCGAATCGCGGGAGGGGGGGTTACGGGGCGGGGGTTGCGGCGAATCATGGGAGGGGGGTCGCGGGGGTGTGCCGTGAATCACGGGAGGGGGGGTCACGGGGTGGGGTGCCGAGAATCGCGGAGGAGGTGTGTGTGTGTGCCGTGAATCGCGGGAGTGGGGGTTGTGGGGGGGGGGGGTGGGGGGGTGTGACGCAAATCGCCACAAGAAAAAATCAACACAGAAAGGTCAACACATGTAAATGTGACATAAGTGTGCCACTTCATCGGTGTCCATGTTGACACATGACAATGAATATGAAAACATTCAAAAAATGAAATAAATCTTCAAAACTCATGTCAACCTTTTTCATTGTCGACCATAGCCGTGCCAGTGTTTGCATGTGCCATTTAATCCTGGGGCTGCCGCGAATCGCGGGGGGTGCCGCGAATCGCGGGAGAGCGGGGTTCATGGGGCTTCCGGTGGGGGGTTGCCGCGAATTGCGGGAGGGGGGGGGGTCGCGGGGGGGTGCCGCGAATCACCGGAGGGGGGGTTGCGAATCGCGAATCGCCACAAGAAAAAAAATCAACACAGAAAGGTCAACACATGTAAATGTTGACATAAGTGTGGCACTTCATTGGTGTCCATGTCGACACATGAGAATGAATATGAAAATATTAAAAAAATGAAAAAAAAACTTCAAAAACTCATGTCAACCTTTTTCATTGTCGACCATAGCCATGTCAGTGTTTTGCATGTGCCATTTAATCCTGGGGCTGCTGCGAATTGTGGGGGGGGGGGGTGCCGCGAATCGTGGGAGGGGGGTCGCAGGGGGGGTGCCGCCAATCGTGCAAGGGGGGGTCGCGGGGGGTTCTTTTTGCCGCGAGAGGGGGGGGGGTTGCGGGGGGTGGGTGCCGCGAATCGCGGGAGAGCGGGGTTCATGGGGGTTCCGGTGGGGGGTTGCCCCGAATTGCGGGAGGGGGGGGGGGTCGCCGCAAATCGCCGGAGGGGGGGTTGCGGGGGGTGTGACGCGAATCGCCACAAGAAAAAAATCAACACAGAAAGGTCAACACATGTAAATGTTGACATAAGTGTGGCACTTCATTGGTGTCCATGTCGACACATGAGAATGAATATGAAATATTCAAAAATGACAAAAAAACTTCAAAAACTCATGTCAACCTTTTTCATTGTCGACCATAGCCATGTCAGTGTTTTCCATGTGCAATTTAATTCTGGAGCTGCCGCGAATCACAGGGGGGTGCCGCGAATTGCGGGAGGGGGGGTCGCGGGGGTGGGTGCCGCGAATCGCGGGAGGGCGGGGTTCACAGGGGTTCCGGGGGGGGTTGCCGCGAATTGCGGGAGGTGGGGGGTCACGGGGGGTGCCGCGAATCGCGGGAGGGGGGTCGCGGGGGGGTGTGACGCGAATCGCCACAAGAAAAAAATCAACACAGAAAGGTCAACACATGTAAATGTTGACATAAGTGTGCCACTTCATTGGTGTCCATGTCGACACATGACAATGAATATGAAAAAATTAAAAAATTAAAAATAAATCTTCAAAAACTCATGTCAACCTTTTTCATTGTCGACGATAGCCATGTCAGTGTTTTGCATGTGCCATTTAATGCTGGGGCTGCTGCGAATTGCGGGGGGGTGCCGCGAATCGCGGGAGGGGGGTCGCGGGGGGGGTTCTTTTTGCCGCGAATCGCGGGAGGGAGGTCGCGGGGGTTGTTTTTTCCACGAATCGGGGGGGGGGGGGTGTCACGGGGGAGGGTTTGCCGCGAATCGCGGGAGGGGGGGTCGCGGGGGTGTTTTTGCTGCGAATCGCGGTAGGGGGGGGTGCGGGGGGGGGGGAGGTTTTGCCGCAAATCGCGGAGGGGGGGCGCTCACCTGGTGGCTGTGGAGTAGCAGTGCTGGGCAACATGGGAAGTCAGTGGGTGTCTGGCACTGTCTGTGGCTCACTGGGCTGGTTCTCTGTCACATACCTCCCAACATGACCCTCTCCAGGAGGGACACAATGCTCTGTTTCTAGACTTCCCTTAATGTATGATTGCCATCACCTGTTTTAAACAGGTTAATTTCTCAGAAAGGTGTTCAGCACAGATGAAGGCAATCACACATTAAGAGGAAAGTCCAGAAACAGAGCGTTATAGACACAGACACCCACTTTGAGTGACAGATGTAGCCAAATATATAGGAGATAGCTTGCCTTCTGGACCTACAAGCTATGCTATTACTGGTGCCTGTCCTTGTGTTTCCCTCCTATATCCCTATATAGATTGTAAGCTTGAAGCAGGGCTCTCCTACCTCCAAGTCTGTCTGTTGTTACCCAGTCTGTTTTATCACTGTCTACCATTGCAACAGAATCTGCTGCGCTATATAAGAAACTGTAAATAAATAAATAAATAATATATAACATCATTGGGCCAATTGTAGCAATTGTGTTTTAATATTATTAAATATAAATGCAAAGTATATACATGCGTGCATAGCAGACAATGGGTAAGATTTAATAGGATGAGAGATTCAGAAAGTGAGAGATTTGGTAAGAAATCTCCAGGTTTTTTAAAGCGGCAATCATTTACACTGCAAAATCAAACTGGTTTTGCAGTGTAAATGATTGCTGCTTTAAAAAAAAATGGAGATTTCTCACCAAATCTCTCACTTTCTGAATCTCTCATCCTATTAAATCTCACCCCAAATGTTTTTTTTTTATATATATATTTTTCATCTTATATGGTTTTTATATGTGCAACTTATTATAATTGAGGTGACCACCTACTCTATTGTTATTATCGGTCTAAATACATTTATATATTATAACATTAATATTTGCCTGGTACTTGTGAAATCAGCCTATGGTACATCTGGGTAACACTAGCGCAGTGTTTCTTTAAAAATGAATTTAGCTTTGCCCAGAATATCTGATCCTGGTATCACTTTATGTGAAACAGGCTCAGGTCAATTAGACACATCCAAGAAACCTGCAGCTTTTACTGCATAAAACAATCTATTACGTATTTACAGAAATTCTTTCTATTATATTATATTATATTTCTATTCTATTCTTAAATGTTTTTTTTTTTAAATACATTTTAGATATATTTATACTAGCACCCTTTATCTAGTGTGTCCTAGTGCAGTTATGCTGTGTCTCTCCTTCGGCCGGCTCCACTGGGCATGCGTGAGATTTCCTGTGCAGCTCAGAGCAAGCAGTCGCCATAACGCTGTCCCTGCTGTGGTGTATGGGCGAAGACATCTGCAGCTGTCGATATCAATAGCTGCAGGCAGGGCTATTTTTCAGCAGGCTCCAGCAGGAACTGAGGCCCTTATTCTAGTTCACTCTTTCTGACAAAATATTTCTTAGATGGACAAAACCATGTGCACTGCAGGTGAGGCAGGTGTTACTTGTGCAGAGATAATTAGATTTGGGTGGGGTTTTACACGTACCTCACCTGCAGTGCACATGGTTTTGTCCATCTAAGAAATATTTTGTCAGAAAGAGTGAACTAGAATAAGGGCCTCAGTTCCTGCTGGAGCCTGCTGAATAATAGCCCTGGCTGCAGGTTGTGGAATGGTATAGTGGGTTGTTATAACAAATAATGTCAGAATAAAAAGTAAAAAGGCTCCACATATCTTATAAAATGTTTCATACCTAGGTATCATTTCTAAAACATTAATTAAGGGTCTAAATACAAATGTTGAGGCTTTATTTGTCCAAACTAGTAGAAATATAAGGAAAAATATAATGGTTATTGTATTGATGCCTTAGCATACTGGTGTATTCCATACAGCAGTTAGTATTGGTTCAGTCCATTGTGTCACTAAACACTTTCTCCATTGTGTCACTAAACTGAACAATTTGAATGTTCCTGATGACTCTAAACAGAAATCACTGAATGCGCCTTGAATTCAAGATATTTTTAACTGCACTACCAAGGACTTGCCCTTCAGACAGCTTTCCCGCCCCCTCATACCACTATTGTTGCATATAAAGACATGTGGGAGACGTGTTCTATGAAGAGGTGTCATTGTAAATGTTGCCCCCCATTGCCGGAGAAAGTGTCAGGCGCCCCCCCATTCCCCCAATGGTACCTGCTCATTGTCAGGGGATTCCTCCGGCCTCTGGGGTCTGTCAAGTTTGGCCAATTAAAAATGCCCCTCCTGAAATGGCAACCCTACTCCTCTAGCATCCATAATAACTGTGTCCTATAAGACGGCAGCCATTTTGGGAGGGACATTTTCAAATTAGGCCAGGCACAATGGGACTGCAGACAAGTATATTGTCTGCAGTCCTGGCAGTGGAAGCAATAGCCCTTGCAGACCCCAGCACCCACAAGCCCTCAGTGCATCCAAGCCACCATGGGGTCTGCAGGGGCTACTACAACGCCAGTGGTTCTAAGGTACAATAGCAATATCTAGTAACTGTGAAAAGTGATCAAATGGAGCATGATAAACAACCAACCAAACAGATCCTGTCATTTTTCAAACACAGCCTGTGCATGGCAGTTAGGAGCTGATTGGTTGGTTGTATGTCCCTCTCCATTTTATCACTTTTTCAAGGCTTAGTACATCTCTCCCAGATAGAGAAACCCAGTGAAAACGTAGATCATCACAGAGCAACAGCTACAACAAAACATCATGGTAAAAAGTCAAAACTAGCTGTGCATATAGTGAAACCAGTTGGTATCAATGACTATATAAGTATGTATGGGGTATGAATATTCTTACAAAGAATTAATGGTTTAAAAAGGGTTGATATTGCCTAAAGGATAAAAAATGGCAGACTAGATGGGCCAATTGGGAGAGATGTAAGGGGTGCAAGTATAGAGAACACAGAGAGAGGTACTGTATAAGGGATACTGAGAGAGGTATAAGTGACACAGGAATAGAGAGCACAGGGAGAGGTACGGTATAAGGGTCGCAGGTATAGGACACTGAGAGAGTGAGTGGTGGAAGCAGTGTCATAACAATCATGTGGTGATTAAATGATGCAAATCGATTCATCCTAGCCCTGCCCTCCGCTGTTAAATGCCTCTATTACGGCATTGCACAGTGGGGGGGGGGGGGGGGCGTGGCCATGATGATGGGATCGTACTGGCCATGCCTCCAAACAAAGGTCTTCGTCATAAACTTCATCCCCTTTTATAACACCCCCCGGCTGCCCCACCCTCAAGGAGCATGTAACCCCTGGCAATGAGCAACAAACTCTTGGCAACGAGCATGTGACACAGGAAGTGCTATAAGGGACAGAAGTATAGGGAACACAGGGAGAGATATAAGGGACAGGGGTATAAGGAACACAGGGAGAGGTATAGGAGATACGGTTATAGGAATCACAAGGAGATGTATAGGGGACACTTATAAAGGTATAGAAACACAGGTATAGGGAACACTGAGATGGGTATAGGGGACACATACAGGGCTGGCCCTGAGCACCCTTCACTGTGGATATTGTGGGTGGAGCTACAATGTGGGTGGCGTATCAATTGATATGTAAAAATAGCGCCTGAAGCAAAAATTTAGGGCGTAGCCACATAATATTACCAATTCACATTACAGCCCCACTACGCTAGCTGGAGTCCCTTCCACTGGTGCCACAACGCATTATAATATCTGCATCAAGAACACAGATCTGGAACACTTTGTACTGTGTCCAGTGGATTTAAGGGATTTAAGTTGCATTTAACTAGGATCAAATATTTATCTTCTGCTAATCTAGGTTCCCCAGTTCTAAAGTGGGCACGGATAGAACAACATGGAGCTAATTAGATAGATGGTGATATAATAATGATAAAGACAAAAAAAGGATAGAGAGATTTCTATCTTTTCATTTTTAAAAGGCTGTCAGTGTATATGAAAATGTGCATATATAGAAGAAATGAGCAGGCCTGGTTCTCAGAGAACCAAACTCACCCAAACTTCCAGGATCCAAAGAGCTCATATCCTGGATCCCTACCCGAGGTGAACCCATGAGATCCCGCTATCGGATCTTGAGGGTTTTACCCGGACGCAAAATTGCAAAGGCCATTGAATACAATGGCTTACCGCTGATTTCCTGGGAGAGCTGTCTGCCAAAGCTCTTAGCCAATCAGCGACAGCCCATTGAATTCCATGGGACTTTTTAAAAATTGCTGCAGCTGCCCCCATCCTCCTGCTCTGCTACTGAGGACACCACTGCTGCTGATGCTGCCAGCACCTTCCCATGCTGCTGACACCCCACACTCGCTTCCCTTCGTCTAACCTTTCTCTCCTCTCTTTCTTTATCTCTCTCTCTCCTGCTCTCTCTTCTCCCTGCTTCGCACCCACGTCTCTCCCCCTTCTCCCCCTCCATTTAACCTCTTTCTCTCCTCTTTCTTCCTCTCTATCCCCAACTCTCACCACCTTCCTCTCACCCCTGTCTGACCTCTTTCTCCTTTCTCTCTCTCTCCTCACTCCTTACCCCTCCATCTAACCTCTCTCTCTCTCCTCGCATTATTTCCCATTCACCTCTTCTCTCTCTTCTCATTTTCATACTTTATTGCTCTCTGACACTGTTTCTCCCTGACACTCCCTCTCTCCTACACCCTCTATATTTATTTTTCGCTCTCTCCCCACATCTCTCTCACTTCCATTTCCCCTCAATGTCTCGCCCACCTCTCTTTCCCCCAGCCCCCTCATTTTTTCTTTCTCCCTCTGCCCCCTTGCCTCTCTTACCTTTCTTTTTGACTGCCCCTTCTCTTTTTTTTCTTAGCCCTCTCTGACTCCACCTGTCTCAATTTCAGTCACTTCTTTTCCCACTCCTTTCTTCCTGTCACATTCTCTCTACCCCTATCTCACTACCTGGCACTGTCTTCCTCTTTCTCTCCACTCATAGTTATTTAGGGGCAAAGATCAGACCGCTCATTTCTCTGCTGCTGTTCTCCCACTTTTTCTCCCTGACACCCCCTTTCTCTTGTTCTCAATTTCTCTCAACCTGTCTACCTGGCACACATTCTCTCTTGCTCCCCTATTTTTCTTTACCACCTTCCCTGCCATTCCATCTAAATCCTGCTCACCCCTCCCTTTCTCTCTTTTACACCCCTCTGCTCCCCTCTGCCTCTCTGCCTCTCATACCTCTTCTTTTTACATGAGGGGTATTGTATTGACAATTGTGGGTAAGATTTTGCTATGGGGCCCAGACGGTGCCAGTTACGCCCCTGAGAAGAGACACTAACTGATTACAACACAAAACGAGGGTGAAGGGAATAGCTAGACAGATGGCCAAGAACCCCCCCCCCCCCTTCCCTCGGGGTAAACGAGCATTGGCGGCTCCGTCTGCTGCATCCCTGGAGCCATCGGCCCTGCCTCCTGCATCCCTAATACCCCCCTCCCCTGCGCGGCACAAATGAGTGGCAGCAGGTCCACCTCCAACATCCCCACTAACCAACAAGAGGCAGTGGATAGTAGCAGCAGCTGTCTCCCACCTCCTGCCGGCCGACAAGTGCCAGTGGCTCCGCTTCCCTCTCCCTCCTCCCGGGGCCCGAACCCAGGTGCAGGAGATTGGCTTGGGGAACCCCAAATTGCCAGGCCACATAGCAGTTGCATCCCCTGTAGTTATTGTAGTCTTAGTAAATGCTGTCAGATGGAGAGTTTCCATATATTGCTGCTTGAGCAATAGACTCTTATCTGAAAAACTGAAGACCTCTCTCTGCCTGCCGGTGATGTAAGAATAGCTTGGAGCACAGAGCTGATATGGATTAAACATATTGAGATCTGCCAGCCACCTGCCAGCTTGGCCAGGTTCCCTGTTTTCAACATTATCACTTGCGCTGTTCCCAGTGACTTAGCTGAAGTCCAAATCCATAAGAACTAATTAGACTTTACAGTAAGAGAGATTGATCTAAATACAGCCTACGGTGTAGGAACATTGTCCGATAGACTTGGGAATATGAGAGGAAGGTAGTCTGTCTAAAACCTGGAAGTCAGTGTCTGAAACGCTTGATTCTGGTACAGTAGTATCATAACACAATTAAGAATGACACATGTCTTCCTTTGAACATCGTGTGTGGTATGATATGTTAAATGTCATAATTCCAGTAGATATTCCCTAACCTTAAACCCTACACCTAGCGCTCCCTAAGTGCTTAACCCTAACAATATTTCATACAGCCTAACCCCCCCCCCCACACCTAGTGCCTTACCCTAACCCTGCTGCAGTCTATCCCTAATGTCGACATTCCAACGTCAACTCTTCACGTGTCAACATTCCGAGAATGTGAATATGTTGACTGTTGATATTTTATCAATATCGTTATAGGTGCCGATTCTGTGGGTGCTCAAGGGCCCGAGCACCCACAGAAATTAATGAGCACCCACGTGCCAGTAACTCCAGAGTCCCAATGCTGGGCCGCTGTATTTGCTTGTTGAGCCTTTTTAACAGGCTTGAGCACCCACCAGCAAAAACATAAATCGGCACCTCTGAATATCGGCATCATCACTGTTGAAGTGCTGTCAACATAAATGGATGTTGTAAATGTCCACTTAATGACTAAATCCTTTAAAAAACACAGGTGGTAAAACATACAGATAAATACATTAAATATTACCTATAAATACATAAATTGCAGTTCAGTTCATTATGTCATCTTATGGTTACACCGAGCAAAAAAATTTCACCCCACTATTCCTGAAGCACCTCCAACAAACTGGATTGGCTTGATAGGCACTACTTGTATACCATACAGTAAAGCTGCTCCCACGACAGCTCAATGGGGTTGAGATCTGGTGACCACATGGGCCACTCCATTACAGACAGAATACCAGCTGCCTGCTTCTTCCCTAAATAGTTCTTGCATAATTTGGAGGTATGCTTTGGGTCATTGTCCTGTTGGAGGAAAAAATTGGCTCCAATCAAGCGCTGTTCACAAGGTATTATGGCATTGCAAAATGAAGTGATAGCCTTCCTTATTCAAAATCCCTTTTACCTTGTACAAATCTCCCACTTTACCAGCACCAAAGCAGCACCAAACCATCACATTACATCCACCTGGCATTTTTAAAGCATCTTTTCACTTGTTCTGCATCTCACAAATGTTGTGATCCCAACACCTCAAACTTTGATTCGTCTGTCCATAATATTTTTTTCAATCTTCCTCTGTTAATTGTCTGTGTTCTTTTGCCCATATTAATCTTTTCCTTTTATTGGCCAGTCTCAGATATGCCTTTTTCTTTGCCAATCTGCAATCACTGTAGACGTTGACAATGGTGTTTTGTGAGTACCATTTATTAAGCTGCCAGTTGAGGACCTGTGAGGCATCTATTTCTCAAACTAGAGACTCTAATGTACTTGTCTTCTTGCTCATTTGTGCATCGGAGCCTCCCACTTATCTTTCTACGTTGGTTAAAGCCTTTTAGTAATGTTTTCTGAAGGGAGTCGTACTCATCGTTGTAGGGAATTTTCAGTTTATTTGCAATGGAATAGCCTTCATTTTGAAGAACAAGAATTTATTTTTATGCCCATTTTGAGTGTATTATTGAACCCACAAATATGATGCTTCAGATACTCAACTAGCTCAAAGGAAGGCCAGTTTTATAGCTTCTCTAATGAGCAAACCCATTTTCAGCTCTTCTAACATAATTGCTCAAGCGTTTACTAATCATCCATTAGTGTTCTATCGTGATTATACACCTATATAGATATTCCTTTAAAACCAGGAGCATCTGTGAACTTGGCTATCTCTGGGACTTACAAGGAACTGACACAAATGTGAGGCGCCTATCGTAGCCCACTTGATAGCTAGATAAAACTGTTTCACTACTAACCAGTTTCCCGCCGATCAGTAGGAGCTGCGTCCCCCACTGTATCTGTGTTACTTCTGGATGCTGGGAGTGGGTGTAGCAAATTAATTACACCTTGCTTATTCAGGAGGACTTTATCCGGCCCTGACTGATTGTAATAACGCCACAGCCCACCATGAGCTGAACTCTGGAGGAGGACCCGGCAATAAAGAAGCAAATCCCGGGGCATTCGGGATTGAAAATTGCTCAATCCTTGGTTTCCCTCATTTAAAAAAATGCCTGGCTGCCCCACATATTTACATGCCTGGCCGGGAGCAGCCGAGAGGTGGTCGGGTGCGGCTGAGAGCATTTCAAATGGGTTGCCAGTCGGGCTGCTAGGAGCCGGGCTGGGACAACGATTTGGGAGGACAGAGCTGCTGAGCAACCACATTACGCTGCACAGAGCCACATAGTCGGGGATGGGAGAAGCCGGGCAGCGTCTGAGCGAGTGCTCAGACGCTGCCCAGCATTAGACTGCACATGCCCAGTCTAATCCCCAAATCCTAGGATTGGAAACTCCAATCCTGGAATTGAAATCCAAGACATTTTGGCACCAAGTCCCTGGATCCTGCCAATCCCGATTCTGGCACCTTGTGCAGTTGCACGGCTTGTCCCCCCGTTAAAAAGTGGCCTGCACATTCAACCTCCACTTTGGCCCATCACAGTAATTCTAACAGAAAACATTATACAAAATAGTTTGCAGGAGGTTGTCAAAAACCGTATCACTGGTCTTGGCTCTGCCTAATGGGGGGAGGGGAGAAATTAGGTGGCAGAGGGAAATGAGTTCCCCCACCTCTCCAGGACCACTTTAATCCCTGCATGTCCCCGCACAGCAGACACACACCTAGCTGTCTCTACTGGTGAGAGAGTGCACTGACCAATCGCCTCTTTCTTTATCCCTAACTACAGATTGAGGATTTTTATAATATGCAATAATATCTCAAGTTGCTAATATCTAATAGGCTATAATATCTTATACTGACAACCACGTAACCTACAAACACAAAGACTGGTATTTGAAAGAAAAAAAAAGTGGCTGAAAAGATGGCAACAAAAGTATCCAACAGCTGCACTAACAATGAGCACCAGACACATGGCACATCCAGAGTTTGTGCCTTTCCGGTTATGACCTACAGTCCACTCATCTCAGCCCATTACTAACTCAAAAGTGGGGATACATACACATGACTGGTGGTCAGAATGCTGCTGATCAGGATAGCGTTGTTGCCATCCTAAAGGAGGTAATCCCGACAGTGGTCAGTTGTGTATACTATGTATACTTACCCTCCGCCTGCCTGCCCTCACACCCCCTATCCGCAGCATAACCCTAACCCTCCACCCCTGCAGCCTAACCCTATCACCCCCCCCCCCCCATCCACAACCTAACTCCAAGTCAACCCCTAGTGCCTAAACCTAACCCCCCATCCCCAGTGTGACCCAAAACGGCCTACTTACTCACTGATCTGCATCCCGGTAGTCGGTATTGCGGCGCTGGCACTTGATGTCGGGATTCCTGCGTTGGTGTTCCAGCAGTGGTCAAGATGCCGGCATCAGTATAGTGAAGGCCATAATACCAGATTTGTGTGATTTATTTTGTTTCTGTGCAAGGTAAATACTGGCTGCATTATTTTTACACTGCAATTTAGATTTCAGTTTCAACACACCCTACCCAAATTTAACTCTCTCTGCACGTTACATCTGCCCCACCTGCAGTGCACATGGTTTTGCACATTTTTCAAAAAATTTGTTCTGCAATCAGATCAGAATAACCCCCTATGTGTATCCTTGCACGGGTCTTTGAAGGGCAGTGTGCGCTGGATAAAAGTGAGGGACCAGTGTAAGATCTCTGCAGGAAGCCGGGTCTGATCACACGGGGTCTGCGGGACAGGAAGACCTGGGAATGTTTGTTTGCTGAGTCAGGAATTCCTGCACATGTAAGGAAAGGCAGGGGCTTCTAACAAGATCAGCATGTGGTCAGGGAGCTCCCCAGAAATCTACACCCCCAGCACTTAGTTGTTGTTGCACTCACAGAGTGTAAGCTCTTTTGACAACACTGATAATATTATATTTGAATGTGTGTGTCACATACATACAGTATATATATTCATAGGTAATGACTGTAGCAGTTATATACAGTCATCTGTTTATAGGAAAGGTAAATAAAGTTCCCGAAATACCATACAAGATAGAGCGAGGGCCGCATAGGTCAGAGGGAATTTAAGAGCCTGGGAATTTGTTGTCCAGAAGCATTGTTAACAGCAACATCAGGGCAAAGCCGTAGGTAATAGCAGTGGAGTGGCAGGTAGACCTGCCAATCAGGGTACAAGGGGGCGTCAGTCTAGATAGGGGTATATTAGGGATTGCAGCCAGGAAGTAAGCCTCTTTGAGTCTGGATCCCACCCTCCCTACCACCTTTTTTCCTCTGTTCTACCTGGCCTGACGCCATTTCACCAAATTTGGCATTTACGCCATAGCTTTAGTTAACAATCGGCGAGAAGGCGCTCTCGACCAGCAGTCAGGTGGGGTGTCAGGTGGTCTCTGTACGGTATTGCCCCCCCTTTGCCAAGAAGGCGGGCGAGTCCCCATGCTCCGGCTGGGGGGCGTCGGACACTTCCTGGAAGGTCCGCGTCATGCAATAGAAGGGGCGGTATGTCCGTCACAGCGCGGGCTGTACCCCACGGGAAGGGGTGTTGTCAGATTGGGGCGCTACGGTCGCTACCATGGCAACACCCGGAACTGGTGCTGGTCTCAAGTGTTTTCTTTGCCATCCCTTATACAAATAGGGGTCATACCATTTCAATAAATAATTATGACCTTTTAACCTTACGCAGTTGGTGTCCGTGTCTTATTTTAGATAAGGTGTTCGTGTCAGTTATTTCTAGGCATAAGAGTTAAGGAGTGGTATAGATAAGCAACAACAACATAATTCACTAGGCGCCTTAATACTGCTTAGAGTTAGCATGTCCTACTTATCTATGGAAGCCGCACATGTGTGTTCAGTGGGAGTGCACATGTACAGGAGGCCCGCCACCAGGCTGATCACATCTCAAGAAGAGACTCCTTCTAGAGCCCCTGCAGCCAGGTGTAGATTGTACAGTAACATCCAACCGCCATTATAATCAAGTCCTACAAGGATGTTCATATTACAAGTGTTATTCTTGTTGGAGACTAGAGCGCTCTTCACTTTGTCTCCACTGTACACAAAACTGCACATGCTCTAGTGTCAGTCCGTGGAGGAAGGACCCGGGAGAGAGGGAGACTGCCCAAGCAGAAACGGAGCTTGGCGCATTCTCTACCGCTTTACCAGACAGAAGCAGTCTACAGCCTCTATAGTGTGAGTCACTACCATTATACACTGCCGCATAACGCTTAGTACCAGCTTCCGCGTAGTCTCGGTGTTACCCTGCTGTCTGTGCGGATCCTCCTGCTGTTGCAGAACCTCTTCTCCCTTTTACATACTGTTATCTCACATTTGCCAAATAAACCAACATTCTGATTCTATACTGTTGTGTGGCTCAACATTACATCAAACACCACAACACTCTGCCGACAGTCATTAGCCCAATGTCGGAATCCGGACTGCTCGGACTGAGACAGCGGGGGGAGCGCAACGTTGTGGGCAAATTCAATTCTCCCTCTATTGGGGTCGTGGACCCCCACGAGGGAGAATAGCTGTGGCCGCCCGGACCCCGAGTGTTAGGGTTTTAACAGTCGGGATTCCAACGTCGGTGTAATGACTCCTGACTGTCTGTCTGTCATTCGGCACCCATATGGCATTGTCTATAGACTTCTCAATTAAGTATTAGCCTAACAGTGATCCCTCCTCATTAGGCAGCTTTGGGCAATTGCCTATGGGTGCCAGCCACTAAAGGGCAGCAGCACATGCAGCCAATGAAGGCTTCCTTACCTAGGTTGAGCTCCTCCTCTTCCTTGGAAGAGGAGGAGCAGGGATACCGTGGCCAGCATCAGACAGCACTGTTCAAACCCACCCACTGATGCCCATAAAGCAGAGCTGCGTGCAATGTGGATGATTACCCGGCTCCAGTTTTGTGCTGCTCCTCTCTTAGGGGTCCATTTAAGAAGGGCGCATATACAATGCGATATGGGTGGATCACATTGTAATATGCATTGTAATATGCGATCCTAACGCTCAGATGTATCCTCCTTCACACACAGGGACAGTGTGTTCTGCAGGTGCAGCAGTGTGCTGTATGTTTTCCTCCAGGGGGTCTAGTGACTGATGTGCCAATGGTTGTTACCCCATGGCAGGGGCTGTCGGTGTTCTTCCTAAGTGTATACAGACAGCTCTATACTGCATATTGCTATCAGAGATCTCTGATGTGGCAGCACATATGCTGGGACTACTCTGCGCCTATAGGAGCTGACTCCCAGGGACAGGTGGAGATCAGACAGTGCTAGCACAATCACACCCCAGCATAGCACTAGGCCGCTATGGCACATGGTGCATAAATGACCAGAATATGTACTGCTGAGGGGGATTATGCAGTGCACACTGGGCCTGATTCAGAGTACACAATGCCGATGTTCCACATTGTGCATGTATCAATGTGCACCCCGGTGCGCTCTTTGTGAACTGCTTACCCTGGTATCACCGATGTGGCAGTGCTCCACCCCTCCACAGTGCTCTACCCCTCCACAGTGCTCCACCGCTCCACAGTGATGCACAGGGAAGGATTGTGCTTAAGAAGTCTTCTCTGCAAATTAGCTTGCTGTTGAGACAGGGGCGGGCCACCCAGTGTCGGCTCTACCATTTGACAACTAGGGCACCAGGATTTGGAGAGAGGGGACCCCAATAAGTCTGCCTATCACAAAATGAAGGCTGTATAGAAGGAAGACATCTTCGTTGTACTTAATGCCGGTGGCAACTGTGGAACTTCTAAGATGCCCCAAACACAATTTCACTTAAGGTGCTGGAGAGAATGTATTGGTGGCAGTGTGGGGTACTAGGTTGAAGTTTTGCCTAAGGTGCCCTTACACCGGACCTAGATATATAACTATAATGTCTGATACATGTCACATCCCAACCAACGTGAGATGCCCCTACACATCCCTGTTGTAAGGCTCAATGTGTACATAAAGTGTCTCATTCTGAATTACATTTCTGGCCATGTATTGGGCGAGATGTATTTATATACATGGCCGCCCTTCACCGCCCAGCCGCCGCGATGCTGCCGCATATGTACTAACGTATGCGGCTAGCATCGGGGTGCGGTGACGGAGACTCTGCGATACCTGTAATGTGGTGTGCGGGGGTCTCCGTCACATCCCGGCGGCTGTGAGTGACCCCAGCATCTCCTCCTCCCCCCAAGCCCATAGGCTTCTATAGGGTATCGCCACCCAGAGGTGGTGATATCCTGCCTGGCGGAGACGGGGTGGACGGGTAATGGTACATAGGAAAATGCAGTAAAACCCATGTATTACAGCATTTTCCCTTTAGTACATCCTGCCCATAGTGTGAAAACACACAAAATAGCCTTCCTCAACTGTGCATTATCCCAGTGCAACAAATGTAGCAATAATTGACTTTTCTTCTACATATACGTGTGTGTGTATTAGTAATGTATGACACACACATACACACGCTTCTATGAAATCACACCAGCGTTTCCCCTCCCTGCAGTATTGCTCTGTGTATATCACATTTCATTTTAATAAAATCTATTCTGCCTTCCAAGGCACACATCTGGAGTTCTAAGTTTGGGGGTTTATTGAAAGGTGAAGACTGTAGATAACCCCTGGGTGACACCACCTCAGGACATTAACCCTTTCTCCTTTAGGACTTCTGATATATCACAGTAGGGGGCAGGGGAGAGATCTATGAATTTCACTTCAAAACTCTATCTGTGTATGGCCATTCAGATTTGGGATCTGCTCATTTCACAGACTGATAACTGGATAGTCATTGCATACTGCAGATATCATTCTCATACCATGTACAGTATATGTGAAACCTTATGACATTTCTGACTTAATGAATCCCACTGCTAGATAACACTACAAATAATCGGTCCTGCTGCCAGTGTGTTTGGGCAGCAAAATGCTATTATTTCTTATAGATTTCTTATAGATGCTTATCATTTGTTGGCAAGCTGCTCATTCAGAGGTGATGCCACTCAGGTGCCAAAAGGGAGGGGTAATTCTGACTAGGAGCACACAGCACACAAATTAAAATTAGTAGGGGTTAATAAGAAGCACATAAGTGCTATGTAAGGAAGTGATGGTGTGATTAAAATAATACAAAATATATACAATATCCAGGGGTAGGTAACCTTTTGGGGTCCAAGGGCCGTTTGCATTGAGGCAAAATGCCTGGCGGGCCATTAAAAAAAAACAAAAAAACATACAAATCGTCCTGCGGCAGCCGCCCCACTCTCCGGTGGCTGCCGCAGTTTACGAGTCGCCGGTCTGGGTGGTCCGGCGACTGTGAAGGGAGTCTAATACAGGGGAAATCTTGCAAGGGGTCAGTAGCTCTCGCGAGATTTCCCCTGTACTTGAGTCGTTGCACAGCCATTGGGCGGGTGGGCGGACCACAAAGAACGGCTCCGGGGGGCCGTATAGGGCCCCGGGCCGGAGGTTTCCTACTGCTGCCATAAACAGTAAAATATACAATTCTAGATTTTTTTGATCCAACCAGAAAGGTTGAACAGATAATCTTAACCCTTTGAGTGCCAAGTGAATTTGTCAAAATTGGTTTTAAAATTGCCAAGCCAACACTTGTGTTCACCATAATGACCTGTAATGGTTACCTCATACAGGAAATATCATTTTGACAAAAAAAATTTTTTATTTGAATTTATATATCAAATGTGATCTACGCCGGCATTTTTAGCGGATATTTTAAACTCAAAGGGATAAAGAGTGTGTCCAGCTTTTGGGGGGGTGGAGAGAAATCCCCCCACCCCCCCTAAAATCTTTTGAAAATGTAGCTTATAGGCTACAATGCCTAACACCATCAAAATATAGTACTAGCTATAGGATCCAAGCTATGAAAAGCTCATTGCTTTTTAGCACAGACAAATATTAAATAAAAGCATTAGAAAGTAAATAATTACTGCCAATGTACTCTCTCATGTAGAAATTACATAGAGAGCTGTAAAATATTATATAAAACAAACTATTACAATTGTACTTGGCTAATAGTGCTGTGATCACTTACTGTAGATGTAACTACTGTCAGATATATTTTTATAAATGATTTCACATGTCATTAGATTCAATATGAAAGTGATGCATCATGGAACACATACATGTCATTAAATCGATGCAAAACAATGAAAATACTATGGCCCTTATTCTGGTCCGTTCGCTTGCATGCAAATTCGCATGCGAGCGCGATGTTTTTGCAATGGACATGTGCATGCGCCAGGTGCGTGCGGCCACTGCGAACAGATTGTTCACCGGGTGCATGCACCCAACACTGCGGCCGGTGGGCCGGGGGGGGCGCAGCAGGCTAGGAGACTCGCCCATGGCAATGCCCAGCGTTTCATGGGCTTTCCCTCACTGCTGGCTCCCCTCCTCCTTGCCGGGCGTCCACATAGTGCGCCCAACTCTCCCCTGCTGCCAGGTCACCGCTGCCCACCCCCCTTCGCCGGGCGTCCACATAGTGTGCCCGGCTTTCCCCTGCTGCGAGGTCCCCCCTTGCCGGCTGTCCACATGTAGTGCGCCCAGCTTTCCCCTGCTCCTGCCTGGTCCCAGCTGGTTCTCCCCCCCCTCACCGGGCGTCTACAGTGCGCCCGGCTCTCCCTGCTATCACCGGCTGTCCCCCTGCTCCTCACCGGGCATCCAGAGGCAAGATGAATGCTAGTGCCCCTCCAAGCCCCATACATATATGTATACATATATAGGTGTTGGGAGTTGGGGGGGCACCAGCATTCATCTTGCCTCCGGGCCCCTGGGACAAACTTATGCCACTGGATGTGCGTGTGCCTTCCACATCACTTGAAGGTCGGCGACCATCAAATGATGTGAGTGTTACGCCGCAGCCTGCGAATGGATGTTTATGTAAAAAACGGCCAGGACACCATTTGCAAGGCCGGGTTTGGTGGACTCGCAAGGCTGCAAATTCAACCAGAATAACCCCCTACTGTATGTCCTCTGGAAATGCACAAATGTCTTTAGACGCCACCTTGGACTACCAGAACCTATGTAAAATCACTCAGTCTACAGCTGTGTGCTTAGACATGCTCACTGAACTCCTCGTCATTCCCATTATTTATCTAACCCTTGTTATCTTGGGCACGCTGTGGTACTGTGTCCCTCATGACTCCTTCCTTATAATATTCTTCAGTCAACCAAACCACATGGTGGTAGCTCAGTCCTTCCCATCCCAGAATCCTGTGGGTTTAATAGTTAAACAGGTGTCTCCGCAACCTGAATGCTCACAACACTTAGCAGATGTACAGTAGTGTGCTCTTTGCAGCAGGTGAACAGATGGGTGTGGTATAGCACGTCGACATTGGGAAAAAATGTTGACACAAGCAAAATGGAAAATAGTTGACACATAAAAGGTCAACTTTTTTGGTGTCGATGTTAATACCTCAGTCCGTGGATGCAACAGTCGCCATGCTTTGGATTAGGTGGCTCGCTATGCTACTGCAGCACTCAGCGCACATTACCGCTCCCAATCGGAGTGCAAACGAATGGTAAAGTGTGAAAAAGTAAAAAGAAAATCCTGAAAACCCGTGTTTACCTTTTTATATGTCGACCATCATAGCCATGCCAACCTATGGCTTGTGTCAACCTATTAACCATGTTGACCATATATTGTCGGCCTATTGGCTGTTGACCTAGATATTGTCTGCGTGAGGCAGCCTTATTTTGCCTTCACTTCTGTCCAAGTCACCTCCCATGAATGCCCATGTTTTTGCTGCCAGATCTATTGACAGCAACTCTGTATGGAACAGCAGTCTCTGGGATTTATTTACTAAGACGGGAGTTCTATGGCAGATTGCTATGGCAACCAATCAGAATCTACTGTATTTATTATCTTCTAGAAGGTGCTATTTAAATAAGAAGTGGATTCTGATTGGTTAAAATGGGCAACATCTCATCTTCCACAGAACTCCCATCTTAGTAAATAAATACCTCTGCGTACACCCTGAGTGTACCTCTGTGTACACTCAGGGTAACGCATGTGTCATAGGGGTTTTTAGGACACGTTCTCGAAACTGCACCAACATGGCCGCTGACTCCACCTCTGAATCTGGCAAAATCTCTATACTAAAGATTACAAAGTATGGACTATGGATCATCATCAGGTGAGCAAATCACTTCTTTAGCATTCCATATAGCGAAGATGACAAGTTCCTTTTTGTATCATGATCCAACGCTCGCATTCCTTGGTCTGATGAGTGGGCTGGCATTCCGAATGTGCAATACAGACTCTCACTGTGCCAGAAGCTACTGCACATGCCCATATCTCCAATAGGTGACTATCTTCGCAGGGCCCCTATATGGTAATCTGGCACTGGCTGGGGGCGTGACTATGATTGTGACACCACCCCCACTTTGCACAGCCGAAATGAGGCAGAGGCTGGGACACAAGAACATGGGACTCTCATGACGGCCCCCTTTTGGACAACCACAGGAAGGGGGGTTGGCAACTGCAGGCAGTGCATCCGATTTTTGGGAGCCTCCCGACCGGGAGAGTAGGCAAGAATACATTGGCACAGTTTTGCTCCATAATTCCTCTATTGTGCATAGAGCTGCCATTAGCTCACTTCCTTGCACACAGGAACGCCCCAGGCGAGGGGGGGTGGGGCGCCCCGGTGCCTACGAGGGGGGGGGGTACCTGCGGCGATGTGTGATCTGGCGGCGGGGTCCCTGCAGTGATGCGCGCTATCCAGCAGCCAGGCGGCGGCGCGGGAAGCGCTGCTGGGTTTGAAAACTCGCCGCACGCTGATTGGCTGAATCTCAGCCAGTCAGCATGCGGAATGTTTTCAAACCCAGCAGCGCTTCCCGCGCCGCCGCCTGGCTGCCGGATAGCGCGCATCACTGCAGGGACCCCGCCGCCAGATCACACAGTGCCGCAGGTACCCGGCACGGACACCCCTGCAGCCTCCATGTGAGAGGCGAGGGGCGAAGTGCCGCCCTCCAGTGGCTGGCGCCCTAGGCAAATGCCTAGATTTGCCTAGTGGTGGCGCCGGCCCTGCTTGCACATCATCTGTAGAATAACTTCTGTTCAGTTCCTCTGACAATGTTTGTACATCACACTTTGTTGTTTGTGTTTCTGTAGTCAGCATGTATTTCTCACATCATTTTCCCATTAGTATTCCTGTGTCCTCATATTCCTATTCATTCTTACCTAATACTCAAATAAAACTGATAAACTGCAACCATGGTCCCTGCTACTCTCAGGTTTACTAAGATGGGAGTTCCTGTTCACATGCGATGTTGCTATGGGCAACCAATCAGATACTCTCTATTATCTACTAGAAGCTAGAAGCTGATTGGTTGGTACTTTATCTCTCAACACACTTTCATAAATTTCACCTTTGTCTCTCATCTGGTAAAGTATAGTCATGATTCATCTGAACTCAATACAACTGATTCCAGAACCCATCATCGCACAGAGCTCAGACAACATCTCATTTCTCCTGCTCCCCAAATTAATCTCCCACTCCCATAGTGGGGCAGATGTATTAAGCCTTAACTAGAGATAAATCCAAGGGTGATAAAGAGAGATAAACGTCCAGCCAATCACCTGCTAACTGCCATGTTACAGGCTGTGTTTGAAAAAAGTCAGTAAGGAGCTGATTGGCTGGACGTTTATCTCTCCTTATCACCCTTGCATTTATCTCTTGTTAAGGCTTTTAATACATCTGCCCCTATATTCCATAATGGAATGTATAATTGTCAGGGACATGCTTGTGTAGGGGATGCAGTTGAAATCCCAGCGTCAAAAGTTCGACGTGGGGTTTTTTACTTTTTTTTGAGCCGACATGTGCCGAAAAGGTGGTATTTCATGCCCTACCATCCACTAGGGCGGGGTGGGAGAATAAAATAGTGTGCCCAGAGAATGGCGAGCACTTTTCTGATGTCCATGGCAACTGTGTTGACATTCGGGACAAAACAGTGAAAAAACCCATGTCGACATTTTGACTGTCGACCTTCCCCATGTCGACATAATGTTTGTGTCGACCCAATGACCCTGTCGATCTAACCCATGTCGACATTCAGTCATGTCAACCTTCATTCATGTTGACCTTCTTTGGACAAACTATTGCTTGTATATCTAATGTCTGTCTATCCAATCATCCATACCCCATAGAAGCAACTAGAATTGTCTCAA
Source organism: Crinia signifera (assembly GCF_055691185.1). Classification (NCBI taxonomy): domain Eukaryota; kingdom Metazoa; phylum Chordata; class Amphibia; order Anura; family Myobatrachidae; genus Crinia; species Crinia signifera. The sequence continues at coordinate 282,902,058 of NC_139219.1, forward strand.
AGAGAAACCTGTGTATTCCCTCTCACTGCTTTTGTAAAACCCAAATGGTATTATAAGTCACAGACTGCCCTCTGTAAATGCACTCTGCCTGTGGCCTTGGTATTTAATATAGGTCACAGAACTCCTCGGAGTGAGTATTACACCAGTGGCATGAATATTTGGAGAACAATGTAATACAGTCTTATGTTTGGTGAGCAGTGACATCTCTGGGGTCACATGACTCATTGTGAAAGTGTTCTGTAATGGAATGCATAACTGTTTGCGAAGGATAAAACACATCTGGATCCGAGATTCACCTCACACAAGTGACTCAAATTAAAGCTGGTGCATAGCCACTAAAATATTAGCCCTGTCACCACCGGTGTGATGGTCTTGTGGCACCTTCTGGGTTAAAGTTATGGGGACAATTAACCCCACCCCTGTACCACGGAATCACGATTGCTAGTATTTATAACACTATTGTGCCCGCTATACTGGGAAGCTGATAGGGTGCTGTGATCTACCCCAAAAACCACAACTTCCAGGAGGGTAGGCAAGTATGATTAGTACCTGCTACTCCCCATCTCGGTGGCAGTGCTACACATTGGAGCATGCCTTACCACAGTTTTTTTTTTTATTATTATGACATGCTGATACTGTGGCAGTGCATTCTGGGATGTGTAGTTCCACAACAGCTGGAGAACAGCATTTCGAAAAACCCATGCCTTATGCCATCTATAGATGGTGTTGGCAACACTTATGACAATGGGGTCCCAGCCAGTAAGGTAACAATGGCACTGCAGCCCAAGTGGTGGCTTGGGGGAGCCAGGGCTGTGGGGGCGAATGGTCTCTGCAAATTCTGACCATCTGTATGGAATCTGCTGAAAATGTCCCACCAAAAATGTCCATGGCCTTGGAGGAGACAGATGCAAGAGGTCCTACTGGGTAGCGTATATTGCTACCCTGACGTTACAGAGGAATATATATATACATTGTCCCTGGCAATGACCATGTAAACCCCTGGTAACAAGCATGTAACTCGCAGGCAACGAAAATGTAACCCACTGGTAAAAAGCAGAAAACAAAGTGTATGGCATCACTGTGCAGGGGACACTGTGGGACCTTGCTGGAAACATAAGTTAAGCTACATATTTCTAAGTATCACTGTGAAACAATACGAAATGTGCCGTCAATAATAAAGCACCGGTGATAAGTGGATCCCTTAGTGGATAGAAAATAATCAGTTTAGAAGAATACTATGAATACGCTCACAGTAACCCATTCAGAGCCATTCTAGAAGGGACTAGACATTGAATAACGGGAGTTCAGTATTAGGAATAAACTGTGGTTAATCACCTTCTATTTGCAGGCAAGAGTCAGGTTTCCCAACCTCCATTTGTATAATTACAAGCCGGTGGCTGGTATATGCAATACAAGCTTCTTCAGGTTGATCTGTATCACAGAGCAATTATACAGCGCTCTGGAAATCCGCTGCAGCTCTCACAATGATTTCCAACCTGCAATCACATGAAACTTTCCCTGCCAGGTAATCTCCTCATGCTGCATCCGAGGAGAACAGCTGCAGGCAAATGCTAGATGGACCAAGATTTCATTAGGAGGACTTGTATTTAGTGATAAAGCAACCTATATATTCTATATAAGCTCATCAGCATTCAGACCCGATGTTCCAGAACGCTGTTATCGATGCCAGATATATATCCGCCAACTTTCCCATTTGGAAATTAAGGACAAAGAGCCTAATTCAGAGATGTACACAAACCCACTGATTTGCGCTCATCTGTACTGGGCACATGCAGATCTATGTCTGTGATGACGGTGGCAGTGCCCCCTATGTCACAGCATGATTGACATGCTGTGTTTATCAAAAAAGCATTTTCAATGTCAAGTTGGCCATATAATAATCCTGACGATCCCGAACCCGATATTGGCCACCCTAGTCACACTGCAGCGCCCAATCCTGCGGAGAAGCCAGTATCACTCCCCTTACTCTCATCCTCCTGGTGCTGCCGCTGCATCACTCTACTCTGCCTACATTATTCCGCGCATGGCCAGTTTAAGGGGCCCATTTACCATAGGTTTGCATATACAATGCGATCTGGGCAAGGGTCTACCGCATTGCTGTGAGAGGTCATCAAAATATCCATTAAAAATGCCAGCGCCACTCACAGCGACTGTTCTTTTTTGGGTGCAATATTTAAATAGACTTCAACTAATTGACTTGGCTGTATTTGTATTTATTTATACTAAAAGAACAGTCGCGGTGAGTGGCGCCGGCATGTTTAGCAGATATTTTGAGGATCGCTCAAAGCAAAGTTTGCACGCAAAGGGTTAAATAATATTTGTCTTTTTTTTTTGGTTTGGAAAAAAAAAAACATTTTAACAACCCTTTTTTTTTTTTTTTTGCAAATAGTTTTTATTAAGATTTTCAAACAGGAACATATCACATCAGAAACAGAGTGAGCAAATATTGAGCGATGCTGAACGCTTCACACTCTCTGTTACAAAATAAACCAAAGAGCAAAGATATCTTTAATATTCAAATGTTGTTAGATACTAAGGCGAAAATCTCCTTGCTTCTCATTTCAGAAAGGAAGAAGGAAAGTTTTAGAGTTATATAAGGGAAGAAAGAAGAAGTGGGGGGAAGAGGGTTTGAGTGTCGGTGCGGCTCTCATGCCTTGTACTGTGTAATTTGGAAGATATTTTTGTTATTAAGATTTTTATTTATTTTTTTATATTTATTTATTTATTTTTTAGATAAAAAAGACCCCAGAGGATATCATTTTAATGTTTTGTAGTGATCCGATTCCTTGTATGTTAACCATGGGAGCCAAATCGCATTGAATGTTTGGTCATTGGAGTTTATAGAGTATACAAGGTCGTCCATTGCCATATATTGATCTATTCGGTTGCACCAGTCTGCCATTGAGGGGATAGTAGTGGACTTCCAGTGTACTGGGATCACCGCTTTTGATGCGCTAAGAATATGTCGTACTAGGGATTTTTTATAATTGGATTGCGGTCTGTGTATAAGATTGAGTAGCCAGAAGCTAGGGGTGGCGGGGAAATCATCTTGCAGGACAATGTTTGCAGTTTCAATTACATTTTTCCAATATGTCTGAATGAGCGGACAGTCCCACCAGATGTGCAGCATTGTACCCGGGTGTGCCTTACATCTCCAGCAAAGGTTGGAGACTCCAGGGTATATTTTTGCCAGCAAGGTCGGGCACCGGTACCATCTAGTAAGGACTTTATAGTGGGTTTCCGTTGTCAAGACATTTAGTGACGAGGAGAAGGTGTTTCTAAAAATGTCTGGCCAATCATCATCTCCTTTCAGGTCGTGGAGATCTCTTTCCCAATCCGCCATAAATTTCGGTTTAGATGGAGAGATATCCTCAATGACCAGTTTGTAGATGTATGACAGGAGGTGTCTGGGGTATGTTTCAGCACTACATAGTTTTTCAAATGGGGTATTGGGCCTCAGCTTTTTTGTTGGGGGGCCTAGGCTTAAGAGAAAATGTTTGAGCTGTAGGTACCTCCAAATCTCCCTACCCGGTAAGTCCCATTTCTCTTGAATTTCCGGGAATGGCAGGACCCCCGTCGTGGTTATTAATTGATCTATTCGGGATATCCCTCTAGATCTCCACGCGGCGAATGAATTTTCGTCCATACCCGGAGGGAATTCCGGATTCCCAAATAGAGGCATTAGAGGGGACCCGGGAGGGGAAATCATGGGGGAAGAGCGGAGTCGAGTCCAACAGTCAAACATGGGGGATGCTAGTGGATGTGTGATTTTCGGGGTTTTTTTGCACCAGGGGAGGTCGGGGTGGGCTTTTGGAATGGTGGCTAATTCTAGGTCTACCCACTGTTTTTTACCCGATTGAGAGGACCACTCCATTATTCTTGTCAGTAAGACTGCATTGTAATATGAAGAGAAGTGAGGGAGTTGGAGACCCCCCGCATGTTTCCTCTTAAATAGGGTCTCATGCTTGAACCTCGGTTTCCGACCCGCCCAGATATAATCCCGTAATTTACGTTGTAAAGATAAAAACCATGAATTAGGAATACTGACCGGCAGTGTCTGTAAGAAATACAAGATCCTGGGTAGGATATTCATCTTGATTACATTGATTCGTCCTAGCCAAGAGATCCTCTTTGCTCCCCATGAAGATAGGTCGGCCTGTATCCTATTTAATAGCGGGGGGGAAATTAATGGCGTATATGTCGGAAATGCTTCTAGTGAGGTTTACCCCTAAGTATTTAAGTTGTGTAGGGTGCCACGCGAATGGGGACACCTGTTTCAAAGTTTGCAAACTTGTCTGGTCCAGTGTTAGGTTCAATGCAACTGACTTGGATAGGTTCACTTTGAAATTAGAGAGTTCGCCGTAACGACGAAATTCGTCTAATAAATTGGGGATCGAGGTTAAGGGGTTTGAGATTATCGCCAGTAAATCATCTGCGAATAAGGCCAGCTTGTATTCTCTATTCGCTATCTTGAGTCCCTGTATATTATTATTTTTTCTGATTGCCCTCGCCAGTGCCTCCATAGAGAGAACAAAAATCACAGGGGACAGAGGGCAACCTTGCCGAGTGCCGTTAGCTATCTGGAACGTTTCGGAGAGATCTCCGTTAACTCTGACCTGTGCAGCGGGGGTTGAGTATAGGGCTTTAATTCTCTGGTATCCCCGGGGGCCTACACCTATATGGGTCAGTATCCCAAGAAGAAAGTCCCAGTCTACCCTGTCGAATGCTTTCTCCGCATCCGTTGAAAGCATGATAGCTGGGGTGGAGCCGCATTTAGCGGCGTGAATTAAATCCAGGACTTTGGCTGTGTTGTCTCTGGCTTCACGGCCAGGAACAAAGCCAACCTGGTCAGAGTGGATCAAACCAGGGAGAAGCAGCTTGAAGCGGTTAGCTATCAGCTTTGCATACAATTTCAGATCAACATTCAACAGGGAGATCGGTCTATAGCTAGCGCATTGTGTTGGGTCCTTCCCCTCTTTGGGGATAACGGAGATATGGGCAAGCAAAGATTGCTTTGGAAATGGGGTATCATCAGCGATCTGATTAAAGGAGGCGAGCATCAGGGGGGATAAGGCATCTCCAAATGTCTTGTAGTACTCTATGGGGAAGCCATCTGGACCGGGACTTTTACCGTTCGGGGTGGTTTTTATAGCTATTTCTAATTCCTCAAGGGAAAAAGGGAGATCAAGGGCATCAATTTCCTTGGTTGACAATTTCGGGAACTCAATTTCTGTCAAATAGTTCTCTATAGCTGCTTTCTTGAGTGTCTCTGAGTCTAGTCCTTGCTTCTTAGTGAGATTATATAATTGAGAGTAGAAGGCATTAAAGGCTGCGGCAATGTCCCTAGTTGAAGTAAGTGTATGGCCGTCTTGGGATTTGACATTGGGGATAAATGTTGTGGAGCGTTGTGCGCGTAATGCTCTTGCTAGTAGTTTACCAGGTTTATTTCCAAACAGGAAAAAACGATTGCGGCATTTGCGTGCTTCCATTTTAAGTTTCTCAGACATAAAGGAGTTTAATTCCTTCCGGGCTTCTGCTAGCTCATTTAAGGTATTAGCAGAGAGAGAGGATTTATGCAAGAGTTCCAGTGAGTTTATTTTTTGGACTAGCATCACTCGTCTCGCTTCTCTTTGTCTTTTTAATTGGGCCCCTAGTTGAATTAGCTTACCTCTAATTACGCATTTGTGCGCTTCCCATATCATGGCTTTAGAAGTCTCTGGAATGTCATTAGTCACTATATAGTCTTGTATAGCTGTTCTAATTTGCTGTTGGAATAGAGGGTTTTGTATAAGTGACGTGTTTAATTTCCAAGTGTATTTCTTAGAAGATGGAGATGGGTAGTTAACGGTTAGAGATACTGGCGCATGGTCCGACCATGAAATCTGGCCAATGTTAGATTTGTGGACGATGTGTAAGAATCTGTGTGATATCAGGATGTAGTCTATTCTGGTGTATACATTATGGGGGTGCGAATAGAAGGAATAGTCTTTTGACAGGGGATGTTGGATACGCCATGGATCTGCTAGTTGATAGGAGTGGAGAGACTTACGTACTCTACGGTGGAGTTTGTCTGAGTAGCGCATGGAGGCCTGCGATGAATCGATTCTAGGATCAATCATCCAATTAAAATCTCCCCCACACAAAAAGACCCCCTGTAGGTGAGGCTGAGCTAGAGATAACGCTTTTTCCAGGAAAGCCGGTTGGTTCTTATTGGGAGCGTAAATATTAAGTAGAGAGAATTCATTATTAGAGATTTTACAGGTTATTAGAAGGGCTCTTCCTGGGACCAGATGATGGGGGACTACATCAGTTACATTTATGTGGCGGGAGAATAGAATAGCTACCCCTAGCGTTTTGCCCAGTGGATTGTTGGAGAAGAAACCTACCGGGAAGTCCCTATTTCCAAGAGGAGGGGAGGCCCCTTCTTTAAAGTGTGTTTCTTGTAAAAACACTATGTCGGCTTTTTCTATCTTCAATTCTCTTAGCACTCTGGACCTTTTCTCAGGGACATTAAGACCTCTGGCATTAACAGTTAGGAGTTTAAAATCAGTCATACTGGTTGTACTACTAGGCGTATGTTTTTTGGTGTGTTCTGAGAGTCGCAGCGTGGGGGATAGAAAGGGGGACGTGGGGATGAGAGTGAGGAAAGGACAGGAAGAAAGTCAGGAATACATGATACATATCTATAGAACATTAAGTGAGTTAGAGATAGGCAAAACAGAAATAACAACACTGCTCCCAGTCCACTGGGCGAGAGCAAAAGCGCTCCCATCCCTGTAGCTGAGACTGTAAGTTGCAGTGTATCGGGGGGCAACAGGGGGTTGGGCTAGGGCCCATCCCAAATACATCAGGAACATAAATACTAACTGAAACATGCAAAATTACATTTCTAACACATGAGTTTAGGGGATAACTGAACCCCGAGGCACTCAGGAGAGTGGACTAAACTTCGGTTAAGTGGAACCAATAAGACCAAGTATACTTGCCTCTATGAGGCTGCTTAACTATAACATTGTAACATGACTGTATAAATGTTTAACTAAGATCTCTGACCTCTGCGGAGTTTTCTGATAATTGAAGTCCTAGCAGCATGGCAGTTATAAGTCAGGTTATTGGTTGTGCAAAAGAGGGGGAGTTTGGAGATCTCGGGGACTGTGACCTGTTGTGGGGCTTTGATGACTTTTCGACGATCTGAAATGGAGGGTTCACCGCGGGGGGCGAAGGAGGAGAGATCTGGGAACGAAGTGAGCGCCATTCAGGAGCTTTCACTGGTGGTATGCCGAGGGTAGCGCAAAAAGAGTCCAGGTCTTCAGGGTTGCGTAGTGTCGCGGTTTTCCCTCCATGGGATGCTGTAATACTGAACGGGTATCCCCATCTGTATTTGATGTTCAATTTCCTCATAGTGTCTGTCAGAGGCTTAATCTGTCGCCTGGACTGAAGTGTGAGCCAGGAGAGATCCTGGAATATCTGAATTGGGTGCCCATCGAGTTCTAGGCCCGTTGAGGAGCGTGTTTTCCTAAGGATTTCATCCTTCTGGGAGAAATAATGGAGCCTGCAGATTACATCTCTAGGGCGATCAGACTGTAGGCCTCTGGGGCGAAGCGCTCTGTGGGCTCTATCGAAGATTATAGAATCATTGGGATCGTTTTCCAATATTCCATTAAAGATTTTTGTGAGGACATCACTGAGGCCTTGCGAGGGGATGTCTTCTGGGATACCTCTTACCCTCAGATTGTTTCTTCGCCCTCTGTTGTCGATATCATCTAGGTGTTCGCGGAGTGACTGGATTTCCTCTGCCTGTGATCTGACTGCATCCACCAGGGATTTATTGAAGGCATCAGATTTTTCTCCTGCAGCTTCCAGAGATTCCACTCGTGAGCCGAGGTGCAGCAGCTCTTGTTTAAGGCTGGATACTTCCGTATGGACTACTTCTCGTAGCTTGGTCTCTAAGGAGATAAAGTCCTCCTTCGTGGGGACTTCTGCTTTGGTGGGCAGAGTTTGTAGAAGTTTGAAAATTTTTTGCAGATCTCGGTTATCTGTTTGTGCCGAGGGTAAGGTTGTATCGCCTGAGTCAGGTGAGCCCTCTGATAGCTCTGAGTGGGTTGGGGAGGCAGGGTTCGATGGGGTCGCCATTACTTTGTCTGTCTGGGACCTCAAGTATTTTCGGAGGTCAACGGTGGGCTGAGTTTGTGAAGAGCGAGTGCTTCCCCCTTTTCCCCTACGTCTCTTGGAACTCATGTATGTCCACTCATTAAGTTAAGTAACTGTGTAGGATGCAGTGCAGTGGTTAGGTTCAGAGTCACCAGCTATGGGAGGGAGGAGAAAGGAGCACAGGCAGGAGTTGGTTTAAGTTTTATTGATGAGGTTCACAGTCCATTTTAAAGTATATCTCTTATCTCATGTCCTTTGTTGCATATATAGGTCTGATGCAGTGGGATTTCGCCGCCATCCCCCCTGAGTGGGATCACTCAGCCATCATGGGGTTTTTTGGGGCCATCGCGAATATTCATACACTCACACGCCAAATCAGTGGTCTGGTCAGGTAAATGGAGGCAGATGTGCCAGTAGCTTATATTTGCTGGAGAAAGTTATTGTGGGCGAGCTTAAGTGCAGAAGGTCACTGCCCGGAAACTTTGTCTAGTTGGGGAGGCTTAGTGCACTGTCAAAGAGCCAGTGTTAGCTTTTTGAAAATTGAGGTCCCCAGCACGAAACTGGGGGAGGGGTCTCCCTTTTCAGCAGGTGTGGGACAGGCTGCTGTTGCAGGGTTGAGGCTGTAGTTATAGCCAGATTCAGACCAGGCTGGGTTGAGAAGGTTCCTATATGGGACCTAGTGTTGGGCAGGCAGTGAAGGGTTGGTCGCTGCCAGACCTGACTCTCTTGGTGTTTGGTTCAGGTATGTAGAAGGGTCTCCAGGTCTGCCAGGCCACCCCAGGTGCAGGGAGAGGCAAAGGAGGGTGTCCAGCTCGCTGAGAGCCACTCGCCCCAGGGCCGGTATGATTTTATTTGTGGCCCCAAAATGGTGGTCGCGGGTCCCGCCAGGCACTCTATTGGGACAGCCAAGGGGTGGGAGGTCTCCTTAGATGTTTGTTAGAGCCTCCAGACGTGAGCCGGAAAGGACCCGGGCTCCAGGGATATTTCTGGCTGCTGGGGGGGAGAGGGATGTGCCTGCAAGATGGCCGCCGTCACCCCAGGCAGCAGGATCTGACAGGGTGTGCGGCGTTGGTATGCGGCGTCTCTTACCTCAGCCCCCGGTGTCCTGGGGCCACTGTCAGGTAGCCTGCTAGCAGCTGGGGGGAGACCTGAGGCAGCAGAGGAAGACTCCGCGGCTCCGACCGCCGCTGCGTCTGTTCGATGCGCCACGGAGCTCAGCCGGCGGCTGTGTGCCCAAATCGAGGTCCCGGCGCCTGGAGAGGGCTAGGCCGCGTCCCGCAGCACAGCTTCCCTGCGTCTCCCGGACCTGCGGAAGGTCTCGTTCGGTGCCTCTCCTCGGCAGCAGCCAGGTAGTGTCAGTGAGGGGAGCAAAGGGTGTCAGATAGCAGGGTAAAACGGCCCCGATTCTGAATGGGCAAGGGAGCCTCAAGAAAAAGCAGCCTCACCGCTTCTTGGCCAGGCCACGCCCCCTTAACAACCCTTTTTTATTTTTCTTAAATCAGATGGTGACAAACTGTCATTTACAATAGAAAAAAAAAACTTATAAAATATTTAAAATGTAACTGAGACTCACCCATACTATTTTGCACATGTGAACCTTCTAACCACGGTAGAGCACAGGTTACACTCACAGTGAGTATAGCCAAACCTGTTCTACTTTGTTGATTGATTATAATTTCTATTGATTTTCTTTGCTATTACCTGTCACACCAATATTTGGCTTAATTAGCTGAAGTCAGTCAGTTTTTAAACCTTGTTTTATGCACAAATAAAATATATCTGTGTGTATTTCATGTGTTTGATGTATTTGTGCAAGATACCGCAAGATACATCATGGAAATATACAAAATATTCTGAAATACGAAATAATCCGTTATCCAAAATTCTTTTGGTCCTGAGCATTTTGAATAAGGGATACTCAACCTGTACTTTCTTTGATTTACATGGATCTCAACATACGTGTAACCTTACAGCTTACAACATATACATTCATCAATATCAAATATACATCAGTCATCATCATTAACTCAGAAAACTACATCTGTGTAGTGTGGGTGCTAAATTTACACAAGGTAAGAACGTACTTCGAAGCTACAGGATGTGTAGCCCAAATTAAGGGAATTCTAAACTTGTATGTAGACACACAGTGCTGTTAAGAGCTCTGCTGGGCCTAGGTAACATTTAAATGGTGTGGTCTATTCACAGGGAATAGCATCATGGTTACCTAATTTTACTATCTGTCTCCTTCTAGAGAGAGGATTCATCCAATCTACATTCCAGGACCATCTGAACATCTGACTACTGGACCAACTGAAGTACAACTGCCTATCTCACATTCACTCCAGCTTTTACCCTCAACATCACACTGAGGGGTACATTTACTAAAGCTTCTAAAAGGTAAATGAAGTAATGTAATGAAGTAATGTTACCCATAACAGCCAATCATATAATTTCTCTATTGCATCCTACTATATTATAGACACAATCTGATTGGTCTCTATGGGCAATATCATCTCTTTTAATTTTTAAAAGCTTTAGTAAATTTACCCTTGAGACTAAGGGGCAGATTTATTAAGCTCGGTGAAGTGACAAAGTGTCTGGTTTTTATCACCGGCCAATCAGCTCAGCCGGTGATGTCCGCTGACGCCCCCCCTGCACCCGTGTCATTGGCTGTTAGCATGAGAATGCCCAGCGTTCTCAAATGCTAATGAGCACTAGATGTCATGTTTACCCAGCTGGACCTGACAGGCATTGAGACTCCACATCGGCAAGTGTATACACACTGGTCGATGCTGGGGTACAATTGAGGGCCTTAGGATGCCATGCAGCATTTTGCAGCTTGGTATTGCTAGAAAGGACTTCTCTCAGCAGAGCTGACCAGAAGACATTGCTAACAACAGGGGGGCAAGCATATTGGGCATACACACTGCCAGATATGCACTGATGTGAATGATACAGTATGTCAGATTGGACGACATATCGCCTTAACAGTCCATCATAGCAACCCCATTCCAAACTATAATATCCACACTAATGCCCCCTCATATGTACTGAACTCTCAGCTTTACTACCCACCTACACTACCCATTATAATTCTCTCTCACAACTATCCAACAGGTTGAAGAAATCTCTCTCATTGTCATGGATTCTTCTGTGGTCACAACATAAAGTAAGAAGTGCGGACCACCATAAGAGACAGTTATAGGAAGAAAAGAGCTTCCAAAATGAATACTTATTTTCCTGTTCCCTCATTCCTGGTTTGATCCAATGTAGTTCAATGGCATTTGAAAAGCGATAGCCAAATGCTAAAATCGGGCTCTATGCTGATCTTCCAACAGTTCATGTTTTCCAGGACACCTGTGGATCTGTACAATGTGTCGGTTAGCAACGAATGCAGCAAATGTTTGAAAATGTTAGTTAGTAATGACTGCACCGGTGCCCCAGCTAGGTGGTCTGGAAAACATGAACTGTTGGTAGATCTGAAGAACTGGTTTGGCCAGCCCTTGACTACTAAGCCACTACTTAACTTGTACACAAGTCACTAGGAGGCCTATTTATCAATATCAATGTAGCAGTTGCACGATACTTAGCTACACTGTGATTCTGGTCGGGAGCAGTGGGCTAGATGTACTAAGCCTTGAAAAGTAATAAAATGCACAGTGATAAACCAACAACCAATCAGCGCCTACCTGTTATTTTTTAAACCCAGCCTGTGACTTGGCAGTGAGGAGCTGATTGGCTGGTGGTTTATTACTCTCCATTTATCACTTTTTGAGCTTGGTACATCTGGCCCAATGTACCTGTTTGCTAGGCCTCTCTCAGCAAATTTGTGCAGCGCCACTGGAAGCCCACATTTGGGCTTTTTATTTCCATTGAATATATAAATATGAATATTATTTACTATTTTCTAAGAATAAAATCTTATATTGCTATTCTGAGTTGATGATTAAAGTGGTACAAGCATTGACTTTGGTCTTGGTGAGAGAGGCGTGGCGGGATCGGGTGTATTATGGAAGTGTAACCACACCCCCAAGACGGCCATCACCCTCAATGATGCACACAGCACTCTAATAAGTCCTACAACGCTCCTAGCCAGTGGCCATGCCCCCTAAATACAAGTCTGTCCTTTGACTTCACCATGAAAGATTTTGGTGAGTTAGGTCTTTCCTTTATTCCTCTTACTCACATCTCTGCTAAGTGTCTATGTAAACTCTCACAAATCCATTGGCATAGTGAACAGAATAATTCTCTACATTCCTCAGATCTGTTTAATAAAATGCAGCCGTATTTGTGGATTTGTGGACGCACAGAGCCAGCAATCAGCTGAGCGCTCACTGTAATACTCCAGCTACATCTCGTGCCTGTTCTCCCCTGGAATGTGCACTCAGTGCTGACATGTTTTCTCCGAGAAAGGTGTGAGGAGTCTCCCTGTCAGCACATGCAGGTAAATCAGGGGTTCTAATCCCACAGACATGCACCACAACACAAGGACAAAAAACGGTAGATGATGGCTGTTCATCCCACATCTTGGTCACAGGGCAAGATTCCAACACTCCACCATGCACGCACCTCTCCATCAGGAGAGAGGTCACACAGTAACTTTACATGCAAGCTGTATTTTATGTGCAAACATTGCTGCTAGTGCATACACCTTATGGGGGACTGTCAACATGAAATAATTATAAAAACAAAAATACTACTGTGAACAATGTGCATTAAATGTGGTTGATAATAATAAAAAAATTTTTTTCAAGTTAATCTTGGAAAAATGGAAACAACAGTCCTCTGCATACAGCCAGAGGGACAGATTGAAAGATGGACAGAAGTGCAATACTGCATGCAAGCAACACTGTATTTCCATCCAATCTGAAGGAGAGGCATGCATAAAAACCCCAAAGGCAGTGCTGGAACGTGAGATGGAGTATGGGGTATTTAAATGGACCAGGTTCGAGTAAGATCAGAGATACAGGCCCATTGGTGGATTTCCCCCCCCCCTCCAGACACAATGACCAAAACATAGGATCAATTCCATTTTATTGTAGCACATTACTAAGAATTTCACTTCCCCACCAGAAGAGATTTCCGTTCAACATTTGTAACTGAGGAGCAGATTTATTAAGCTTGGTGAAGTGATAATGTGGCTGGTACTTTATCACCGGTCAATCAGCTCCTAACTGTAAAGTTACAGACTTGGTTTGAAAAATGACAGGTAGGAGCTGATTGGCCGGTGATGAAGACCAGACACTTTATCACTTCACCGAGCTGAATACATACCCCTCAGTGGTAGATGTATGAAGCAATGATAAGGGAGGAGAAGTGATAAAGTGGCTGGTACTTTATCACCGGCCAATCAGCTCCTAACTGTCCCTTATTAAACCCAGCCTGTAACTTAACAGTCAGGAGCCGATTGGCCGGTAATAATGTAGCAGCCACTTTATCACTTCTCCTCCCTAATCACTGCTTCATACATCTACCCCTCAGTAACTCAGTTTAAGGATGAGATGTGCCTTGAAAAGTTATACAAATGGAGAGTGATTAACCTCCAACCAATCAGCTCTTACCTGACATTTTTCAAACCCAGCCTGTGACATGGCAGTTAGGAGCTGATTGGTGGGTGGTTTATCATTCTCCATTTTATCACTTTTCAAGCTTAGTACATCTGGCCCTAAATTTCCTAAACTTATATAAATAACTAACAGGCCTTGCTCAGTGCAGCAATTAGAGCAGCAGCAACTGTGTGCCATAGCACCCCAGAGTGCCTCTGGACTCTTGCGGAGGTGCTCTAGGTTGGTGGTCTAGGACCAATTCAGATTATTTATGGTCAATGTAATGGGAAAAAACAGTGCTGGTAGACCATGCTAGTCATAAAATATGTGGCAAACAGAATTGAATATTGTCCCACACAGCATAAATAAAACTAGGGATAAACATAATCTACTTAATTTAATATATTTTTAAAAAAAAAATTCAAACGGAACCTTATGGGCGAAGCGGGTTTGTAAAAAAAAAAAATCTGATACTACAGAACGCTGTGGAGTGGTACTTAGGGATATGCAGATGCCTGATACTGATGCACGTGAGAGGCTTAACCACCGATGGTGGGTTCAATGGTACTGAATACGGTAACCAACACTGGGGTAGCGAATACTGGGGAGCACAAACATAGGGATACTTGAACTGGGGATTCAGTATGGCAACCAATGGTATCAGGGTATAGCTGGAGTTGATGGGATAGCCTAGGAGCCAATGATAGTGTTTATCTGGGAAACCGATGGTGCGGCCTGGGAGTCTGTGGTATTGTTGATCTGGGAACGATTGGTGCGGCCTGGAAGTCGGTGGTGGAGTCGGTCTGGAAACTGATGGGCGGACTGAGAGCCGGGGGGCGTGGACGGGTCTGGGAACCAATGGTACAACTTGGGAGCTGATAGCAGAAATCGGCCTGGGAACAGGTGGCAAATAGTTGTAAACACTAAAATACAATGTTGCCGGTAGCAATGTTATTATCAATACTTGCTAAATTTCCCAAAAATATATAGTTAATTATGTTATCTAGAAATATTGTGCAACAAGCATTTAAGCATAGACATGCCCATATATGGCACTAGACATGCCCTTTGGGTGGAGCTTGGCATGCCCCCCTCAATGCTGCACTGTGTGAAATTCTACTACCAGCTATATACTCCATGAAACTTGTTTTCAAAAGTAGGCAAGTACAGTATGATTTACTCCCATTTGCAGAGACTGGGCAAATAATTTGAATAAATTAATAAATTGCCTCGAGGACCTGGGTCAGCAGCAGTGTAAAGGAGCCAACCCGGCTCCATTAACATTGGAATCCTACCCAGTTCCTGACCAGGGTGGAACACGGGCAGGAACCAGGTAGTGTGCGGTTCAAACAGTCCCAACCCAGGTTGGGACATGCAGGTAGCGTTGGAAGGATTCCAGAAGTGTGGGATGCGCTTTACGGAAGTCTGCGCAGTGCATTGCAGCAGCAGCAAAAGACTTCAGCCGGGAGGGACGCCAGTGGACGGTGCACACAGACCCCAGGCACGACTGCTACCTGGCGCTCTACAGGCAGACCTGCCACAGCCCTATCCCGTACAGCGCTGACAGGCAGTAACGGGATCAAGTGCTTAAAGGAAGAGGGTGAGTTATGTGCCTCCCACTCCAGTGACGGGCGGGGGGGGCAATTTAATTACCCGGGTTTTGCCTCATGGACCCAGGTCAGCGTGAAAGGGGTAGCTGAAAAAATACATAGGTCAATTTCCCTGTGAGTCCTACCCTGGTCCTGTCCAGGGTGGAACGCAGGGAGGACCCGGGTGGGGGGCAGTGTAAACAAGTATGCCGATCATCCGACCAGGCTCCCATTTACAGCAATGGGGGAGCCCATCCTACTGACCACAGTGTCCTGCGGTCAGTATGGAGGATGGGCAGGGGACGCAAACAGCCTCAGCTGCTGTCTGCTGTACTGTGCAGAGAGCAGCGGAGGCAGGGGGAGGTGAATGGATGCCTGTGTGCGGCATCCATTCACCTTGCGGACGGGGGGCGGGATAGCGGTGCACGGAGGCTGGGGGCAGCCCATCAGCTTACCTTGGTGTTGGGCTTGCCCCCAGCGTGGCTATCTGCGGTCGTGGCGGGGCGATCGGTGGTCCCAGCACTTGGAGATGATGTCATCACCAAGCACCGCACCCTTTTACACTGCGGGTCGGCACCATAGTGTAAACAGTAGAAGTCCCGGATCTGATCTGGATTGGAATTGTGTTCCAAATATCGGGACGGATCTGAGATTTTGGTGTAAAAGGGGTTTAATATACAGTAAATAGGGTTTGAAGCT
Source organism: Crinia signifera (assembly GCF_055691185.1). Taxonomy (NCBI): domain Eukaryota; kingdom Metazoa; phylum Chordata; class Amphibia; order Anura; family Myobatrachidae; genus Crinia; species Crinia signifera. The sequence continues at coordinate 282,918,064 of NC_139219.1, forward strand.
GGGTCCAACCCTGGTCATCAAACATGGGAGTTTCCAGAGTCGGACACAGGGATATTGGTGTAAAAGAGGTATTAGCTGCCTACAAAGATGAAGCTGTGAATGCATTAGCTCTGAAGCAGCCCCAATAAGCATTTGAACAGCTTTTGCTGTAAATAGGTAAAACATAAAGTAGACTGAAAGCATGGGTTATAGAGTATATGCTAGTATTTCAGATATAAAAAGTAAAAGTTTGTGGTGTTTGTGCAGTTGTGTTAGTAAACACCGTACAGCCATATAGTGCAGGTGAGGTATATAGCAGGCAGCATATTGCAGGGATCAGCACTAAGCTGCGCCAGGGGATGTTTAGCTAATCCTCAGACCCTGCGCTCCTCTGCAATCAAGATGACATTTCAGAGATGGAACTGAGGCGGAACATTCAAATCCTAAGAATCTCCACAGAGATTAGGGAGGAATCTGCAACATAGGACTAGACTGCCAGACCTTTATGGCAGCAGCACTACACTCCTTCAGCACCAGAGTTTAGTAGCAATACATCCGTGCTAAGGTGCATACACACTGTGCGTTTTTCCCCATCATGCACAGCGATGATGGGAAAAATCGCTGGGCTGAATATTGGTCAGTGAATACACACTGGGCGTTATCCTGGGTGACTCGCAAGGATGTGAATTCGCATCCTTGCGAGTCACCCTAACCCCGCCTTGCAAATGATTTGCCGGCGCAACCCATTCGCAAGCAGGATTCGTTGGCAAGGGTTGCGAATGAATGTTTTACATGAACATGTATTCGCATACCAGTGGGAACCTCCCCCATCTTTCAATGGTCCCCGACCATCGAATGATTGCGAAGGCGCACACATTTGTAAGGGTGGTCCATGCCACTCGCACATATGCATTTAGAGTTCTGGGGAATTGGGCGGGGAGCTGACATCCGGTTATGTCAGCTGTCCGCTCCCTGCACGTGCTTCACAAACACATTAGCATGTGTACGCCCAGCGTTTTCACATATGCTAATGGCCCAGCCCAACACCCCATGACCCTCTCCACCCCCTGGGCTGGGAGCGTGCACTCGGTGAACAGACTTTTCGCCGATTTCGTACGAACCCAGTGTATACACATGCGCAGAAATGCTGCTACGCATGTGCATATGCAAAATACGGCTGAACAAGTCAACCAGAATAAGGGCCACTGAGCGATTTTCCCCCTGCCCATTGATTTTCACGGCTGTGAACGGCTTTCCATAGCAAAGCACTATGGAAAGCCGTCCAGTCTGCTGGTAATACCAGCAGATGAACGGTGGCCACCAGTAATGATGCGGGAGTGGGTATCAGTGCTCACCACCTGCCCATACACACTGGGCGGCTTTTGAGCTGAAAGCAGCTCATACGACAAAACTGAGCTGCTTTCAGATCAAAATCTCCCAGTGTGTATGGGCCATTGGCCTTTTATAATGAGGCCCATACCTTTACAGTATCACAGCATACTTTGCGTTCCAGCCTACTGAACTGATACACCAACATATCAGACATTTATAATGACACAGCTCTCCACGGCCAGTCTTCATTAAACGACTAGTTTATACATATCTCCCAACCATCACGATTTTCACAGCATAGTCACGTTTTCTTATGACTTTCCTGTGTTCCACTTCTCGTTGTGGGGGAGTGCAATTGTGAGTCCCCCTGTCATTCGCTGCTCTGCTTAGCGAGTGCTGACCATGCCCCCCGGCCCCACAGTGACTAAAACTAGGGCGTGGCTTGATTGCAGCATTGCCATGAAGCCATGCCCATTTTCTGTAATGCACAGCTACCACTGCTGTCACGGCCGAAGATTCTGATGAGGTCGTGTGGTGCTCAGGGACTGAGGAGGAGGCAGTAGTAGGGTTAAAACGAGCAGGTTTAATAAAGGCTGTCATACAGGACTCAAATACTTCTTTGAGAACAACTGTAATAGGAATCAAAGTAAATGGCAAACGATAAATGTCCAGAAGACAATGAGGATGAATGTCCAGAAGACAATGAGGATGAATGTCCAGAAGACAATGATGAAGAAAATCCTGATGAAGAGATGAAAAGATGGTGGCAAATAGAGGATCCGGAACTGGAAGAAGATGGGAGGTGACTGCGGCTGGAGGTAGCTGAAGAGGAGGTCTTTGGGGAATCCAGGAGGAAGCACCCAAGGGTACCAGAGAGAAGCTGGCGACCAGCGTGACTGGAAAGGAGCACTGGATCTGAAGCCAAAGCGAGCTGACGGACACAGCTGGGATAGCAAGGACACAATGAGTCAGGAGCCTTCCAGGAAGTGCACGGCACAGAAGACTCTTTGCACTGACACTGAGTTACCTGGGCAGATCCTCTATATGCATAGAAGGCGGCTGCCATTGGCTATCACAGTGAAACAGGTGTGCAGCTCTGACCTGGCCCAATCCCCTGTTTGCCCTTAAGCAAGATGGCGGCGCTGGTCTCAAGGCACCCATAGCCTAGAGTGAGACCACGCTGCAGACTTCCATGCTGCCCTCCAACACTGCCGGACCTTTGCCTGCCGCCTCACCTGACATGGAGGCCGACACACGCCAGCCGACTGCGGACACGGACGGGTGAGTACAGGACCCGCCGTGTACCGCCGCGGCGGCGCGTGACAGTACCCCCCCCTTTTCGGGTAACCTCAGGACATTTGCGCTTCTTGTGAGGATTCTTCTGAAAAAATCGCTTAACGAGACTTGGGGCATGTAAATCAGCTTGATCCACCCAGGAGTTCTCCTCCGGTCCGAAACCAGCCCACTCCACCAGAAATTGATGTCGAGAGTTGCGATAACGAGAGTCTATGATTCGTCTGACCTCAAACTCAGCATCCTTCTCGGTATTGACCTTTGAGGGTCGGGGTACTTTCTTTTGGAAGATGCTTAATTTCAATGGTTTGAGAAGAGATATATGAAAAGAATTAGATACCTTCATAGAAGATGGAAGCTGCAATCTGTAGGACACCGGGTTGATGACTTGGGTGATGGGGAATGGACCAATAAAACGAGGGGCAAGTTTCATCGAGGGTACGCGAAGTCGAAGATTGCGGGTAGACAGCCACACTCGATCCCCTACTTTAAATGGTGGAACTGCCTTTCTTCGCTTATCAGCTGCTTTCTTATATCTGGCAGAAGCTTGAAGAAGAGCTTTGTGAACTTCAGCCCATATCTTTTTGAAACGATGAAGAGACATGGAAGCTGCCGGAACCTCCGGAGACGGCAAACTTGAGAAATCAGGGGACCGTGGATGTTTGCCGTAGACTGTGAAGAAGGGTGTAGTACCTGAAGAGGAGTGATAAGAGTTGTTGTGTGCATACTCCGCCCAGGGTAATAGATCCTTCCATTCATCTTGAGAGGAGGACACAAAAAGTCGAATAAATGTCTCTAGGTCTTGGTTGACACGTTCGGTTTGCCCGTTAGTCTGAGGATGGAAGGCGGTGGAGAATTTTAATTTCACCTGAACGGCAGTACACAGAGCTCTCCAGAACTTGGCGACAAACTGCACACCCCTATCGGATATGATCTCTTTGGGCAACCCATGAAGCCTGAAGATGGTGGATATGAAGAGTTGGGCTAGTACTGGAGCCGAAGGTAATGATTTTAGGGGCACGAAGTGGGCCATTTTGGAAAATCGGTCGACTATCACCCAGATAACAGTGTAACCGCTAGAGGAGGGTAATTCAGAAATGAAGTCCATCGACAGATGAGTCCATGGTTCCGTTGGGATGGACAGTGGTAGCAAAGCCCCAGCTGGGGGAGTCCGAGACGTCTTGTGTTGGGCGCACTTGACACATGAAGATACAAAGTGTTTTACATCCTGTCGAATGGTTGGCCACCAATATGATCGTAGGAGAAATTGTAAAGTTTTTTGTACCCCGGAATGTCCAGCAAAGCGGGAGGCGTGGCCCCACGTCAACAGCTTCTTGCGTAAATTGGGCGGCACAAAGGACTTGCCTGCAGGTGGTGTAGGGTGAGGAGAGACATGAGCAAAAACGACAGGGTTCAGGATGGACTGTTTAAGTGGTTCAGAATCTGAGCTGGGATTGAAGGACCGAGACAAGGCATCAGCTTTATTGTTTAAAACACCTGGACGATACTTGATTTGGAAATTGAAGCGTTCGAAGAACATAGCCCAACGAGCCTGGCGTGAAGTGAGACATTGTGCTTGTCTTAAGAAAGAAAGATTTTTGTGGTCGGAAAAAACTGTGATCTGGTGACGAGCCCCCTCTAACAGATACCGCCACTCCTCGAAGGCTAACTTAACAGCGAGCAGCTCCTGTTCTCCAATAGGGTAGTTCTTTTCTGCCGGGAGAAATTTCTTGGAAAAGTATGCGCAAGGGTGAAGCTCTGCATCCTCTCCTTTTTGCGAAAGAACTGCTCCTACTCCGTCAGAAGAGGCGTCAACCTCCAGGATGAAGGGTCGGTTCACATCAGGTTGAAGAAGAATTGGAGCGGTGATAAACGCCTGTTTCAGTAGTTGGAAAGCCTTGGTAGCTGCGGACGGCCATTGGGCAGGATTGGCCCCTTTTTGGGTAAGAGCCGTCAGAGGTGCTGCTATGGAGGAGAAATTGCGGATGAAGCGGCGGTAGTAGTTGGAAAAGCCGAGGAATCTTTGCAAACCTTTGAGAGTGGTTGGGGGTGTCCAATCTTGAATAGCGCGGACTTTTTCAGGATCCATCTCCAGCCCAGTACTTGAAAGAATATGACCCAGGAAGGGAATTGACGAGACTTCGAAGGCACACTTTTCGAGCTTACAGAAAAGCTGGTTCTGGCGAAGACGGCTTAACACCTCCCGAACGGTGTGCCGGTGAGTGCTGAGATTGGACGAGAAGATGAGGATGTCATCTAAATAGACAACAATGGAAATATATAACAAGTCCCGAAAGATGTCATTCACGAATTGCTGGAAAACAGCTGGAGCATTACACAGACCAAACGGCATAACGAGGTATTCATAATGTCCATCTCGGGTATTGAAGGCCGTTTTCCATTCGTCCCCCTGGCGGATACGGATCAGGTTGTATGCTCCCCTCAAGTCTAGTTTGGTGAAGACCGTGGCCCCCTTAACTCGGTCGAACAATTCAGTGATGAGGGGCAGCGGATAGCGATTTTTAACGGTGATGTCATTCAACCCCCGATAATCGATACACGGTCTCAGGCTGCCATCTTTCTTCTTGACGAAGAAGAAGCCTGCTCCTGCCGGAGAGGTGGATGGCCGGATAAATCCCTTCTCCAGATTCTCCTGGATGTATGCCGACATGGCCTCGGTCTCAGGCAACGATAAAGGGTACGTTCTTCCCCGTGGTGGTGTCTTGCCTGGAATGAGATCAATGGGACAATCCCATGGCCGGTGGGGCGGCAATGTATCGGCACCTCCTTTACTAAAGACATCTGAAAAAGACGAGTATGGTGCGGGTATGGTGGAGGCAGGAAGCTGGGGAGAAAATGCTTGAGGTTTGCTCAGAAGAATAGGAATAACAGGAGATAAGCAAGAAGAAAAGCAGTCCTTACTCCAGGCCTTAATCTCCATAGTTAGCCAGTCGACATGGGGGTTATGCTTGGTAAGCCACGGCATCCCTAGGACTACAGGGTGAGAGGACTGAGGGAGAACCAAAAACTCTAACTTCTCTTGGTGCAGGGCTCCAACTTGAAGATGGATCGGTACCGTCTGTGAGGTGACATGGCCACTGGAGATGTGGCTGCCATCGACGGCTGTCAGGACCAGAGGTTGTTCCAGTGGTTGGAGAGGTATGGAGAGTTGTGCAGCCATGTCGGCCGAGATGAAGTTCCCAGCCGCACCTGAGTCCAGTAGAGCTTGCATGGACGTTTGTCCCCGAGGAGTACTCAGGGTGACTGAGATGGTAGAGTCTATGGTGGAGGGAGCAGGCGATAACACTCCTAATCTAGCCTCCCTCGTGGAGATTAGGAGCGGTCGTTTCCCGGACGAAGAGGACAAGAGATCAGAAGATGAGAAGATGAAGCGCAGTACATACAGAGATTATCTCTGCGACGTCGGTTCTTTTCTTCGGGAGAGAGACGGGACCGATTTATTTGCATTGGTTCTTCTGTGGCAGAAGGAGTAGATGATCCAATCTTTACAGGAGAAGTAACCACAGAAGAAGAACGAGGTCGAAAACGTTCAGAACGAGTCCTTTCCAGTTGTCGCTCGTGAAGCCGCAGATCAACTTTATTGCACAAGGAGATTAGCGCTGTCAGAGTGGAAGGGGTGTCACGGGTAGCTAGTTCGTCCTTGAGACGGCTGGAAAGACCATTCCAGAACGCGGCGACGAGAGCCTCTTCATTCCACTCCAACTCCGATGCTAGTGTCTGGAACTGCACCACATATTGGCCCACCGATCTGCTACCTTGTCGAATTCTCAGAATCTCTGCAGCGGCTGATGACACTCGACCTGGTTCGTCAAAGATTCGTCGGAAGGAGGCAATGAAATCATCGTAGTTGTTTAGTAGAGGATCTGCTCTCTCCCACAGAGGCGAAACCCACTCTAGGGCAGATCCCGAGAGGAGGGAGACAATGTAGGCTACACGCGCCTTGTCAGTTGGAAAGTTGGAGGCTTGGAGAGTGAAGTGCACATCGCACTGATTCAAAAACCCGTGACATCCTTTAGGAGACCCATCGTACTTGCTGGGGGTCGGCAAATGTAACTGAGGGGGAATAATGGACCCGACTGGTGGCGTGGCGGAAACTCCTCCCGAGGATACTGAAGATGATGCTGTAGCCGCTGGAGGGGTGGTTTGTGAGGAAGTCAGTGATTGTAAAAATTGCGCCACTTGCCGCTGTGAAGACTCCACTTTTTCCAGGCGGCCCATAATGCCTTGCAATACGTTTGCCAGAGATCCCTGATTTTCACCCGACTCCATCGGGTCAGTGCAAACTGTCACGGCCGAAGATTCTGATGAGGTCGTGTGGTGCTCAGGGACTGAGGAGGAGGCAGTAGTAGGGTTAAAACGAGCAGGTTTAATAAAGGCTGTCATACAGGACTCAAATACTTCTTTGAGAACAACTGTAATAGGAATCAAAGTAAATGGCAAACGATAAATGTCCAGAAGACAATGAGGATGAATGTCCAGAAGACAATGAGGATGAATGTCCAGAAGACAATGATGAAGAAAATCCTGATGAAGAGATGAAAAGATGGTGGCAAATAGAGGATCCGGAACTGGAAGAAGATGGGAGGTGACTGCGGCTGGAGGTAGCTGAAGAGGAGGTCTTTGGGGAATCCAGGAGGAAGCACCCAAGGGTACCAGAGAGAAGCTGGCGACCAGCGTGACTGGAAAGGAGCACTGGATCTGAAGCCAAAGCGAGCTGACGGACACAGCTGGGATAGCAAGGACACAATGAGTCAGGAGCCTTCCAGGAAGTGCACGGCACAGAAGACTCTTTGCACTGACACTGAGTTACCTGGGCAGATCCTCTATATGCATAGAAGGCGGCTGCCATTGGCTATCACAGTGAAACAGGTGTGCAGCTCTGACCTGGCCCAATCCCCTGTTTGCCCTTAAGCAAGATGGCGGCGCTGGTCTCAAGGCACCCATAGCCTAGAGTGAGACCACGCTGCAGACTTCCATGCTGCCCTCCAACACTGCCGGACCTTTGCCTGCCGCCTCACCTGACATGGAGGCCGACACACGCCAGCCGACTGCGGACACGGACGGGTGAGTACAGGACCCGCCGTGTACCGCCGCGGCGGCGCGTGACACACTGCACAAGAGTGCCGCTACCTGATCCTGAAACTTTGGGAGGTATCAGGGGCGGATCCAGAAGAGAGTTAGAAAGTATGATGCATAGACATTCACATTATGTGCAACTCAGAATAATGTCTGAAGGGCACCCTTTTTCGAATGAGGGTTACCCTATCTTTCTACATCATATGTTGGGGTGGACAAAGTAATTCAACGTACCTTTGTCATGGATCATGTTTTTTTGTTTGATTGTGTTAACTTTTTTGGTACTCTTTACTTAGTGCGGCGCCCGTCGCGGGCATCGCGGGTACATTAATGTATGGCCGCGACGCGACCGACGCGATGCCCGCGATTTGCCATTGAAATCAATGTAAAACATAAAAATCGTGTCGGTCGCGTCGCGGCCGCACATAAACGCACCCGCGATGCCCGCGACGCGATGCTCACGATTTCCCATAGGGAACAATGTTAAAAGTCGCGATGGACCCGATTTTAGTGTTAAATGGCTCAATCAACCCGATTTGGCCATAGGAATCAATGTTAAATGGGCCACAGAGCCCATTAACCCTTAAATGTCCCCCCAAATTTTTAACGCCACCCCACGATCCACGCCAACCCGAAGCGTGGCGAGCGCAGCGAGCCCGCGAGGGGCGGCGGTACGCGTCCTCCGACCTTTTCATGCCCTACTATCCACGTCGGCGTGGTGTGAGAATATAATAGTGTGGCGAGCGCAGCGAGCCACCGAGCCCGAAGCGTGGCGAGCGCAGCGAGCCCCGCGAGGGGACGCGGATACCTTCACAGGTAGACGCGTCCCCTCGCGGGCTTCACAGGTGTCCGTGGCGACCCGGACACCTGTGAAGCCCGCGATGGGACGCGTCTACCTGTGAAGGTATCCGCGTCCCCTCGCGGGGCTCGCTGCGCTCGCCACGCTTCGGGCTCGGTGGCTCGCTGCGCTCGCCACACTATTATATTCTCACACCACGCCGACGTGGATAGTAGGGCATGAAAAGGTCGGAGGACGCGTACCGCCGCCCCTCGCGGGCTCGCTGCGCTCGCCACGCTTCGGGTTGGCGTGGATCGTGGGGTGGCGTTAAAAATTTGGGGGGACATTTAACGGTTCATTGGCCCTATTTGGGCTGTGTGGCCCATTTTACATTGATTTATATGCCAAAATCGGGTCCATTGAGGCATTTAAGTGTCAAATCGCGGTCAATCAGGCTTTTTAACATTGTTTCCTATGGGAAAATCGCGGTGATCGCGGTAATCGCGGGCATCGCGACCATCCAATTTTACCCGCGATGCCCGCGATTACCGCGATCACCGCGATTTTTACCCGCGATGACCACGATTTTGATCGGCGGCGCCGTTCTAGGTAAAGAGTACCACTTTTTTAACTAAAGAGACAGGGCAGGTAGAAACTCTTTTGTTTTTGCTAAGCATTCGCAGGACAAGCCCGACTCATCCTCTGCAGTGAAGGGGTTACATAGCATACATTATGTATCACTCCATTAAGCAAAATGTCAATAAAAAAACACATTTACAGTATAATACACATTTCACGCCTTCACTTTGTTAATACTGGGATCTCCTGTGATTGGCGATGATGTAATTTCCAAGCACTGGCAAAAGAAGTCTTACCCATGTGTAGTGTGATTGGTGCCAACATGGCTAGTACTGCAGTGTGATAGGGGTCTGTTCCAGGTCTGATCTAGCGTGGAATACTTTTCCAAATACCAGGTCAGACATGGGATTCTGCTGTGAAAAGGGTCTTGTATCTTCAGGAGCTCCTCATTGCTCCTCCTTTGGCAATTGGTCCGGTGGTGCTGCAGCAACCATCTAGAGCTCAACCCACTCAAAACCATTGAGATGGTAGTGGACTTTAGGAAAAAGTCTGTTGGTGTTCCTCCGCTAACAATTTATTACAGTGTGGTGTCACTAGTGGTCTCCTTCAAATTCCTAGAACCACAATCTCCCTGGACCTTAAATGGGTTCCCAACACTGATAATATTGTTGGAAAAGCACAGCATAGGCTATTCTTCCTTAGGCAACGAAGGAAGTTCAACATCCCACATAAGCTTTTGCTCCTCTTCTACTCTGCGATTGTGGAGTCTATACTGTGCTCCTTGATACTGGTCTGGTACGGCTCTGCCAGCGAGAGAAACAAATGTTGACTCCAAAAGGTAGTCAGAACTGCAGAGAAGATAATCGGGACAGACCTTCCCTCTGTCCAAGGCCTGTACCTGTCCAGAGCCCCTGTGGTTGATATATATTTTTTGTAAAGAAATTTTTTTTTTTAGCTGAACGTTTTGTGCATGGGAGTGGGGTAGTGCTGCAACTTCACCTATCTGTCAATGTGCCAATGATTAATGGTGCTGTGCATTGGGAGCCAAGGCACACTGACTGCACAAGTGTGCAGTGCATTACTGGGAGTTCACTATGTCCCTTGAGACTTTGCAGAAGAGGTCAGAGGCTGAGAGGGTAGTGCTGAGCTCTGGTGGAGCTCATCATATGCTTCTCAGGCAAATGAGGACAGCAGCAGCAGCGGCCTCTTCATGGGAGGGTTTTTAATTATAAGCAGTGCTGAGCCTGTCAGGGCTCCTACAGAGTAAGGTACGGAGGGACAAACACAGGCTTTTCATGTGGTATTTTGTATATATATATTTATGTTTATATTAATCCCTCCCCCCTGCAGTTACCCATTGACCAAGTTTATACTGCCTTTACTCTGTGTTTTGACAGTGTAATATTCTCCAGTGCAGTTTGCAGCCAGTAATGACAAGTGGGAGGGGGCCCCCCTGTCTAAAGTGACCCTGGGCCCCCCGAAGGTTTAATCCAGCCATGGCACTACTACTGTGGGCATTGTGTGTATGGGGTGCTACTACTGTGGACATTATGTGTATAACCAAAGCTACTACTGGGGAATTTTGTGTAAGCAGCACTACCAGGACCAGCTAGGGGCCCCCCAACACAGCATTGTGCGTCGTGTGTGCGTATTGTCACTAAACTCATTAGTACGGGCAGCCAGACAGATGACTAGACAGCCATGCTTACAGCTCCTGAGTCTCTCAAAGCAGGGCCGTAACTAGGGGGGGGCTGGGGGGTCACGCGCACCGGGCGCTGGAGGTGAGGGGCGCTGTGAGGTCCGGTGACAGGTGTTGCTGACGGCGATGCTGTGAACCCGGCATCGTTGAATATGCTAGCCCCGCCCCCCGCCTCTATTGACATCAAACGGCGCAACGTGGTGACGCCACACTGCGCACCCTTGTCCTGCCGCCCGACTCCCTCCCGCCTCTAGCGCTGAGCAGAGGATGCAGCCCCGCCGTCGCCACTTGCCAGCACACCGGGTAGGAGCCAGCCTGAGCAACGTCAAGGGGGGGGTCTCCGGCGCCAGGGACAAGGCGTCATTTGGTCCGGTCCCCCCTGTCAGCTGCTAACTAAGCAGCGGGGAATAAACGCTGTGCGCATGCGCACAGCATCTATTCCCGCAGCCAGGGGGCTGGGGGCATGGCTAGAGGCTCACAGAGCCTCTGGGTCATGCCCCCATAGCGGCAAAATGGGGGCGTGGCCTCGCGGGAGAGCAGCGATTATAGGCCATGCCCCAAATTAGGCCACGCAGCAGCATCACTGGGGGGGGGGGGGGCACCAAATGACTGCCTTGCCCCGGGCGCCGGAAACCCTAGTTTCGGCTCTGCTCAAAGCCTTAAGGGCCCCTCAACTTGTCAGGCCTGGTACGAATGTCCTCTTTGACCCCCCACCCCCCTGTTGCTTGCCTTGGGCGCTACTACTGTGGGCATTATGTGTAAGGGGTTTTTGCTATATTTACTGGACAAGAATACTAGTCCACCAACCAGCATCCAGGTGACCCTGCCTCTCTGTCCCTAATACTAAGTTTGTGCTGCCCTGGGGTGATTGACCTTTGCTGGCTTTTTAAAGGTCCCATGCCCCAGATTCAAATTTAGTTTTAGAGACTTACCACAGAGAAAAGGTCACCTAGACGCTGGTTGGTGGGCTAGTATTTCTTGGCCAATAAATATACTGTACCAAGAACCTTAATATTGCTCAATATATTATTATTATTATTATTATTATTATATTGCTAATATCAGATTTTGCTACTGTGTGGCATAGTGTGCCGAGCGCAGCCCAAAGCATTGTGAGCGTAGCGAGCGATGCGAGGGGCTTCGGTTGATTTCCAACTGTGTCCATGTTGACTGTGTCGACATTTGGGTAAAAAAACAGTAAGAAACCCATGTCGACCTCCCGAGCTGTCGACCTAACCCATGTCGACCTAACGTTGTGTCGACCTAGCAGCGTAACTACTATAAAACACTTATTTTAACCAAAAACCGGTACTTTTTTTTGTTTGTTTCCTAGCAAGACGCCACCGATTTTAATTGTATGCAATTGGGTTGCAAAATCGCAACCAAATTGCATGCGATGCGATTGACCCGGCCGACACGATTTTTTAGATTGGAACCAATGTTAAATGGTCCCTGAGACCCGATTAAATGCCCCCCAGACCCTTTTTTCATTGTATCCCCCCCCATTGTTAACGCCACGCCACGATCAACGTGAACCCGAAGCGCGGCGAGCTCATCGAGCCCGCGAGGGGATGCGCATTACTTCAGATGTATTACGCGTCCCCTCACGGGGCTCGCTGCGCTCGTAACGCTCGCCACACTATATAAAGTCAACTCCACGCCACCGTGGATAGTGGGGGTATGAAAAGGTCGGAGGACGCGTACCGCCGCCCCGGGTTGGCGTTCATCGTGGGGTGGCGTTAACAATGGGGGTCATTTGACATACAAATGACCCATCTGGGTGGCTATACAATGAAAAATCGGGTATGGGGGGCCATTTAACATTGGTTCTTATGTAAAATCGGGTCCATCGCATTGGTCGCATCGCATGCCATTATAATGGAATGCGATGGACCCGATTTTTACATTGTCGGGAAATCTGTTAAAAAGCCTGAAATCGGGTCAGTCGGGTCCCATCGCATACCTTAAGTTAAGGTATGCGATGGGACCCGACGGGCGCCGTGCTAGGAAACAAGTACCCAAAAACATTCACGTTAGGGCTTAGATTTAATAGACCAACATTGAGAGATTAAAAAGATTATTAGTGATTGGAGAGCCTAGGTCAAGCTGCAAAAACAATCTGTCCTCCAATCAGGTCATTAAGCAGTGCTTATTTTGTGTTTGGAACATGCATAAGAATTGTTTCTTTACATCCGTAACTGCAGCCTCTTCTGTCCAGTGTTTGTCCCAGCCATGACCGTGGATGGCCATTTGAGTATATTTTTCTATGTGACAGCCCTGAGTGATGTGGCATGACAGGAATGACCTCTGGGTTGGAATAGAACTTAGTGTTGGGATAAGTTTCAGTTTCAGGGCTATTTACCAATGCCCAGCTGCTCCGATAGGCAGATGTTCTGGTGAATCTTTAAAGCTTTACTTTTGTTGCTATGCTACTGAGATATATATATTGCCACAATGCATCCACTGTCAATGCGCATTTTGGAGCTTAGACGCAAAATGCCATCTGAAGGTGGCGTTAGCTATTTGAGTCGAGCAATGAACCTTTTTATTTTTAGAACCTGCTAAATAGAACAGTTTCAAAGTCCTAATTCACTGTATAGGTACAGTGGTTTTCTTCAATTTTGCCATCCTTCTAAATTAGGCCCCATACTTGGTTCTGGGTTTTAAATTTAGGACAACTCTTCCCAAATGCAATTCATAGATTTGCATCATGAGTCGTTAGTATATTTATACAGTATATAAGTATGTATGGCGCTTAAGTGGTTAAGTGTCACAATCCCTTCTTTCTCTCGGTTCACACATCTGCCCTCTGGCTGTGTACAGGGCGGAAGGTCACTAAAGAAACCCAGCTCAGCCTGTTACCTGCGCACAGGTGCGTACCTGTATTGTCACTGGCTGTCAGAGATACTGGATGGGGGTTGGGAGGCCACTTCTTTCACTTGACGGGTGTTTGAAGTTGACTTTGCACTTCCCTGTAATGTTACACCTGGGCTAATCACTTAAACCCTCTCTTATCCCAACAATCTGCACAATTAAGAAGAAGACCCTGGATCTGCTGCCTAGAGCATAGCAGCAATTAGCAGAGCTGTCATTGATATACTGTACACAACAGAAACAGAAATATACACTATGACTGCATGTGTACAGTATGCATTTCCTTCTAGTATACTCCTTCATGTGTACTTACATAATGTTGTTTACTGTGTTGTAGTAATTATTTAGACCAGATCTGTATGTAGAATCTACAAGAATCTGTTAAAAAAATAAAATAAAAAAAGACAACATAACGTTTTTCAGAAGTTCATATTTTTAATTCACCCATAAACTTCCCCGTATACAATTGCTACACACACACACACACGCACACACACACACACACACACACACACACACACACACATCATACACCCTTTACAATATAAGCACTAGTGAGCAGGGCCCTCTCTCCTAAAGTGCTCTTTCCTTTCTAAAAAAATGGTCTGCGTACCCTTGTACACGATAATACAAATCCAGTGTCGCCGTGTCGGAATTCCAAAGAATCCACACAACACGGCGCTGCAGCACTGGTTTCAAAAGATTTGGGGCGGGATTCTCTATCACAGAAATGCGGTAAAAACCCCGTTATCGGGGTTTTTACCGCATTTCTGTATTCTCAAACCTCCCTCCGCAGTGTCACCGCTGCGGAGGGAATCGCCAGCAAAAGCTGGCGGTTCCCTGCAGAAGCCTATGGGCTTCTTACCGCAGCGGTGTGTGAGGGATCCGTCACGGATCTCTCCCAGCATGTACCGCGGCCGGCGCGTCAGTCTGCGCATGCGCAGACGGACTCCCGGGTCATAGACCCGGAAGTCCAGCAACGGCGCCGTTAATGACCGCATATTTTAGAGAATAGGCGGTCATTAGAAATGCGATGCCGGGTGAAGAGGGCTGCGGATTTTAGAGAATCCCGCCCTAAATCTGCCGCTCCCTAATTATTTCTATCCCTTGATTCAACTATATTTATTTACCTTGCACTTGTCCGAATTGCCTTATTGTGCAAATGGGTGTTTTCTTGTTTTTGCTCATTTATGTATTGTTAGGCTCCACGGAACCCTTGTGGAGAAATATAAATAAACAATTAGGTACTTAGGTGTAATAGCACGGCGCCTGTTATGTAGTTAGCGTAGCGTCCCTGTCAGAATCAGCGTAGTGTTCGCGTGGCCAGCGTAGTTAGCGTAGTCAGTCAGAAGTAGCGTATCGTTCCCGCGTCCAGCGTAGTCAGCATCCCTGTCAGATGCGTCTAAGACAGACGGAGCGCCTCTCCGTCGGCGCCCGCATGATCCCCTCTCCGCCAGCGCAGGGGACCTGGTGGTTACCGACACTGTGTGAGAGGTGCTCACTAGGCTTGCTATGGATGCCGGGGACAGAGCCATGGACACCAGGGACAGAGCCGGGCTGCCGCGGAGTCACTATGCTAAGTACGCTAGGCAGCCGTTGGGCTAGGTTGACAGCGCAGCTTAGCCTATGCTGAAAACGTAGCGTAGCCGGGCGCTGTGCTATGAGACAAGTACCAACAATTATATATGTGTGTGTGTGTGTGTGTGTGTATGTTTCTTTGTAAGTGAAGCTGACAAATCTAACAAATGTAACAGTTTTGTAGTACCAAAAAATGTAGCTACTAGACCAAATAGTGACAGCGCAACAGGGCGACAAATATTGAAAACATCAGTTTTTGGTTGTAAACAATTATTTGATGGAAGGAAATCTCTAATCAGAGCATTTGTATATTCTCTAAATAGCATTTTAGAATGTTACAAATGGGACCAGCTCAAAGCCGGGTGACCGTTCTTGTATGTTACAAAATGGTTTGTTAAAATAAAATCCTACTAACCTGATTGGACACACTAAACCACATGACTGTGCATTACGATTGAATACAGAATACTGCATATTTGTTGTTTGCAGTATGATTCAGTTATTTTTTATGCCTGTTAAATAACTATTACGCGCCATGTATATTAGGTATCACATAGCTCAGATGCATGTATGTGTTTGTGCCTGATATTCCCTCAGGCAGCTAGAGGTTAAATAAATGCTTCCACAGTTAGCACTAGTTAGTCGGATATACATTTTGATAATGGTCCTATTAGTGTTACAATATTGCCTGTACACCTGGATCGCTGCTCTCACAAGGAAATCCAGACCTGCCCCAGCCTGTAACCCCTTTATACACATCCAGCCATGACAGATTCTTCCGGAGCCCATCCTGCGTGGGGATTAACCTGCATGCCTCATTTCACTGGCCCCAAACACTCCAAACATCAAGGGAAAAATCACAGTATCTCTGGTTCATGAGAACAGGAGCACCTTCCAAGTGACCAGCTCCGCCATTGCTTCCTCTTCATGACCTACACAATTACCGACATGGCAGCAGATGGCCTCTCTGTAAGCTGTCATACAAATATATTTGACTAGGTGTTAGTTTAGCTAGAAGAGGAGATATACTGGTTTGTTTTTGCTCCCGCATCCACCTGTCTTCTAAGGCCTTCATCCCGCCATAGCATTCTGGATTAGGGACAAAAAAGAATGGTTTATTCACACACATTGGTCAAAGGTGTAAATATGCATTACATTGAAATCCCCCTCATTGGGGGTAGGTATATCTTGTAGACATTCCTTAGATCAACATGAGAATGTCGACATGAGGATATCGACAACATTGGAATGTCAAGAGGGAATGTTGGCATGATTAGAATGTTGACATTAGGATGTTGACATAATTAGAATGTCAACTCAATGGGGGACATTGACAAAGATTGGAGTTCTGTTTCACATGGGATGTTGCTATCGGCAGCCAGAATCTACTTTTTTTAGCACCCTCCTCTAGAAGATAATAGATAGTGGGCCAGATTCTCTAAGCTTCAAAAGTTGTAAAATGGAGAGTGATAAACAGCCAGCCAATCAGCTCCTGTCTGACATTTTCCAAACACAGTCTGTGACATGGCAGGCAGGAGCTGATTGGCTGGCTGTTTATCACTCTCCATATTATCACTTTTGAAGCTTAGAGAAACTAGCTCAGAGAGTGATAAAAAAACAGCCAATCAGCTCCTGCTTGACGTTTTTCAAACCAAGCCTGTGACATGGTAGGTTGGAGTTGACTGGCTGGCTGTTTATCACTCTCCATTTTATCACTTTTGAAGCTTAGTGCATCTGGCCCAGTATCTGATTGGTTGCCCATAGCAAGATCCCATCAGAGATTGAACTCTCCCATCTTAGTCAATTTACCCCTATGTGTCTAGCTGTCTAGTGGTGACTTGCTTGGTGGGTCTGGCAGCTACATCGGTGTCTTGCAGAATTAGCAGTCGGCTGAGGATTGGAGTTTGGGCTGATCCTGCGGCAGTAATTCTACAGTAACACTATCCCCTAACCCTACAGGAGGGAAGCCGGCATGGCGTGGCCTCGTGTGGGCCCAGAGCAGAGCACCGGGAGGCAGAACACCTCGGTCAGCCATCGACATAAATGGGCCATCATTCCTTCTGGCATTTGCCAAATTGGCATTTGGCTAGTCCATCCTTGGAGTAAATGAATAGACATGGGGGAGCATGTATCATGCCACGGTTGGGAGATAAAGTGGAGAGATGTAAAGTACCATCCAATCAGCTACTAACGGTCATGGTACAGACTGTGCTTGTAAAGTGACAAAAGCTATTGGGTTGCTACTTTATCTCTCCCAACATTATCATTTTCCAATGCTTGATACATCTCCCCCTAAATATGGTATTGTGGCATCAGTTACTGAGATATTTATTATTATTATTATTATTATACTTTTATTTATAAGGCGCCACAAGTGCTTCGCAGCGCCGTACAAAGGAACAATACAGGGAGACAAAACTTGGCATAACATTAAATAAATAACAAAAATACAGTACAAATAAAGAGCGCCACAGACCAGTACACATTACATCTTAAATGTAAGTAGTGAGGACTCAATCAACATACAACTAGAGGCTTGAGGCCAATGATGGAGATGAGTATGCAGACGAAGATGGTCACTAAGTGTTGGAGTATAGGAGAGCTGTGAGTGACATGTGAAAAGAAGTGGGCTTTGACAACAAGAGGGAAGAGGGCCCTGCTCAGAGGAGCTTACTATCTAGTAATTTAGTAAATGATTGAGCATTGAGCTTCCCTGTAACAACTATAAATGGCAGCTGTATAACTTGAACAATGGCAGCTTTTGTAACAGGTGAAGCCACAGCAATGGTTTCCAGTAACACATGACCGTCATTCTAACCTTATTTCTGTGTTTTTCCGTGACCACAGTATAACATAGTGTCGTCATACTTCCGGTATGCAACAGCAGGTTACAGAAATGCCAGTACTGCCAGAATGCGTGCACTGTGGGGACGTCAGTAAACCTACAGGAAAATAATACACCAGTAGGTCATATAAAACAAGGATACAAAAAGTTATAATATATGATAGAAAAACTTGATACCGATGTGGAGAGGAGCCGGAAGGACCAGTCACAAGCTGCTATTCAGAAGTTCTAAGGCCATCCTCAACACCCCCTAAATTGATGGATTAGACATAAAAATAAAGGTTTGAAAGCACACATTGCTCATTGGTGTTACTATATATGAGATTGAGATCACCTCATTGGGAGTGGCTTTCCTTGCCCAGCAGGACTTGCAGCTCCAGTGGTGTCTTCTGCATCAGGCAGTCACTTCTGGCTGATCCTGCAACAGTTCCAGAGGTAACAGTGTGATAGGGGGGCATGCCCACACGTAAATGGTGTGTGGCCATGCATCATGGGGGTTTTGCAGTGAATCACAAGGTTGTGGCCCATCTAAGCATGGGCCACACCCTGGGAGGCAGAACAGCTCAGCCAGGCATCCAGGTTGAATAGGCCGCCCGTCATGTGATTCTGGCATTTGTTGGCCATGCAGTAACTGTATGTGGCACATGCCTATAGTAAACCTGGTGCATTTTGGAATGACAATTCCACAATCACAATGACAGATTAATACAATTGCACATTTTATGTTTCTGGGGGCCTGGGCTTGCTAGGGAAGCTTGGACGTGTTCCACTCTGCATGCACCACAGCTTTGCATAGTATCTACAAAGTGCACCTGATGGACATGTCACATGGCCACTTGGTCACGCCCCTGGTATTGTGGTCTGTGCTAGCTCTCAGAACTGCTCCTGTACAACTATCTCCCAGCCTCTCTTTTGCTATTATACCATACCTCCCAACTGTCACGATTACAGCGGGACAGTCCCGATTTTCGGGTCCTGTCCCGCTGTCCCACCCGCGGCAGGCATTGTCCCGCTGCGGGGGTGGCAGTTGGGAGACCCCCAATCGAATAGAATAGACGCTGTGCGCACGCGCACAGCATCTATTCTCGTATGAAAATGAGTTTGCGGCTAATTAGCATAAGCCACGCCCACATTCGCATAAGCCCCACCCCTTTTCGGGCACTCGCGCGGCTTTGTCCCTATTTCATCATCACAGAAGTTGGGAGGTATGTTATACCCTTGGATATTTAGGTACCATTTTAAGGGGCATATATATTAATATTAGCTGACTATTTACCCATATAACCAGTGGTGGCTAATTAGGCGGGGCTGCAGCATAGTTCAAAATTTAAATATGGGAGAAACACCCACTGCCATTGAGTCTATTTGGAGTGGCAGTTGATGGCATTTGCTGTACCTCCCCTATTAGAATTTTGAACTGTTCCTCTGTAGCTTCTCCTGTAAACAACTAACATCTCTTATTGCCTTTACTGCCCGTCCCCACTCCCACATCATCAGACCATATGCTTATATGCTAATATTTCTTTAAAATAAAAAAGGGCAGCTGCCCTGGACTGATACAGCACATGTGGCAGCACCCCTGGACTGATAAGGCACACATGGTGGCACCCCAGGAATTATACGGCACACATGGTGGAACCCCTGGACTTATTGTAAAGCGCGACTGAATATGCTGTGCTATATAAGAAATTGTAAATTAATAAATAATAATTGGCGGCAACCCTGGAATTATACGGCACACATGGCAGCATTGCTGAAATTATATGGCACCCCTGGACTGATATGGCACACATGGCAACTCTGCTGTGAAAAAAAAAAAAACTTTTTTATTTGATTTTTTTCAGCGCCCCTTAGTTGTCCCCTTTTATTGGTCCCCACAGCAGTTCCTATATAGTAGCCTCCCCCTTAGTAGTGCCCCCATAATAGTTGTCCCCATAGTAGTGGCCCCCATAGCAGGCACCTCTCAGCAGACAGCATGGACATGACCATGCTCTCTAAAATCAACGGTACTTATGTATTATCTGGGCTGCCGATTTTTTGATTGTATGCCTTAACTTAAGGCATACAATCAGATGCGATGCAATGCGATGACCCGATTTTTCCATAGGATTCAATGTTAAAATGGACTGAGTCCATTTTAACATGGAATTCAATGGGAAAAAGGGGTCCTTTTCATACCCCTACTATCCAAGTGGGCATGGAGTTGGATATAAACCTGTGGCGAGCGTAGCGAGCCACCGAGCCCGAAGCGTGGCGAGCGAAGCGAGCCCCGCGAGGGGACGGTATTCTGTGTCCCCTCGCGAGAAGCTGCAGCCCCAAGAGACTGGGCAGGCGGGGAGGTGCAGGGTGCGGGACCCAGCGCAGTGAATATTAATAAGCGCGTCCCCGCCCCCCTGCTGACTTCATCTGTAAAATAAATTAAAAAAATGTAAATTTATATTCATGTGCAGCAAGTTTAACAAAACAAATAGCAAGACCCTTCAAATAATAAAATTACTGATTTTTTTATACCAAAAAAATAAATAGAAAACCTTTACTTTAAAAGAACACATTCCAGTTCACCTAAAAAAGATGACGAATGTAAAATGGTGAAACTCAGCGAAAATCACAGTGAAAGCAATTCTCCGTTCTAGCATTGAATACACTCTCGCTTTCGAACATACAGCGAATGCGAATATCATTTTCAGAGAAAAAAATTCACTGTTTCGCTGAAAAACAGCCCAGTTCACCGAAAAAAGCGATGAATCAAGAGCATTGAATACTGGCCGTCAAGTTGAATTATAAAAAATCAAGCAGATAAAGTAAAACAGAGTAGACTGAAAACTCAGCAGCAATTAACTTAACATATCTCTCATCAGTACAATGATAAAGAGCTGAATACAAGTGTGTTACAGATAAGCGTGCTAATTGCGGCTGATACCCAAACTATGACACATGGCTGCTGGCAGAGAATGCTGGAGGCTCTCTCCAGAGACAGTGTATTTAATAAATAGGTTATGAGTTATCATTACAGACAATAAGTGTATCTTTAATTTGCATTGTTTGTGAAATCAGAAAGGAAAGCTCTGAAAAAATAATATCATTATATTCTATGTGGGTATATTATTTATGAAATTGCTAATGAATGAATATGATTATGGCAACTTGTGATACATATATTTATATCTATGTTTGTTGCTGCCTTTTAACTTTGAAACATTACCAGCATCACAATGATCCGTGACGCCCCGGGGGGGGGGGGAGGGCGGCTTGCTGGGTGATGCGGCGCAGGTCGCCACGTCGCTCCATGGGGTGGGTGGGTGATGAAGCAGCCCGAGTCGCTCCAGAGGGTGGAGGGGAGTGGTGGCCGCAATCAGCGCCGCTCACCTCCATCTGGGGGGGGGGGCAGCTCCAAACTGCCGCCGTCCAGTGGCCGGCGCCGGCCCTGTGGGTAACAACAGACAGACTTGGAGGTAGGAGGGCCCTGCTGCAAGCTTAAAAACTATAGGGATATAGGAGGGAAATACAGGACAGGCACCAGTAATAGCATAGCAGTCCCACCAAGTCGCATGTAGATCGTTATTATTGATATGAATAGAAATAACATTCAAGATAACTTCTCAAAGAAATGTAGATATGGATCAATAGTACTGATGTAAAACATATAAAGGTAGAGGCAGCGGTTCTCAAACTGTGGGTCCTGACCCCAAAGTGGGTCCCGACCTTCTCAGCATGGGGTCACGACTCCATGTTGCTGACTATCAGGCTGATGACTTTTCTAATCTCAGTCAGTGATTCAAGGAGTCTGTTGAAATTGTTTGTTATTTTAGACTCCTACCATCATTTTGGGCCTCTTCTGCAGTAACGTGCTGGGGTCCAGTCATTATTTTTATTGTCTGATGGGGTCCCAGAACAAAATAGTTTGAGAACCCCTGGGTAGAGGCAGGGCCGTAACTAGGGGGGGGCTGGGGGGTCACGCGCACCGGGCGCTGGAGGTGAGGGGCGCTGTGAGGTCCGGTGACAGGTATGTCCGTCCATCTACTACTAGCGCGGCTGCAGGAAGCGCTGATGACTTCGAAAAGACTTGCCGGACGCTGATTGGCTGAATTCAGCCAATCAGCGTCCGGCAAGTCTTTTTGAAGTCATCAGCGCTTCCCGCCGCAGCGCTAGTAGGAGACGGACGAAGTCAAAGTAAGATGCGGCTGCGGCTTCAACGGTGAGAGGACTGTGCGGGGAGGGGGGGGTCTCCGGCGCCAGGGACAAGGCGTCATTTGGTCGGTCCCCCCTGTCAGCTGCTAACTAAGCAGCGGGGAATAAACGCTGTGCGCATGCGCACAGCGTCTATTCCCGCAGCCAGGGGGCTGGGGGCATGGGCAGAGGCTCACAGAGCCTCTGGGTCATGCCCCCATAGCGGCAAAATGGGGGCGTGGCCTCACGGGAGAGCAGCGATTATAGGCCATGCCCCCAAATTAGGCCACGCCCCCCAAATTTCGAGGGGGCGTGGCCTAACTAGCAGCATCACTAGGGGGGGGGGGGGGGGGGGGGGGCACCAAAAGACTGCCTTGCCCCGGGCGCCGGAAAGCCTAGTTTCGGCCCTGGTAGAGGCAAAGATACCTTTATATGTTTTATATTGGTTGATATTGGCACTTCTTAGTACATATTGTTTTTAACTAGATAACACTCCCCTGAGAGGCTGGGGACATAGCCAGCAGCTCAGAGAGACGCTTGCCATTCACCCACAGCGGCGAAAAAATGGGGCATGGCCTCAGAGAAATAGGCCATGCCTGTTTTCACAGGGCCACGTCCAAAATAATCGGGCCCCGCCTTCGGCGCTCAAGCGGTCCCGCTGCGGACATAGGCAAAGTTGGGAGGTATGTGTATATCATTTTATTACTGTAGTATGCAAGCTAAATATTTATTTCATTTCCACATTGTGCACCATCTTGCAGTGTGCTCTATACATTTACTGTATATACTGTATAATGCTTATCATGGAAGAGACTGCAAAAGGGTCATCCAAAGCCTATAGCACCTTGTAACCCCTACGTGTAACCCCTAGAATTGTTGTTGTATTTAGTGTCCCCTTCCTGACACAACATACTGACACTTGGCAGTTCCTTGCAGGCGAGGCCATCCGTCACTGTCAGGGAAGAAAGGAGGGAGGGGTGGGGGAGTCTGCCCCTATCCTGTCTGACATGAAGTTAGCTGTCTGACACACACATGAGTTTCCCACAAGTTATTGATTGCCCAGGAGCTTAAAGATACATTCATTGTTTATACTAGTGTCTAGCCTGAGAGAGGATGCGCACCGTGATCTTCACTATGCAAATGTGTCAGAGAACTCTCCATGGGTAGAGATCAAAGTGTTCCATAGAGAAGTTGAATTACCACCTTCTGTTTACACCTATGACTCGGAGCAATGTTGTGCAGGTACTCCTGTCAACTGCACCAGCGGGCCAGAGAGAGATCCTACATACTTACAGTAAAGAAGAGACAATTAAGTGGTAGAAGAAGAGGTCGTGCCCTGGACTTGTAGTATGAGAGGCCACAGTTACTGTATGTACTACTGTTAGTAGTTTAATGGAAGACCTACAGAAACACAGACAAATCACCTTATGTCATAGCTGCCTACCATCCTGCAGGAGACTCCCTGAAATAACAGCAATCTCCCTCTCTCCCTCATTAGTCTAGCAATCTCCCTCATTTCACCTAGCCCACATTACACTATTACATTTTTGGGGAAAAAGGAATGAGCGATAGATACATTTACATTGAATCATCAGCACCATTTCCCAGCACTTTAGCAAGTATAGTAGCTCTTACTAACTGCTTTGGGGCTCATCTACATTTGGATATAAGTCATTTTACAAGATTCCTCTCAGATGTAGCAGTATACACCCACGCTTCTAGGTGCCACGTTCACAATCTCTTTTCACAATCTCTACATATATGGAACTAAACACACCCTCTAGGATGAGCATTGCACGCCCCTTCAATGGGGCGCTGTGCAAAATTATATTACCAACTATTATATCCCTAAAACTATTTTTCAAAAGTAGGCAAGTGTGCCTTATGTCACAGGTTTCAGAACATGGAATCCTTTATATTCAATGGGGTCACTCAATTAAGAAGCGATATCATTAATACAGTAGCTTACATTGTGTATTGTTCTGTCCATCCCTATCAGGCAGCGAGATAATCTGCATATATTAGCGTTATATCGCTGGAAGCACCGATAGATCACTTCTTATTGGTTTACTCCCAATATAAGTCTAGAAATGAGGTTCACCTAAATGGTTACATTATATATACAGTATATTATACATATATATTGACAGCCAAACGGTCGACATGGGGTTTTTCACGGGTTTTTTTACCTGAATTTCGGCACAGTTGACATGGACTCTGAAACGTAGCACCGCGTCCCCTCAATAAAATACTGCCTAAATATTGCCTCAAAAAACAGTGAAAAACCCCATGTCGACATTTTGACTGTCGTCCTTGCCCATTTATTTATTTATTTATTTATTTACAGTTTCTTATATAGCGCAGCAGATTCCGTTGCGCTTTACAATAGTATACAGTGATAAAACAAACTGGGTAACAGCAGACAGACTTGGAGGTAGGAGGGCCCTGCTGCAAGCTAACATTCTATAGTGATAGGGATTTGGCCCATGTTGACCTAATGCTTGTGTTGATCTAATGATCTGTCGACCTAGACCCATGTCGAGCTTTCTGCATGTCGATCTAATGCTTCTTGTCGACCCGATGCTTGTCAACCTAATGACCGTATCCCAACATAAGACACATCTGTATTAATTATAACCATTTAAAGTAAATATAAACTGTAAATACAGAATATATCCCAAAATACTTCAAATCATTCTGGTCAAACATTTTAGAACTTATAATACAGGTACCATGTGCTGCAGGAGGTGTCTGCCTTCCCTTAGCTCACATTAGGACCATAGGCGAATCTAGGGGGTGGTCCGAGGGTGCACAGGACCACCCATTAGCCCATTTTGTAGCTGCGGGATGGGTCTTTCCAACGAGCCCAGCCCCATGTCTCTAGCCCCCTGGGAACCGGAGATACTGCCAGGCAAAGCTGGAACGTTTTCCCTATAGGATAACATGGGACCCGCTAATTCCGACCCCCACCCAGTTCAACGGCTGCCAGTTCCAACTTCGGCATCACTGAAGCTCGAGGTTCATCTCAGTTGAACCCAAATCACTGGGCCTTTAATCTGATACCAGGCTGGATCCATATGTGTTAATTGGTTCCAGGGATATTGAGGTTAAACCTTTTTTTGGTACTCTTTACCTAGCACGGCGCCCACGATCTTGATCGTGGGCATCGTGAGGTAAAAAATCGTGTCGGTCGCGTCGTATGCGGGCTAAACATGCCCGCACGCGACGCGATGCTCACGATTTCCCATTGAAACCCATGTTAAACATGGACATCGTGTCGGTCGCGTCGCGGCCGGCTATAAATGTGCACACGATGGCCGCGACGCGATGCCCACGATTTGCCATAGGAATTAATGTTAAAAGACCCGATGGACACGATTTTAATGTTAAATGGCTCAATGGACACGATTTTAGCATAGGAAACAATGTTAAATGGGCCTTAGAGCCCAAATAATGACCCTGAACTCTGAAATGGCCCCCCCAATTTTGTACGCCACCCCACGATCAACGTGAACCCGAAGCGTGGCGAGCGCAGCGAGCCCGCGAGGGGCGGCGGTACGCGTCCTCCGACCTTTTCATACCCCCACTATCCACGTCGGCGTGGAGTTGAGAATAGAATAGTGTGGCGAGCGCAGCGAGCCACCGAGCCCGAAGCGTGGCGAGCGCAGCGAGCCCCGCGAGGGGACGCGGATACCTTCACAGGTAAACGCGTCCCCTCGCGGGCTTCACAGGTGTCCGCGTCGCCACGGACACCTGTGAAGCCCGTGAGGGGACGCGTCTAGCTGTGAAGGTATCCGCGTCCCCTCGCGGGGCTCGCTGCGCTCGCCACGCTTCGGGCTCGGTGGCTCGCTACGCTCGCCACACTATTCTATTCTCAACTCCACGCCGACGTGGATAGTGGGGGTATGAAAAGGTCGGAGGACGCGTACCGCTGCCCCTCGCGGGCTCGCTGCGCTCGCCACGCTTCGGGTTCACGTTGATCGTGGGGTGGCGTAAAAAATTGGGGGGGCCATTTCTGAGTTCAGGGTAAGTATTTGGGCTCTAAGGCCCATTTAACATTGTTTCCTATGCTAACATCGGGTCGATTGAGCCATTTAACATTAAAATCGTGTCCATCGGGTCTTTTAACATTAATTCCTATGGCAAATCGTGGCCATCGCGTCGCGGCCATCGTGTGCACATTTATGGCCGGCCGCGACGCGACCGACGCGATTTCCATGTTTAACATGGGTTTCAATGGGAAATCGTGAGCATCGCGTCGGTCGCGTCGCGGGCACACATAAATGTACCCGCGATGCCCGCGATGGGCGCCGTGCTAGGTAAAGAGTACCCTTTTTTTTTTTTTTTCTTAAATGTAATTTCATGACTGTTTATGTTCTTTGAGGGCAGATTTCTCTGGAACCAAACAGCCCAGTTTCACGGGACCAAAATCATTCGAAGCCAACTCAAAAGTTCTTCAATATGATACTGGTCTCATGTAAATGGGTCAGTTGGTTCCGAAGATATAGCTGGTTGGTTAAAGGGCGGTAGGGAGAGGGGAGTGGTTGTCTCTCCCCCTCACACCAGAAAATGCAGGGACTAGGCTGGTGTATAAGGGGTCAGCCTGGGAATGTCCCTGCATGATCCTGGGACCATATTCCCGGGTAAATCCCTGCATTTTCTGTTGTGAAAGGAGTATTATTTGAAACAGCCGTGACCTGCAGTGCTCTGAATACAGTCGGGCAGCCCCCTGCTCTCTGCCCAGCTCTCAATGACTGTCACCCCTGCAGCTTCTGATCCAATTCTTCTCCCCGCTTTCACCTCAGCCCGCCCCCCCTTTAATCATGTAGTGCCAGCGCCCGGCGTGCTCCCCCGACGTCATGCACAACAACAGCGCGCCCAATATTTCAAATGTCCACTCGGTTAGAGGGGACACCAGGAGGGGAGTGGGAGTGTGCTCTGTGCTGCGCTCTGCTCCTCTCCCCATAGAAGCAGCTGCACCGCTCTCCATCTCTCCCTTCAGCAGCAGCAAAGGCTCATATAAAAATTTACAGTAAGTGGCACTTTTGGGGGCATTGCATAAGGGATGCTACAAGTGGCGGTATGTGGGGGCATTACGCATAATGTGTGGCTTAATGTTTGAGGAGCATTACGGTGTGCAGCATCCTGTGTAAGGGGCATTATGTGTGCAGCATCATGTGTAATGGGTACTATGGTGTGCAGCATCCTGTGTAAGGGGCATTATGTGTGCAGCATCATGTGTAATGGGTACTATGGTGTGCAGCATCCTGTGTAAGGGGCATTATGTGTGCAGCATCATGTGTAATGGGTACTATGGTGTGCAGCATCCTGTGTAAGGGGCATTATGTGTGCAGCATCATGTGTAATGGGTACTATGGTGTGCAGCATCCTGTGTAAGGGGCATTATGTGTGCAGCATCATGTGTAATGGGTACTATGGTGTGCGGCATCATGTGTAATGGGTACTATGGTATGCGGCATCATGTGTAATGGGTACTATGGTGTGCGGCATCATGTGTAATGGGTACTATGGTGTGCCGCATCATGTGTAATGGGTACTATGGTGCGCGGCATCATGTGTAATGGGTACTATGGTGTGCGGCATCATGTGTAATGGGTACTATGGTGTGCGGCATCATGTGTAATGGGTACTATGGTGTGCGGCATCATGTGTAATGGGTACTATGGTGTGCGGCATCATGTGTAATTGGTACAATGGTGTGCGGCATCATGTGTAATGGGTACTATGGTGTGCGGCACCATGTGTAATGGGTACTATGGTGTGCGGCATCATGTGTAAGGGGCATTATGTGTGCAGCATCATGTGTAATGGGTACTATGGTGCGCGGCATCATGTGTAAGGGGCATTATGTGTGCAGCATCATGTGTAATGGGTACTATGGTGTGCAGCATCATGTGTAATGGGTACTATGGTGTGCGGCATCATGTGTAATGGGTACTATGGTGCGCGGCATCATGTGTAATGGGTACTATGGTGCGCGGCATCATGTGTAATGGGTACTATGGTGCGCGGCATCATGTGTAATGGGTACTATGGTGCGCGGCATCATGTGTAATGGGTACTATGGTGTGCGGCATCATGTGTAATGGGTACTATGGTGTGCGGCATCATGTGTAATGGGTACTATGGTGTGCGGCATCATGTGTAATGGGTACTATGGTGCGCGGCATCATGTGTAATGGGTACTATGGTGCGCGGCATCATGTGTAATGGGTACTATGGTGTGGGGCATCATGTGTAATGGGTACTATGGTGTGCGGCATCATGTGTAATGGGTACTATGGTGTGCGGCATCATGTGTAATGGGTACTATGGTGCGTGGCATCACGTGTAATGGGTACTATGGTGTGCGGCATCATGTGTAATGGGTACTATGGTGTGCGACATCATGTGTAATGGGTACTATGGTGTGCGGCATCATGTGTAATGGGTACTATGGTGCGCGGCATCATGTGTAATGGGTACTATGGTGTGCGGCATCATGTGTAATGGGTACTATGGTGCGTGGCATCATGTGTAATGGGTACTATGGTGTGCAGCATCCTGTGTAAGGGGCATTATGTGTGCAGCATCATGTGTAATGGGTACTATGGTGTGCAGCATCCTGTGTAAGGGGCATTATGTGTGCAGCATCATGTGCAACAGACATTATGTGTGCAGCATCATGTGTAATGGGTACTATGGTGTGCTGCATCATGTGTAACGGACATTATGTGTGCAGCATCATGTGTAATGGGTACTATGGTGTGCGGCATCATGTGTAAGGGGCATTATGTGTGCAGCATCATGTGTAATGGGTACTATGGTGCGCGGCATCATGTGTAAGGGGCATTATGTGTGCAGCATCATGTGCAACAGACATTATGTGTGCAGCATCATGTGTAATGGGTACTATGGTGTGCTGCATCATGTGTAACGGACATTATGTGTGCAGCATCATGTGTAATGGGTACTATGGTGTGCGGCATCATGTGTAAGGGGCATTATGTGTGCAGCATCATGTGTAATGGGTACTATGGTGCGCGGCATCATGTGTAAGGGGCATTATGTGTGCAGCATCATGTGTAATGGGTACTATGGTGTGCAGCATCATGTGTAATGGGTACTATGGTGTGCGGCATCATGTGTAATGGGTACTATGGTGCGCGGCATCATGTGTAATGGGTACTATGGTGCGCGGCATCATGTGTAATGGGTACTATGGTGCGCGGCATCATGTGTAATGGGTACTATGGTGCGCGGCATCATGTGTAATGGGTACTATGGTGTGCGGCATCATGTGTAATGGGTACTATGGTGTGCGGCATCATGTGTAATGGGTACTATGGTGTGCGGCATCATGTGTAATGGGTACTATGGTGCACGGCATCATGTGTAATGGGTACTATGGTGCGCGGCATCATGTGTAATGGGTACTATGGTGTGCGGCATCATGTGTAATCGGTACTATGGTGTGCGGCATCATGTGTAATGGGTACTATGGTGTGCGGCATCATGTGTAATGGGTACTATGGTGCGTGGCATCATGTGTAATGGGTACTATGGTGTGCGGCATCATGTGTAATGGGTACTATGGTGTGCGACATCATGTGTAATGGGTACTATGGTGCGCGGCATCATGTGTAATGGGTACTATGGTGCGCGGCATCATGTGTAATGGGTACTATGGTGTGCGGCATCATGTGTAATGGGTACTATGGTGCGTGGCATCATGTGTAATGGGTACTATGGTGTGCAGCATCCTGTGTAAGGGGCATTATGTGTGCAGCATCATGTGTAATGGGTACTATGGTGTGCAGCATCCTGTGTAAGGGGCATTATGTGTGCAGCATCATGTGTAATGGGTACTATGGTGTGCAGCATCCTGTGTAAGGGGCATTATGTGTGCAGCATCATGTGCAACAGACATTATGTGTGCAGCATCATGTGTAATGGGTACTATGGTGTGCTGCATCATGTGTAACGGACATTATGTGTGCAGCATCATGTGTAATGGGTACTATGGTGTGCGGCATCATGTGTAATGGGTACTATGGTGTGCGGCATCATGTGTAATGGGTACTATGGTGTACGGCATCATGTGTAATGGGTACTATGGTGTGCGGCATCATGTGTAATGGGTACTATGGTGCGTGGCATCATGTGTAATGGGTACTATGGTGTGTGGCATCATGTGTAATGGGTACTATGGTGTGCGGCATCATGTGTAATGGGTACTATGGTGTGCAGCATCATGTGTAATGGGTACTATGGTGTGCGGCATCATGTGTAATGGGTACTATGGTGTGCGGCATCATGTGTAATGGGTACTATGGTGTGTGGCATCATGTGTAATGGGTACTATGGTGTGCGGCATCATGTGTAATGGGTACTATGGTGCATGGCATCATGTGTAATGGGTACTATGGTGTGCGGCATCATGTGTAATGGGTACTATGGTGCGTGGCATCATGTGTAATGGGTACTATGGTGTGCGGCATCATGTGTAATGGTTACTATGGTGTGCGGCATCATGTGTAATGGGTACTATGGTGTGCGGCATCATGTGTAATGGGTACTATGGTGCCATCAAGCAAGAAACCCCTAGCAATGAGCATGTAGGTAAGCAGCACTTATGTGCCAAATATGTAATGGGCATTACGGTTTGTTATATAGTATGTAATGGGCATCATGATGTGTGGCACAATGTGTAATGGGCATTATGGTGTGTGGCCTTATGTGTAATTGGCATTACGGTGTGTGGCTTTATGTGTAATGGGTATTACGGAGTTTGGTATAATGTGTAATGGGCATTACTGTGTATGGTCTAAAGTGTAATACCACACCCCTTTCTGTGATGCCACGCCTCTTTTCCGGGTTGCGAGGCCACACCCCCTTTTTCCCGCGCGGCTATGCTTACTATTATGTCTGTATCTGGGACCACCCATTACCATAATTCTAGATTCGCCTATGATTAGGACACCTGCACTCATAGGCGTGTGCAGCAGGAGGTGCACTGTCTGTGTGTAAATATATATACACAGATGAAGTCAGAGCGGCTCCCGGGGTGACTATTCCCATGCGCCGTTCGCCAGAATGGGGCGCGTGCACGTGAGACCTGTGTGCCCCATTCTCAGCTTGCGCGTCTACGTCCACCAGCGCTCGCTATACAGATATGGCATGCTGGTGGAAATACTCATGTCGAGATTATGTCAACGTTATGATACCATCCTACCTTTTGACCCTCTGTAAATACTGTTTGTTGTATCACTGTCTCCTTTTGTAAAGCGCAACGGAATATGCTGCGCTATACTATAAATTTTGCTCCCCCCTGCCAAAAAGTTTGTGGCGCCCCCCCCCCCCCTCGAGGCTCCTCTCCAGCGTGTTTCCCCACCATGTGATGTGTTGACGTCGCACGCATAACTGAGAAGCTGAAACAGGAGAGCGGAAGAGAGACCAGCAGACACTGCTGCTTCCCTTGGCTCAGACGCATCTCAGGCCACCCTAGCATGCCCATCCGCCCACCCATCCTGTACACAGTAGCCAATAGCCGGCTCTGTGTACAGTCAATTCAATCAGTGGGGGAATTTGACATCTCTGCCATGGCCCCACCCGCCTCTGGTGCTCAGCCAGCAGGCAGCGGCAGGCAGGAGCATGTCAGTGCATCGAGCGGGTGCCGGCGCCCACACAGACCCTTCTGCTGCTTGCTCCCCCAAGCGGCTGCTGGGGCTGCCTTAAAGTAGTTACTCCACTGGAAGGAACACTTAACTTTTCTAGTCATTTGTTTGCTGGACTAAATTTCATCATATTCATTTGCACAAATGAGGTAAAGTTTGGTTTGAAAATATGAAGAGCTATGCTTAGTACAGAGTTATGTTGTGTGGTAAATGTAGTTCAGAACTCAAAGCAAATATCTGTGGGTACACACCACTGAACCCCTCATTCATGATCTTTCCTTTAGTCCTCTAGGACGCCATTAGTATACAGAGAGTCAAATAATGACAGACACAGGTATTGTATGCAAACCAGGATATGGTTTGTCTCCAATGTCATGTTAATGGTAGTATAAGCCTTTCCCATGATGTACAGCCATGTTTCTGACTGGCCAAGGGCTGTAATCAGTGGTGCAACTAGAAAAAATGTCACAGTGGTACTGTCCTGCGCACCGA
Source organism: Crinia signifera (assembly GCF_055691185.1). Taxonomy (NCBI): domain Eukaryota; kingdom Metazoa; phylum Chordata; class Amphibia; order Anura; family Myobatrachidae; genus Crinia; species Crinia signifera. The sequence goes on from NC_139219.1 coordinate 282,950,454, forward strand.
AGGTGCGCAGCCCCAAAAAATGGGTGTGGTCAGGGCGTGGTCATGACACTAGGGGGAGTGGCTACATGACAAAGCATTAGAACATGAACAGATAAACTACAGAGATATTACGTGCCTAAGGCGTGCGGACAAAATTTACACAGTAATGCCTGTTAGGCATCACACACCCAATACATATGCCCCACACCATAATGCCCGTTACACATTATGCCCCACACCATAATACTCATTGCACCGCACAACTGATGCCCATTACTAATATGCCCCCACAATGCCAGATATGCCCCCACAGTGCTAGGTATGCCCCCAGGGCCAGATATGCCCCTACAGTGCCACACATATGCCCCCACAGTGCTAAGTATGCCCCCAGTGCCAGATATACCCCCACAGTGCCACACATATGCCCCACAGTGCCACAGGTATGCCCCCACAGTACCAGATATGCCCCCGCAGTGCCACACATATGCCCCACAGTGCCACAGGTATGCCCCCACAGTACCATATATGCCCCCGCAGTGCCACACATATGCCCCCACAGTACCAGATATGCCCCCGCAGTGCCACACATATATGCCCCCATAGTGCTAAGTATGCCCCCAGTGCCAGAAATGCCCCCACAGTGCCACACATATGCCCCACAGTGCCACAGGTATGCCCCCACAGTGCCAGATATACCCCCAGTGCCAGATATGCCCCCACAGTGCCACACATATGCCCACACAGTGCCACACATATGCCCCCACAGTGCCAGATATGCCCCCACAGTGCCAGATATGCCCCCACAGTGCCACACATATGCCCCACAGTGCCACAGGTATGCCTCCACAGTGCCACACATATGCCCCAACAGTGCAACAGGTATGCCCCCACAGTGCCACACATATGCCCCACAGTGCCACAGGTATGCACCCACAGTGCCAGATATGCCCCCACAGTGCCAGATATGCCCCCACAGTGCTAGGTATGCCCCCACAGTGCTAGGTATGCCCCCACAGTGGCAGATATGCCCTACAGTGCCAGATAGCGTCCATCCAGGCTGATGACTGAGCAGCAACAACAGCCCCCAGCCGACTGGTTAAAGCAAATGACAGGCAGCTATTGTTGAGAGGAGACAGAGGAGCGTAAGAGAGAACTTACCCACTGCCTGCACGCACTGGGCACCCTGTCACGTGTCCCGCCATTCTCCCGGAGACAGTGGCAGCTGCTGCCAGAGCCAGAGGATTCCGCAGCTTACTCCCATCCACGGTCCTTCGTGGCCGGGCTGCGTGGCGCCGGCGCCGCATCCAAGTTCTCCTCCTCCTCTTCTGCCGCAGACAGTCCTCTGCGCTGCGGCAGGCACATCACCCGCGATCCTGCGCATGCGCAGTGATCGTGTTTCCGTTCACTGTTTTATGTCTTAGCCGTACGCCGTACCACCCCGTATCGCCACACTAACAGGCCTGGCTGTAATACCCATGTTTGCAGTCGCAGCCATCGGAAGCACCATCGGGACATATGCTATGGCAATGGTCCATTTTGACTATGCGATTTCCCTTAAACTTCCTGGAGCTCAGAACCACCGATATTGACTATACACACGGTGTGATATTGGCTCTGGCCGATTTTGACAATACTAGAAATCAGTCATTTAAATGGTGCACTAAGCTGTACACTTCATAGGTAAAACTGAGCTGCCTGCAAAGTCTATTTTTCTTGCAATAACGTCGACCCCACAGTGGCGCGTATCGGCATTGCAAGCTGTATACACACTGGGGCAGATGTATTAAGCCTTAACAAGAGATAAATGCAAGTGTGATAAGGAGAGATAAACGTCCAGCCAATCACCTGCCAACTGCCATGTTACAGGCTGTGTTTGAAAAAGTCAGTAAGGAGCTGATTGGCTGGACGTTTATCTCTCCTTATCACCCTTACATTTATCTCTTGTTAAGGCTTAATACATCTGCCCCATTGTGTGATACGTTCTATGTTTTCTACCGATATGGACTATATTGTCCATATCGGTAGTTCATATTGCACTGTATGTATGTATGCTTTTCATACATCGGAATAACCACCTTCTTGTCACTAGCCATTACAGTCCAATATGTATCAGAGCCGATATGGCTCAATCAGTCCTGCGACCCAGTGTGGCACACTGTGGGACTCATGCACTATGAGACTTTTTATGGATTATGATGCATATTCCTTGCAAAAGAAAGAAATCACCAGCTTATGTGAACAATGACATTGTGTCTGACTCAGAATCAGGCATGTTGTCTCTGATGGCAGGAGCAGCAGTGCTTGGGTACTTTCTGATGTATGTATGCATACCTCCCAACTTTGTGAATATGAGAATAGGGACACTCGCGTCCGAAAAGGGGCGTGGCGTATGTAAATGAGGGTGCGGCTTATGCAAATTAAGCCACGTCCCCGTTTTCGGTGGCGTCTATTCTGTCAGATTTGGGGGGGGGACTCCCAACTGCCCCCCTCCCCGCAGCGGGACACTGCCGACCGCTGGAGAGATGTGGGAACGTCCCCAAAAATAGGGACGTTCCCGCGTTTAGCGGGACAGTTGGGAGGTATGTGTACAGTATGTGTGTATTACAGATATTACGCAGAGATATAGGGCCAGACTCTCTAAGCTTCAAAAGTGATAAAATGGAGAGTGATAAACAGCCAGCCAATCAGCTGCTGTCTGACATTTTTCAAACACAGTCTGTGACATGGCAGGTAGGAGCTGATTGGCTGGCTGTTTATCACCCTCCATTTTATCACTTTTGAAGCTTAGAGAATCTGGCCCATAACCTGCAATGAGACTGAATGTGTTTCTAGCACATCTTCTTGCTTTCCACAGCGGTGTTGGCCTCTCTAGCTAGGAGCTTGTTAAGTAACATACTGGAATGCTTAATGCTAATCCCTAAAGTAAGGTAGTGTCCCTCTCTCGCCCTAAAGGGCTGTTACTGGCTGTCCCCAGGTGCTGCTGAGCTGTCACAGGAGCTGGCTGGCCGGTATGAGAAGAATCCTAGCTGCCCCTCACAGCTGTCCAGAGCTATTGTATAGAGGGGGGTCTCGCAGCTGCACCCCCCCAACCCCCATCCCATTACAAGACCCAGTGATAGACAGCTCCCAATGGCAGCCACCTGGCCTACATCACCCCCACCCAGATGGAAAGTGGGACTCAGCAGCAGCACTTAGTTCTGTGACCGGGCGGGCGAGGCCTTGAGATCTGATGGGTCACCAGGGAGGGGTAGCGAGGGGGAAGCTCTGCTGGAATGTGTCAGTGCAGCACCTCCCTGGGCTAATTGTTACACTACTCTAATGCCACTAACCAGTCTCACAGTAGTAATCCCTATCAGCAGAGCATGCCTGCTGTATAACACTAATGAGTGCCCAACACACTCTCTGGCAATTACCATACTGCTACAGTATGTTACTATGTATACCTGCACAGTTCCCAGCATCGGGGGCTGTGCTTGATGGAAATACTGTACAGTTATTATAAGAAGTATGTGGCATGATACAAGCAGATTTTGCCTTGCCATGTTTATGACATCACTTGTACGCTCTTCAGTAATTGCATTTGTCACTGTGGGCCTTATTCTGGTTAATGCGGTCCGTTCCGTCTTCTTTCGGAAAAGACCGAACGCCACGCACGGCAGACATTCTAAGAACACACGCCCACAGGTCGTTCGCATCCCTTCGGACGGACTGGCTAAGAAGAGGGAGTGTCTTCGGACTGCATCCAAACGTGCGTGTGCGGTGGGAACTCACAGATTCTGCACGGTCTTACTGCGTCCGAACGGATGGGAAGCTGCCCGTACGCACCGAGTTGGTGTATTTCCGCAAACCTCACTAATCTATTCGGAAGTCATGCTTCTGTAACACGACACACTTATCCAATTAGCCTATCTCATAACACATAGATTATTTATAAATCTAATCGATTAATTCATAATTGATAATTAAACACATTACTTGCACTTTAGATTAACCCTTACATCATGTTAAGGCAGCAATGCTTCCAATTGAACCTGTGAAAAGAGTGTAATTAATGACTAATGACTAGAGGAGTGGATTGTATTGTGCTCAGTTGTGAGTGTTTGAGGTCCGGGCGTACGAATTAGGCGATCCGAATGCCTAGCGCATGAGCCAGTGCTCTCCGAAAACTGAAACTTGCTTATGGACTCCGCAGATTTCCTGCATATTGGTTCGCTTGCACTCAGTGTCCTGTCCGAATGCACGCCTACCACTGTTCGTGCACTCCCACTTGTACGCCCAGATTTACGCCCAATTTTGCCTACTTTGAAACCGCGCCCGTGTGAACGCCCACATGACGCCCATATTTCCAGAGGGAGTTTGGTGCACATTTCTAGACGGTATTGGTGAGAACGAGTGCGCAGACACTACGTTGCACATACGTAGCTAATAACCACCCTTCGAAAGAAGGCGGAATGGACCTCACCAAGCAGAATAAGGCCCTGTGTGTTGTGAACCCGTGTGTCACATAAACACTCTGAGGTTTGCCATGCTCCTCATTTACTGGAGAAAGTGTAAAAAAAACTATTTGGGGTATATTTACTAAAACTATACAGAGAAATGATAAATAGAATCTTATAGTTTGCTAACTTGCTATGGTCAATTTTACATTTTTCAACTTTAGGAGCCTTTATTAAATGTACCCCTTTGTATGCAAATAAAATGTATGTGTGTGTGTGGGGGGGGGTATGTCCTAATTTGAAACATAATAACAGATACTACAATGCAGAAGCTTGTCGTTTCACACACACTAAAACAATGAAAGACGGAGGTTCACTGTCCAGACATCAGGAACACTGGCAACCAGAACAATTATAATCAATGGCATCTCCAGAGGGGGGACTGCAGCACAATTAAAAATTCAAATTGGGGAGCCACAGCCACTGCCAGTGAATCAGTTTGAAATGGCAGTTGGTGGCAGTGTGTGTGTGGCCCAAATTTGAATTTTGAACTGTGCTGCAGCCAGAGTATCTATGATGGATGCAGTGTGTGTGATACACATGGGCTATAGCTGCCTACTCTCCTGCATTCTACAGGAGACTCCCTGAAATAATTCCAATCTCCCTCTCTCCCTCATTAGTCTAACAATCTCCCTCATGTCCCCTTGCCCACATTACACTGTTATATTTTTTGTAAAAAAAAAGGAATGAGAGATAGATGCGTTTACATTGAATCATCAGCACATTTCCTAGCACTTTACCAAGTATAGTAGCTCTTACTAACTGCTTTGGGCTCATCTAAAATTGGATATAAGTCATAATAAAAGATTTCTCTCAGATGTAGCAGTACATCCCCACACTTCTAGGTGCCACGTTCACAATCTCTTTTCACAATCTCTCCATATATAGAACTAGACACGCCCTTTGGGTGGAGCAGGATACGCCCCCTCAATGGGGCACTGTGCAAAATTCCACTACCAACTATAATCTCCCTGAAACTAGTTTTCAAAAGTAGGCAAGTATGACATGGGCCCGTGCACACTGTACCCATTTTTGTAATACTTTTGAAGTCCAGCGGTGGGGGCAGGAGCGTATTACTGATCCGTCTTTTTAAGATCAACACAAATATGTTCTTATGTGAATACGACAAATAAATGTAACTCCTTAACCTCATTATATATTTTTGCATTATCAGTTCTTTCACTGCTGGTTTCATAGGTGGTATCTAACAGCCTCTTTCTATGGACCAGCTCTCATAATTGGACTATTATGCACAAATGTAGAAGAATTGCTTTTAGGTGTTGAAATGTATAAACCACCCAAAATACTTTCAACGCAATAATGACAGCCGACATGTCAGTCATATGGAGCTTTCAGCACTGGCTTTATGATTTAATACACTTATACCATTAGAAATGAATCCTCAGCATAAATTCCAAAGACAGCACAGCCGGTAATATACAATTAATAAAGGGCTATCAATTCAGATCCTGACACCAATTTCACAGTTGGGAAGCCGGTAGCATAACCCAACAGTTCAATTTGGTGTAATCGAATGGACAATGAACGGTTTCAGCCGCATTCAATACTGATTCGATCCTAATGCGCAGACCCACTGCATCGAATAGAAAAATAGACTGTGCAAACAAGACTATAATAGTACAGATCTGTACTATATAGTCAAAATCAAATGCGTTTTGCTTGGCGTTCGATTCGATCCCAATCGCATCGGGATCGAATCGCAAGCAAATTGCACCATGTGAACACCCCTTAACAGTAGTGGGATATCTGACAATAGTTACAGGGACAGTCACTAGTATACACATTTATAGTTGTTACTGCTGATGGGGCTTTATTGAATGTTGTAGGACATTGGCGGAAGTAGCAATTAGTGGGCCCAGGTGTGACCATATGGTTTGGGCCCCCACAATATATGGTTTGGGTCCCCATGTGCCTCTACCACCTCCCCATCCACATGTGTGCCTCTGCCCCTAGAATATATAGCCCCAGTATGATACTGCCCCTATTATTTATTGTTGGTCTCCTTTCAGAGGCGTACCTAGATAATCGTGGGCCCATAGCAAAAGTTTGTAAGGGCCCCCTATTTAGCAACTGATGTTGATAAATGTATGTAACACATATACTTAGACAGCAAAGATGGGCCCCCTTTAGCTATGGGCCCCATAGCAGCTGCACCCCTTGCACCTATGGTAGTTACGCCTTTGTCTCCTTTAATTTAACCCCATATGCACACTTGGGGTGGGGAGGGGGCGACATTGCACGCACCTGCTCTGGGCACAAAGGCTACATGCTACTCCCCTGTGTGTACATCCTTTTCTTCACACACTACCATATACAGTAGATGGTATTTGGTAGCGGGGACACATGACCTCAAGTAACTGTTTAAAACCCACTACATACACGGCAGATACTGGATGCATATCTAATACCAGCATAGCTGTTATGGCATCAGTAATCCGCTGTGCAACTGAGTGACTGTTGTCCCCCCTTTCAAAGGACTGTTTAACAGTCAATTTCTTTTAGTTTTCTTCTTGGTCCCCTTCTGGGAGGAAGAGGAACACACAGCAACAGTAGCAGAGGGTGTAGGATCCTTCTGAGGAAATACGGATAGGGGAGGAGTCAGTCATGCTTATGAAATTGGATGCAGGACTACTTCCAAACATGATGAGTGGATGAGGATATTGACAATAAAGGTGTCGGTGATGGAGATGTCAGGCATTTGGATCTAACAGAGAGAACAGAGCTAGGTGACTGTGGACTGTTACGTTTTTAGCTAATGTTTCTGAATTAAACAAAAAACTTTTGATGAATGAGCCACAAGTGACAAAACAGGGAGGAGGTTCCTAGATGGTTAAGGTCCCTACCTCTACTTACTATGACTTTGCAAAGGGTACAGATGGCTTGTCAGTTGTTGTCTGGATCTGGGTAGAAATAATTCCACACATAAGAGGTGGATTGTTTTGTCTTTTGCCCTGGCAGGTCAATGGCTTTTTAAAAAAAAAGCACACCAAACACCAACAGTAAGGAGAATATATATTTGTGCATATCGCAGGGCTTACAGATGCTTGTAAAAAAAGTTGCTTGTGAAAAAAATGACATCATATAGCATATAAAGCTATTAACCATACTGCACCAGCATATATCTCTGCACTTATCTCAAAGTATCTCCCATCTCGGATCTGCGTCTCTCTTCTGCACGGATCACTAGCTCCCATTCACTATAACAAGACTTTCATCGGGCTGCTCCCATCCTATGGAATGTCCTTCCACGCACAATAAGACTCTCTACTAGCCTCCAAACTTTTAAGCGTTCCCTGAAAGCTCACCTCTTCAGGCAAGCCTATCATATTTAAGTTCTACACGCATAATCCTCTGAGGCACTTATGTATTATATAGCTTCCCTTTTGGACCTGTAACTTGGTGGGACTGCTATGCTATTACTGGTGCCTGTCCCTATAGATTGTAAGCTTGAAGCAGGGCCATCTTACCTCCAAGTCTGTCTGCTGTTACCCAGTTTTATCGCTACAATAGTAAAGCGCAACGGAATCTGCTGCGCTATATAAAAAAACTGTAAATAAATAAAATAAATAAATGACATGAAAAAGGGGAACTACTCTGTATAATATAACATGGTGGCATGCTTAATTTTTTTTTGGGGGGGGGCTGTCTAATTTGTTAGTCCTGGGCCCTACAAATTGTAACAACTTTCAATGTCCCTTCTATAATCTGCTCCCCCATACTATCACCTGGGCGGCTATTCCACCATCAGGAGCCATTGCCCTCTTCCCTGGACACAGATTTAACAGGAAACCACAGGTACTGCTAATCAGCCAATCTGATCACATCAGCCTAGGAAACCTGGACTGGATCTAAATATCCTGCTACTGCTCTAAAACCTGGTCCATGTCGTTTGCATTCACTTTATGTAAATTTATGTTATCCCTGCTGCTATGCTATGTATGTGTGTGTGTGTGTGTGTATATATATATATATATATATATATATATATATATATATATAATGGAGAAAAACCAAACTGCACACTTAAATGGCAACTTGTGGGTGCCTGGGCCACTTAGGGATTCATGGTATAAAAAATAGGAAGCCAGCACATCCATGGAAAATATAACAAAATATTTAATAAGTTCAATGTAGAAAAAAGTCCAAAGGAGGGACACACCAGGCATGATGCGAATACAGCATATCTTTCAAGTGATACATATTACCAAAAATAGTGGCAGAATATCAGCATGGTGGTCCAACCAGAGAGTCACTGATGCCCGACGGCCGTTTCGGTGCTTTCTCACCGTCCTCAGGAGCATAAGTGACCTCTGGCAAAGACCGGGCATATATAGCAAACATAATCATAGATTATCCACAACACCTGCTAGCCTGTACATTCTCTTACCCCATAGCCGCAAGCCACGCTCACACCAACACGCTGAATACAGCGTGTCAAATCAGCTGTGTTACCCTGCGTCATGAGCCGGATGTGTCATGACGTAGGATCCGGCAGAAGCCGGCCACTACGTCAGTCACCACGGCAACGCTTAGACGCTTGTTCTGAACATGGGCGGCTCTGTACGCGGCGGAGACCCCGTCACAGAGTCCGTTCCCATGGAAACGGGGAAACAATATGGCGCTAACATCACCCTGAACACCGGTGATCCCAGCAATCTGCCAGGGCACACCAGGGTCAGGGGAAAAGCGCTGTTAACTGAAAAGGCATGTAAAAATATAAAGAAGGGGAGCATTTTAGCGGAATACTGGGGATCAGAGAACAGGCCAGCTTAGTGTCGATGTGCATTAATGCACCGATCAAAGAAATATACTTTAGAAATATATAGCATGATAATACTCTCAAAGATAAAGACAATATAAGAAGGAAAAACAAAAAACAAAAACATATATCAGGCAAAAATAACAAGAGACATAATTAAATGAAGCAGTGCAATGACTGCTCCTCATTCAGTCCATTAGGGGAAATACAGTTCAATTGATTAATCCATTGACACTCCTTGCGGAGTAGAAGATTGCCACGATCACCCCCTCTTCTCAATGGGGGGACGTGGTCAATGGGCAAAAATCGGAAGTCCTTCATAGTGTGTTTAAGTAGATTGAAGTGTTTAGCAACCGGAGGAGTGGTGGCATCGATGGATACAAAAGCTTTTTTCAGTGAGGTTCGATGCATTGCAATTCTTTCTTTTAGAGTCCTAATGGTTTTTCCAATATAAATGAGCTTGCAAGTGCATACAATGGCATACACCACATATCGGCTATCACATGTCAAATGATGTCGTATAGGGTAGGCAATAGAGGTTCTAGGATCAATGAAAACAGAGGTAGTTAACAAGAATTGACAATTCACGCATTTTGAACATTTAAAACTTCCATTTTTGGGTATAAGCCATTTGGAAGTTTTAACTGGAATTAGATCAGACTTAGCTATGACATCTCTAGTGTTACTGCTTTTCTTATAACAAAACATCGGATTTTCAGTACAGAATTGTCCCATAATTTCATCAGCCTGCAAGATATGCCAATGGCGCAATATTACATTTTTGATTTTACTTGAAGCTATAGAATATGTGCTAATAAAGGTCATTCTATTTGCTCGAGTGTTCCTGTTTTTAGATATCAATGCTTCATCCTGTGTCATTTCAGTACAGTGTGTAATGGCTTTATTGATTTCATCAACAGGATAACCTCTATTTAAGAACCTACTACCCATTTCAGACAAGGCCGTAGAAATTTCACTCTCAACTGAAGTAATTCGTCTTACCCTTAAAAGTTGTGATAAAGGCAAACCACGTTTAAGTGGCATAGGATGAAAACTATCAGCCTCAAGTAATGTATTTTTATCGGTGGGCTTTCTATAAATGCGAGTAGAAATCAAACCCTCACTGATAGTAACACCCACATCCAAAAAATTGATGCAACTCTCACTAAAAGCTAAAGTAAATTTAATGGAAGTTTCCAAACCATTCAAAAAGTCAACAAAGTCAGTGAGGAGTTTGGATCCACCAGTCCACACCATGAAGAGATCATCAATATAACGAACGTAAAAAAACACAAATGAAGAAAAACGACTATTAGACATAATGTGTTGATTTTCAAACATATGCATAAAGAGATTGGCATACGCCGGGGCCATGTTTGACCCCATGGCGGTACCCTGTAACTGTAAATAAAAAAAATTTTCAAACAGAAAATAATTTTTGGTCAACACAATCTCCATCAACAAAAGCAAAAAATTAACGTTCGGTCCTTCATAGTGTGGGCTGGCGGAAACCAAACTCCTCACCGCATCCAGTCCCTCCCTGTGCAAGATATTAGTGTAGAGACTGGACACGTCTAAAGTCACTAATAAAGAATCTACCGGTAGTCTGTCCAAATTTTTGAGTTTTAGAATAAAGTCGGTGGTGTCTCGCAAATAATAAGTGGTATGCTGTACTACGGGCTGTAACCAAAAGTCGATATACTGGGATATCGGCTGACAGATAGAGCCACAGGAAGAAACAATTGGCCGGCCCGGAGGATTGACCAAGGTCTTGTGGACCTTTGGCAATATATACAGGATAGGTATACGAGGATGGGTTTGTGTTAAGAAGAAAGCAGTAGGTTCATCCAGCCAGTCATTTGACAGACCAAGGAGGATGACAGCATCAATCTCCTTTTTATAGGAGTATGTAGGGTCATAAGTAAGTTTTTTGTAACAGACAGGGTCTTGTAATTGTCGAAATACCTCAGAGACATAATCAGCTCTGTTTAATATCACCACTCCGCCCCCTTTATCAGCAGGGCGGATGGTGATATCAGTATTAGAGCCTAAGCTCTTAAGGGCGGCATTTTGTTCCCTACTGAGATTACAGTAGGAAATTTTTTGATTACCAATGGAATCCAAAGTGTCCCTTTTGACAAGTTTAATGAAGGTGTCTATAGAGCGATTGGCACATGGGGGGTCAAAAGTACTCCTAGTTCTAAAGGGGCTGGGTTGTTTGATAGGTTGGGGATTTTTTGCAAAATAATCTTTTAATTTTAAAGTCCGATAAAATCGGTACAATTCGACTTCAAAATCAAATGGGCGCTGTTTAAAGGTTTTAACAAAACTTAGGCCCTTGGCCAACACTTCCAACTCATAAGTATTGGGTACATAATTAGAAAGATTAAATATTACGGTTTCCCCTTGTTCTTCCGTCCCTGCTGTTTTTTTCCGTCCCCTCCTGACCCCAGCCCTTCTAGTAGGTCTCCTGTATTCTGGGTTTTGTGTTTGGAGCGTGTAACGCTGCCCTTGGGAAAAACCCGTTTGAAGGACTGGTCTGAATCGCTAGCAGATGTATGTGTCTCAATGTCAGAGAACCCTCTGTCTGTTCTACCTGACCGTCTCCTACGTCCCCTAAAGTTGTCTCTCCAATTAGTTTTGGGCTCATTGCCCTGTACCCAACCATACACACGTAATTCTTTGTAGTCCTCTTTAACTACTTTGTATTTGCTTTTTTTAAAAATCAATAATTCCGCACGGAATGTATCAATGGCATCCTGCAATTTTACTGTCAAGTCACCTGCTGGATCATTTTTTAGAGAATCAATACCCAGATTTTCACATGCATCAATCTCTTGTTCTACCAATTTCAAATCACAATTCACTTGCTCTATAACTAATAATATCAACTGAAAGGAACAGTCATTAAGAATTTGGCACCATTGTTTGCAAAAATTTAAATTAGATCTCCCCACAGTGGGCTGGTTACGGATGCGGAATCCACGTGGTATCATTTTGTCTTTGTAATATTGCGATAGAGTCAAACCATGAAGCGTCAATTCAACATGTCTCCTCTTAAGTTTCAATAAATCGGAATAAACTTCAAATGGAGTGTCCACATCAAATGCTAGGGAGTCAGTGTTGGCAAACAAAATGCGGGCTTCATCTTTACTGTCAAACCTTTTAGTCCCAGTTAGAGCATCAGCAATTGCATTTGTATTATCCATGATAGAGGTATTCAGAAGTATAAATGCAACCAAAAAAAGGAAAAAATAATAAAAAAATTGAAAAAAGAAAAAACAATGAAAAAAGTCCTGTAACTTTAAATCGAGGTGCAATGTTTGCATAAAAATGTTGCAATGGAGAAAAACCAAACTGCACACTTAAATGGCAACTTGTGGGTGCCTGGGCCACTTAGGGATTCATGGTATAAAAAATAGGAAGCCAGCACATCCATGGAAAATATAACAAAATATTTAATAAGTTCAATGTAGAAAAAAGTCCAAAGGAGGGACACACCAGGCATGATGCGAATACAGCATATCTTTCCACAACACCTGCTAGCCTGTACATTCTCTTACCCCATAGCCGCAAGCCACGCTCACACCAACACGCTGAATACAGCGTGTTGGTGTGAGCGTGGCTTGCGGCTATGGGGTAAGAGAATGTACAGGCTAGCAGGTGTTGTGGATAATCTATGATTATGTTTGCTATATATGCCCGGTCTTTGCCAGAGGTCACTTATGCTCCTGAGGACGGTGAGAAAGCACCGAAACGGCCGTCGGGCATCAGTGACTCTCTGGTTGGACCACCATGCTGATATTCTGCCACTATTTTTGGTAATATGTATCACTTGAAAGATATGCTGTATTCGCATCATGCCTGGTGTGTCCCTCCTTTGGACTTTTTTCTACATTGAACTTATTAAATATTTTGTTATATTTTCCATGGATGTGCTGGCTTCCTATTTTTTATACCATGAATCCCTAAGTGGCCCAGGCACCCACAAGTTGCCATTTAAGTGTGCAGTTTGGTTTTTCTCCATTGCAACATTTTTATGCAAACATTGCACCTCGATTTAAAGTTACAGGACTTTTTTCATTGTTTTTTCTTTTTTCAATTTTTTTATTATTTTTTCCTTTTTTTGGTTGCATTTATACTTCTGAATACCTCTATCATGGATAATACAAATGCAATTGCTGATGCTCTAACTGGGACTAAAAGGTTTGACAGTAAAGATGAAGCCCGCATTTTGTTTGCCAACACTGACTCCCTAGCATTTGATGTGGACACTCCATTTGAAGTTTATTCCGATTTATTGAAACTTAAGAGGAGACATGTTGAATTGACGCTTCATGGTTTGACTCTATCGCAATATTACAAAGACAAAATGATACCACGTGGATTCCGCATTCGTAACCAGCCCACTGTGGGGAGATCTAATTTAAATTTTTGCAAACAATGGTGCCAAATTCTTAATGACTGTTCCTTTCAGTTGATATTATTAGTTATAGAGCAAGTGAATTGTGATTTGAAATTGGTAGAACAAGAGATTGATGCATGTGAAAATCTGGGTATTGATTCTCTAAAAAATGATCCAGCAGGTGACTTGACAGTAAAATTGCAGGATGCCATTGATACATTCCGTGCGGAATTATTGATTTTTAAAAAAAGCAAATACAAAGTAGTTAAAGAGGACTACAAAGAATTACGTGTGTATGGTTGGGTACAGGGCAATGAGCCCAAAACTAATTGGAGAGACAACTTTAGGGGACGTAGGAGACGGTCAGGTAGAACAGACAGAGGGTTCTCTGACATTGAGACACATACATCTGCTAGCGATTCAGACCAGTCCTTCAAACGGGTTTTTCCCAAGGGCAGCGTTACACGCTCCAAACACAAAACCCAGAATACAGGAGACCTACTAGAAGGGCTGGGGTCAGGAGGGGACGGAAAAAAACAGCAGGGACGGAAGAACAAGGGGAAACCGTAATATTTAATCTTTCTAATTATGTACCCAATACTTATGAGTTGGAAGTGTTGGCCAAGGGCCTAAGTTTTGTTAAAACCTTTAAACAGCGCCCATTTGATTTTGAAGTCGAATTGTACCGATTTTATCGGACTTTAAAATTAAAAGATTATTTTGCAAAAAATCCCCAACCTATCAAACAACCCAGCCCCTTTAGAACTAGGAGTACTTTTGACCCCCCATGTGCCAATCGCTCTATAGACACCTTCATTAAACTTGTCAAAAGGGACACTTTGGATTCCATTGGTAATCAAAAAATTTCCTACTGTAATCTCAGTAGGGAACAAAATGCCGCCCTTAAGAGCTTAGGCTCTAATACTGATATCACCATCCGCCCTGCTGATAAAGGGGGCGGAGTGGTGATATTAAACAGAGCTGATTATGTCTCTGAGGTATTTCGACAATTACAAGACCCTGTCTGTTACAAAAAACTTACTTATGACCCTACATACTCCTATAAAAAGGAGATTGATGCTGTCATCCTCCTTGGTCTGTCAAATGACTGGCTGGATGAACCTACTGCTTTCTTCTTAACACAAACCCATCCTCGTATACCTATCCTGTATATATTGCCAAAGGTCCACAAGACCTTGGTCAATCCTCCGGGCCGGCCAATTGTTTCTTCCTGTGGCTCTATCTGTCAGCCGATATCCCAGTATATCGACTTTTGGTTACAGCCCGTAGTACAGCATACCACTTATTATTTGCGAGACACCACCGACTTTATTCTAAAACCTCAAAAATTTGGACAGACTACCGGTAGATTCTTTATTAGTGACTTTAGACGTGTCCAGTCTCTACACTAATATCTTGCACAGGGAGGGACTGGATGCGGTGAGGAGTTTGGTTTCCACCAGCCCACACTATGAAGGACCGAACGTTAATTTTTTGCTTTTGTTGATGGAGATTGTGTTGACCAAAAATTATTTTCTGTTTGAAAATTTTTTTTATTTACAGTTACAGGGTACCGCCATGGGGTCAAACATGGCCCCGGCGTATGCCAATCTCTTTATGCATATGTTTGAAAATCAACACATTATGTCTAATAGTCGTTTTTCTTCATTTGTGTTTTTTTACGTTCGTTATATTGATGATCTCTTCATGGTGTGGACTGGTGGATCCAAACTCCTCACTGACTTTGTTGACTTTTTGAATGGTTTGGAAACTTCCATTAAATTTACTTTAGCTTTTAGTGAGAGTTGCATCAATTTTTTGGATGTGGGTGTTACTATCAGTGAGGGTTTGATTTCTACTCGCATTTATAGAAAGCCCACCGATAAAAATACATTACTTGAGGCTGATAGTTTTCATCCTATGCCACTTAAACGTGGTTTGCCTTTATCACAACTTTTAAGGGTAAGACGAATTACTTCAGTTGAGAGTGAAATTTCTACGGCCTTGTCTGAAATGGGTAGTAGGTTCTTAAATAGAGGTTATCCTGTTGATGAAATCAATAAAGCCATTACACACTGTACTGAAATGACACAGGATGAAGCATTGATATCTAAAAACAGGAACACTCGAGCCAATAGAATGACCTTTATTAGCACATATTCTATAGCCTCAAGTAAAATCAAAAATGTAATATTGCGCCATTGGCATATCTTGCAGGCTGATGAAATTATGGGACAATTCTGTACTGAAAATCCGATGTTTTGTTATAAGAAAAGCAGTAACACTAGAGATGTCATAGCTAAGTCTGATCTAATTCCAGTTAAAACTTCCAAATGGCTTATACCCAAAAATGGAAGTTTTAAATGTTCAAAATGCGTGAATTGTCAATTCTTGTTAACTACCTCTGTTTTCATTGATCCTAGAACCTCTATTGCCTACCCTATACGACATCATTTGACATGTGATAGCCGATATGTGGTGTATGCCATTGTATGCACTTGCAAGCTCATTTATATTGGAAAAACCATTAGGACTCTAAAAGAAAGAATTGCAATGCATCGAACCTCACTGAAAAAAGCTTTTGTATCCATCGATGCCACCACTCCTCCGGTTGCTAAACACTTCAATCTACTTAAACACACTATGAAGGACTTCCGATTTTTGCCCATTGACCACGTCCCCCCATTGAGAAGAGGGGGTGATCGTGGCAATCTTCTACTCCGCAAGGAGTGTCAATGGATTAATCAATTGAACTGTATTTCCCCTAATGGCCTGAATGAGGAGCAGTCATTGCACTGCTTCATTTAATTATGTCTCTTGTTATTTTTGCCTGATATATGTTTTTGTTTTTTGTTTTTCCTTCTTATATTGTCTTTATCTTTGAGAGTATTATCATGCTATATATTTCTAAAGTATATTTCTTTGATCGGTGCATTAATGCACATCGACACTAAGCTGGCCTGTTCTCTGATCCCCAGTATTCCGCTAAAATGCTCCCCTTCTTTATATTTTTACATGCCTTTTCAGTTAACAGCGCTTTTCCCCTGACCCTGGTGTGCCCTGGCAGATTGCTGGGATCACCGGTGTTCAGGGTGATGTTAGCGCCATATTGTTTCCCCGTTTCCATGGGAACGGACTCTGTGACGGGGTCTCCGCCGCGTACAGAGCCGCCCATGTTCAGAACAAGCGTCTAAGCGTTGCCGTGGTGACTGACGTAGTGGCCGGCTTCTGCCGGATCCTACGTCATGACACATCCGGCTCATGACGCAGGGTAACACAGCTGATTTGACACGCTGTATTCAGCGTGTTGGTGTGAGCGTGGCTTGCGGCTATGGGGTAAGAGAATGTACAGGCTAGCAGGTGTTGTGGATAATCTATGATTATGTTTGCTATATATGCCCGGTCTTTGCCAGAGGTCACTTATGCTCCTGAGGACGGTGAGAAAGCACCGAAACGGCCGTCGGGCATCAGTGACTCTCTGGTTGGACCACCATGCTGATATTCTGCCACTATTTTTGGTAATATGTATCACTTGAAAGATATGCTGTATTCGCATCATGCCTGGTGTGTCCCTCCTTTGGACTTTTTTCTACATTGAACTTATTAAATATTTTGTTATATTTTCCATGGATGTGCTGGCTTCCTATTTTTTATATATATATATATATATATATATATATATATATATATATATATATATCAGAATTGGTCCTGGGTACCCATCTCCAAATGAAGGGAAATGGTTTATGTCCTGAAGACGGGTTCCAGCCCGAAACACCATTGACATTGAAAAGTGCACTGGTTTTGAAAAGACCTGTAGTGACGCCTCTTTTTTCCTATGTAGGAAAATAAAAAGGCTCCAATCCGGGTCTTTTCAAAACAGTTTTACTTCTCGTTGATGGCATTTCGGGCCGGAGCACGTCTTCAGAACATAAACGTTTTATGTTGATGGTTTTTGTCCTGAAGACAACACCATTGACAAGCAGTAAAACTGCACGGAGCGGTTCTGATTCCTAGAAATCCGAACCACTCAGCCCTACTTCTCACCCCCTGCATCTCTCTAGCACCATCCCTCCTGTACCTCACCAGCACCATTCACCCATCTGTCCAGTACCATCCCTCCTGTGCCTCACCAGCGCCATTCCCCCATCTGTCCAGTACCATCCCTCCTGTGCCTCACCAGCGCCATTCCCCCATCTCTCCAGTACCATCCCTCCTGTGCCTCACCAGCGCCATTCCCCCATCTCTCCAGTACCATCCCTCCTGTGCCTCACCAGCGCCATTCCCCCATCTCTCCAGTACCATCCCTCCTGTACCTCACCAGTGCCATTCACCCACCGGCCAGTACCATCCCTCCTGTACCTCACCAGTGCCATTCCCCCATCTCTCCAGTACCATCCCTCCTGTGCCTCACCAGCGCCATTCCCCCATCTCTCCAGTACCATCCCTCCTGTACCTCACCAGCGCCTTTCCCCCATCTCTCCAGTACCATCCCTCCTGTGCCTCACCAGCGCTATTCCCCCATCTCTCCAGTACCATCCCTCCTGTGCCTCACCAGTGCCATTCCCCCATCTCTCCAGTACCATCCCTCCTGTACCTCACCAGTGCCATTCACCCACCGGCCAGTACCATCCCTCCTGTACCTCACCAGTGCCATTCACCCACCGGCCAGTGCCATCCCTCCTGTGCCTCACCAGCGCCATCCCCCCATCTCTCCAGTACCATCCCTCCTTTACCTCACCAGCGCCATTCCCCCATCTCTCCAGTACCATCCCTCCTGTGCCTCACCAGCGCCATTCCCCCATCTCTCCAGCACCATCCCTTCTGTGCCTCACCAGCGCCATTCCCCCATCTCTCCAGTACCATCCTTCCTGTGCCGCACCAGCGCCATTCCCCCATCTTTCCAGTACCATCCCTCTTGTGCCTCACCAGCGCCATTCCACCTGAGTCTCAATAACGTTGTTTTCCCTACATCCCTCAAGCTCTAGCCCTCCTGCTCCTCGCCAGAGCACTATACCTCACTTCTCACTAATATCACCTCTCCTGCTTCTTACCAGCGCTATCCCCCTACTCCTCACAAATGCCATTCTCCCCACATCTCGCTAACATCATTCCCACAGCATCTATCCAGCGGCACCCCTCCTGCATCACCAGTGCCTGATTTACATATAGACTGATTAGGCTACTGCCTAGGGCACCAGGACTGGTTGGAAGCTTTGCAGGTGGCACTCGAAGAATAAAATTAAGGCCTAATTTTTTTCCATGCTAGTTCGCTATCAACCGTCCCGGTGTACTGTGCAAGGTAAAGTTCTTAAAGTGACTGCCAGAAGGCTGTGCCAATGTAACTTACTGATGGATCCATTACTTTATGTACCTTGAGCTACATTGCCAGCTGGGCTGCCTAAAGCCAGAGGCGGAGATTTACTAAGATCAAATGGGTACGAATTCACATATTCATACCCGCCATATGACGTCAAATATGGCTGATAAATTAGCATCAGCTCATTTACTGTAAGACGTATTTGGCTGATTTGCCATATTTATATATGGCAAGCTCAGCTGAATTCTGGTTTACGAATAAATACACCCGTATATGGCCATGATTTTTATGGTGGTGTGCTCATTTACTATCATTTGTGCTGCTGAATTCAAACAGCAAATATGCAAAAAACATGACTAGAAAATACTCCTCATTTTGCAGGCGTATTTGGCTGAATTAAATAATTTAAAAAAAATGGCGTGGGGGTCCCCCCTCCCACATGCATAATTAGCTCTGGGCTCATTGAGCCAGTCCTGGTTGCCGAAATATAGGTTGAAAAAATCAAATGGGATCCCCCTGTATTTCTATAACCAGCACCAGGCTCTTGGCTAGGTCCTGGTTCCTAAAATACAGGGGACAAAAGGAGAAGGGGTGCCCCGTATTTCAGAAACCAGCACCAGCTTAAACAGCAATAAGGGTAATGCCACAGCCCGGGGACACTTATTATATAAGGTCCCGCGGCCAAAGCATTACTTCTGTGGCTGGTCAGCCCAGGCCGGGTCCCTGGGGTAGTAGGTACCCCCCCCCAATAAAGGGGTTTCACCCTCCAGGGGACTTCCTTCAGTCTTTTTTGTGATTTGTTTAGTCACTGGATGCCTACAGGGAAAGAAGAGGACACGATCTACACTGGGTGGTGTTATGATGCCCTGGCTTGGGCACCAGGGACAATACGGGTTCCAGACGGAGAGATGATAAGGCGTGAGCCCACAGCCGGGACCGCCGGTTAGGACGGCCACAGCGGGTCCTACACTCTCTCTGTTGAGTCCCCGAGGCAGGTGGCAAACCCCTGCGGAGCTAGGCTTCACCTGTGGCCGCCGCGTTCGAAGGAGCGAGTTAAGCCCGCTCCGACCCCGATGCAGCCAGGTCTTATGTGGTGACAAGGGGTAAGCGATCGCCACGGGGAACACTCAAGAGGATTAGCTGACTACTGGACCTAACTGGAAATGGGCCCCTGACTGCCGGCACCAGGCCAAGACGGGGAGTGCGACCTAGTCGCAGACACCAGTGGGTATAAGGGAGTCCCCAAAAACACTCCAAAGGGACCGTGACTCCCAAAGCAGGGATACGGATAAATGGTGACACTCCTGCCTAACCGGAATACTAACAACAGTAGGGAGCAAGGTAATAGCACCGAAAGACAGGGACAAGGAGACAAAAGAGGATTACAAGGAAAATCCCATGGAGGGGCGAGGCCACGGAGGGCCAAAGAAAGATAAGACCAGGGCTCCACTGGAGCACTTACGTGACCCACTTTAGATGGAAGCTGTGGGTCCACTGCAGGCTCACAGGCTGAAGATGGAAAACAGCTGAGGAGTCCAGGGAATGCTGGAACACTGGAATCCAAGGGCAGACACCAGCTGACAGGCTGAGAGACCAGGAAGTCTGCGGCAGGGAATGACCTGGAAAGAAAACTGGGACCAAGGACCCAGGGGACCGGAGAGCAAACTCTGCAAAGTGCAGCAAAAGCTATAACCGGCATCTGTGCCCAGCAGACGCCGGCTATTTATTCAAATCTCGCGCCGCCTGACTGACGTCAGGCGCGCGCGTTGCTGGCTGCCGGGCGGAAGCTCGGGGACGTTGCCTAGCAACGCCCCGACGCTTAGCCTCCGAGCGAGGCTTGGGACGCTGCTCGGCAGCGTCCCCCGCCGCGTCAGATGACGCTGCGTCTGCAGCGTCAGATGACACTGTGCTCGCCGTCCGTCCGGGTGCAGGGACACCCGGACGGCGTGCAACAGTACCCCCCATTGAGGAAGGGTTAACAACCCTTTCCCACCAGGTTTATCCGGGAATTGACGAAAAAAGGCCCTCCTAAGATTGGGTGAATGCAAATCTACATCGGAAACCCAGGACCTCTCTTCGGGACCAAATCCCCTCCAGTGTACCAGAAACTGCAAGGAACCTCTCACAAGTCTAGAATCGAGGATCTTTTCCACGCGGAACTCCTGTTGCCCCTGCACCATCACTGGGGCGGAGCCATTCCTCAGTCTGCGAGGAAATCTCTGTGAAAACACCACCGGCTTAAGAAGCGAAGCATGAAAGGTACTCGAAATCCTGAGGGACTTAGGTAAAGCAAGACGGAATGCTACCGGATTAACCTTCCTGACAATCCGAAAAGGCCCAATGAACCGAGGCCCTAACCTTGCTGATGGTTGGTGAAGCTTTATATTACGGGTGGATAGCCACACCCAGTCACCAACTTTGAAAGAGCAAGGCCGTCTGGATTTGTCAGAGAATACCTTCTCTCTGAAAGCAGCTTCTTTAAGGGCCAAGTGGACTTTCCTCCATACGACTTTGAGGCGAGAGGCAGCTGACGAAGAAGAGCCAGAGGCATTCGGTCCCAGAGAATTAGCCCGTGGATGGAATCCGTAGACTGCAAAAAAGGGCGACGTCTTAGAGGCCGAATGATGTGCGTTATTATACGCAAATTCGGCTAACGGCAAGAAACTAACCCAGTCATTTTGAAGTTTGGAAAAATCCTCAGATATTGTTTAAGAGACTGATTAAGGCGTTCTGTTTGTCCATTGGCCTGTGGATGGAATGCGGGTGTAACGCTGATCTTCACCTTTAAGGCAGCACAGAACATTCTCCAAAACTGAGCCACAAACTGTGGACCCCGGTCGGACACAATATCACTGGGAAATCCGTGCAGACGAAAAATGTGTTGAAGGAATAGCGTGGCCAGCTCTTTAGCCGAGGGTAACTGCCTTAAAGCCACGAAATGCGCCATCTTAGAAAATCTATCGATGACGACCCAAATGACTTGACAGTGTGATGAGACTGGAAGACCCACAATAAAATCCATGGCCAGATGGGACCAAGGCCTGCCTGGGACGGACAAAGGCAACAACTCCCCCAATAGTCGAGAACGAGGAACTTTATGTCGGGCACACTCCGGACAAGACAAGACAAAGTCCTTGCTGTCCCTGGCCATCCCTGGCCACCAGACCACTCGGGATAATAAAGCAAGGGTTTTATATACTCCTGGGTGACCCGAAATCTTAATATCATGGCATTCTGACAACACTCTGCGTCTCAATGAAGGAGGAACAAACAGTTTATTCTCCGGAGTTTGGGCTGGAGCTTGCCCTTGAGCTTGCCGGAGAAGACCCTCCAAGGTCTGGCTAACTCCGGCATGGATACAAGATGAAGGAATGATGGACCCAGACTTGATCCCACCCTCTTGTTGAGGAACAAAACATCTGGAAAGGGCGTCTGCCTTAATGTTTTTTGATCCAGGGACATAAGAAATAATGAAATTAAATCTCATAAAGAAGAGTGCCCACCGGACTTGGCGATCGTTCAGCCTTTTGGCTGATTCAATGTATTGTAGATTCTTATGATCGGTTAAGACCAGAATCTGATGAACAGCTCCTTCCAGCCACTGACGCCATCCATCAAAGGCCCACTTGATGGCCAGTAACTCCCTGTTGCCCACATCATAATTGGACTCAGCTTGAGAAAATTTTCTGGACATGTAGGCACAGGGGTGGAATTGTGAAGACTCCGGGTCTCTCTGAGAGAGAACCGCCCCGGCCCCAACTTCGGAGGCGTCGACTTCTACCACAAATGGCAGCTCAGGGTTGGGATGTCTAAGAACTGGAGCCGAGATGAAGGCTTGCTTTAAGGTCTTGAAAGCCTGTTCTACCTGAGGAGACCATGCTGATGGATCCGCACCTTTCTTGGTCAACGCCACCAAGGGTGCCACAATTGAAGAAAAGGCATGAATGAATCGCCTATAATAATTGGCGAACCCAAGAAATCGCTGGACTGCTTTTAAATTGGTGGGTCGCACCCAATCTAAAATGGCTTGTAATTTCTTGGGGTCCATTTGGAACCCTTGTGAAGAAATTATATATCCCAAGAAAGACACCTGGGTCACCTCAAATTCGCATTTCTCTAATTTAGCGAATAACTGATTCTCGCGTAATTTTTGCAGAACCTGACGAACTTGTGTCCTATGCGAGTCCAAGTCTTGGGAAAAAATTAAAATATCATATAAATAGACAACTACGAATTTGCCCAAGAATTCCCGAAGGACATCGTTAATAAAATCCTGAAAAATGGCTGGGGCATTGGATAAACCGAACGGCATTACCAGGTACTCATAGTGCCCCGTCTGAGTACTGAATGCCGTTTTCCACTCGTCCCCTTCCAGGATTCTTATGAGGTTATAATCCCCCCTAAGGTCAATTTTAGAAAAAATGGTAGCGGAACGTAGTTGGTCAAACAGAACCGTAATTAAAGGAAGGGGATAGGTGTTTTTCACCGTAATTTTATTAAGGGCACGGAAATCTATGCACGGCCTCAAAGAACCATCCTTCTTTTCCACAAAGAAGAAGCCGGCGCTGAGCGGAGATTTAGAGGGCCGAATAAACCCCTTGGACAAACTTTCTTGGATGTAGTCATCCATGGCCTTTGTCTCCGGGAGAGACAATGCATAAAGTCTACTCTTGGGCAATGGCGCGTTGGGGACCAATTGTATGGCACAGTCGTATGGCCGATGTGGAGGTAAGCTGTCGGCCTTACCCTTAGAAAACACGTCTGCGTAATCCCGGTAGGGAATGGGAATCCCCGCTAAAGAGGTGGATTTCACAGGGAGCGAAATATGAAGGCACTTCTGCTGACAATTGGGGTTCCACTGGGTAATCTCCCCAAGGCGCCAATCAATGATGGGATTGTGTTTTCTCAACCAGGGGAAACCCAAAATGATGGGTACCGAAGGACATGAGGTTAACAAGAAAGTGATCTCCTCCTGGTGAAATAGACCAATGGTCAACTGTATGGGTGGAGTCTGAAAAGTAACGGCCCCATTGGACAGAACCCCACCATCTAAGCCCCGTAAGGTAATGGGGATAGGTAGCTGGAGTTGCGGAATCCCCAAGCTCTGGGCGAGGGAAGAGTCCAAGAAATTACCAGCCGCGCCGCTGTCAATAAATACTGACCCCGAAAAATTACCCCCTTGAAAAGAAATATGCCCCGGGATAAGTAATGAATCTAGAGAGGAAAAGAGCTGGAGGCCAAAGTGAACCCTCTCTTCGTTCACTTGGCCCGGCCTTTTACTGACCTATTGGGGCAATTTCTCAAGATGTGACCTTTACAGCCACAGTATAAACACAGACCTGAACTTAATCGACGAGCCCTTTCTTCCGGGGAAATGCGAGCTGCCTCAAGTTGCATGGGCTCCTCACTTTCCTCAGGGGTCATCGGAACATAGGGAACCACCCGAGTGAGCGAGCCCTGCTCCGACCTCCGCTCACGGAGGCGACGGTCAATTTTAATGGCTAATTCCATTAACTTGTCCAATGTTTTAGGTGCCGGGTATTGGATGAGGCAATCCTTGATCTCATCGGAAAGACCACAACGAAACTGACTGCGTAATGCAGGGTCGTTCCACCCGCAATCATTCGCCCATCGGCGGAACTCGGTACAATAAACCTCGGCTGGGTCTTTCCCTTGCCTAAGGGCTCTAAGATGGGTCTCTGCTGAGGCTTCGCGGTCAGGATCATCATACAACAACCCTAGGGAACTAAAGAAGCTATCTACGGAAGCCAGGGCTGGGCTGTCCGAAGGCAATCCAAAGGCCCAGGTCTGGGGGTCACCCTGGAGCAACGAGATAACTAGTCCAATACGCTGGGCCTCGGATGAGAAGGAGCGTGTTTTGAGCCGAAAATACAACTTGCAACTCTCACGAAAATTAAAAAAGGTTTTGCGGTCTCCAGAGAACCGATCAGGCAAGTTCATTTTGGGATCTGAACCCCCTGAGTCTGGAGGTCGCGACCTCTGCTCTTGGGACGCTACCTTCAAGGACAATTCCCGGACCATCTGAGTAAGCCCTTGAAGCTGATCAGAAAAAGTCTGAGACGGGGTACTCATAATATCAAATGACACAAATAACTA
The DNA here is from genome assembly GCF_055691185.1 of Crinia signifera. Lineage (NCBI taxonomy): Eukaryota > Metazoa > Chordata > Amphibia > Anura > Myobatrachidae > Crinia > Crinia signifera. Next base: position 282,975,551 of record NC_139219.1, read on the forward strand.
CCGCTCCAAGTATTTGACAGGGGAGACCTGTCTTTATTCTGGCCGGTTATAATGTTATGATGCCCTGGCTTGGGCACCAGGGACAATACGGGTTCCAGACGGAGAGATGATAAGGCGTGAGCCCACAGCTGGGACTGCCGGTTAGGACGGCCACAGCGGGTCCTACACTCTCTCTGTTGAGTCCCCGAGGCAGGTGGCAAACCCCTGTGGAGCTAGGCTTCACCTGTGGCCGCCGCGTTCGAAGGAGCGAGTTAAGCCCGCTCCGACCCCGATGCAGCCAGGTCTTATGTGGTGACAAGGGGTAAGCGATCGCCACGGGGAACACTCAAGAGGATTAGCTGACTACTGGACCTAACTGGAAATGGGCCCCTGACTGCCGGCACCAGGCCAAGACGGGGAGTGCGACCTAGTCGCAGACACCAGTGGGTATAAGGGAGTCCCCAAAAACACTCCAAAGGGACCGTGACTCCCAAAGCAGGGATACGGATAAATGGTGACACTCCTGCCTAACCGGAATACTAACAACAGTAGGGAGCAAGGTAATACCACCGAAAGACAGGGACAAGGAGACAAAAGAGGATTACAAGGAAAATCCCACGGAGGGGCGAGGCCACGGAGGGCCAAAGAAAGATAAGACCAGGGCTCCACTGGAGCACTTACGTGACCCACTTTAGATGGAAGCTGTGGGTCCACTGCAGGCTCACAGGCTGAAGATGGAAAACAACTGAGGAGTCCAGGGAATGCTGGAACACTGGAATCCAAGGGCAGACACCAGCTGACAGGCTGAGAGACCAGGAAGTCTGCGGCAGGGAATGACCTGGAAAGAAAACTGGGACCAAGGACCCAGGGGACCGGAGAGCAAACTATAACCGGCGTCTGTGCCCAGCAGACGCCGGCTATTTATTCAAATCTCGCGCCGCCTGACTGACGTCAGGCGCGCGCGTTGCTGGCTGCCGGGCGGAAGCTTGGGGACGTTGCCTAGCAACGCCCCGACGCTTAGCCTCCGAGCGAGGCTTGGGACGCTGCTCGGCAGCCTCCCCCGCCGCGTCAGATGACGCTGCGTCTGCAGCGTCAGATGACACTGTGCTGGCCGTCCGTCCGGGTGCAGGGACACCCGGACGGCGTGCAACAGGTGGTTTATGAGTATAATTTTATCTTCACAGGTACCCCATTGGATTCTACATGAATATGGACAGTATAACTGGCAAGTCTCTGAGCGTCCGTGGTCTGTCAACCTTTAGTGGTCCACCTAATGTCGTATGTCGACATTGTATATTTTCAAGAGCAGAGTCCTCTTAGCTCATGTGTTTTCCCTCCCTAACTTACACCAACTTCTCCCCCCTCTGCACACAATGGCACCAAACCACTGGGTTCAACAGCCATTAATATTTTTGTAGGTATTATGGCTACATATGCAACAAATAGTGAAATGAATAGTAAATTAAATGTGTCCTTTTGCGAAGAAGTGCAGCACCCTGTGTTCAGAATATACAGTGTAGTGGAGTGGTGTCAAACTCATGGCCCTCCAGCTGTTATGAAGGAACTACACAGATTTTATATAAAACTGTGGCAGGGCATGCTAGGACGTGTAGTTCCACAACAGCTGGAGTGCCATGAGTTTGACACCACTGTAGTGCATGATGTGGATAAATGAACTGGCAGTGTCCTTTGATATGGTTTTGAAGCGTTGGCAAGGATATACCAGTGGTATTTGTGGTATGATAATTGAAACTGTTTTCATCTCATTATTGTCAAAGGCATAATTCATATCAACCTACACACACACTTCTTATCCCCCCCCCCCCCCCCCTTTCCTGGCTGCACTGTTTCTGGTACCTGCATTGCACTTATAAAACTAAAGGTGCAATTAAAGTATTGCAGGGATGTGTGGGTCAGATGGACTACATCATTACTGCGGGGTACAGTGATCTTACTATCTTACTACTGGAGTTTCGAGTGATATGAGGAGGGTTATTCAGAATATTGCTTTGAAGTCCACAATGAGATAATTCATACGATGTCAATATTTCTGTGCTGGTTTTTGCAGCAAACTACTGCTTGATTTGGTACTTGTGTAATATCATGGCGCCCGGCTAAGCTAAGTTTTCAGTGTTGGCTAAGCTATGTTGTCAGCGTAGCCCAACGGCTGCCTAGCGTAGTCAGTGTAGTGACTCCGCGGCAGCCCTGTGTAGTCAGCGTACACAGCACCCCTGCCAGCTCCTGCCTGTGTCCCCGGGAGCCCTTCTACCCCCCACACAGACTCCGGCGCAGGCAGGGAGGCTTTCCTCTCCCCACCTGCCGCCGCCCCCCGGATCCTTGCGGCGTGCGAATTTGTACGAAGTCTCGTGCACTAATTATACCTGGTGTATTTAAGTGTGTTTAAGTACTTAGTACTGAGAAAGGATACCGCTTTACGGACACAGTACCTAAACTGAGAAATTCACTTATTGTCCATCGGTTTGGGATTAATCTGGCAAATGCCTCCATTTCACACCCCCACTATCCATGCCTGCTCGAAGCGTGGCGAGTGCACGCGTTACTCGTCCCCCCGACCTGTTCATACCCCCACTATCCACGTTGGCATGGAGTTGATTTTATAAAGCGTGGCGAGGGGACACGGAACACATGTAAAGTAATCCGCGTCCCCTCGCGGGGCTCGCCACGCTTCGGGCTCGGTGGATCGCTGCGCTCACCACACTTTATAAAATCAACTCCACGCCGACGTGGATGGTGGGGGTATGAAAAGGTCGGGAGGACGAGTAACGCGGCCGCTCACCACGCTTCGGGCTGGCATGGATAGTGGGGGGTGTTTTAGGAAGCCATTCACACCTGTCATGTCAGCCAGGTTTAAATGGTCAATGGTGCCCACACAATGTAATAAGCGCTGACTACGCTAACTGCATAACGCTGACTGACTACGCTAACTACATAATCTCCGGCTGGCTGTGAATAGTCGGGAACACAATGCTGATACTAACAGGGACGCCTGACTGAATATGCTAACTACGTAAGCTCCGGCTAGGCGCAAACGGGCGGGAACACTACACTACGCTGACTACACTGCCTACGCTGGGCGTGCAAACACTGCGTTGATTCTGACAGTGCCGCTACGCTAACTGCGTAACAGGCGCCATGCCTAATACACAAGTACCCTTTATCTTTTTTAAATGGTCTTCTATATAGTACAATGTAACACCTGCAAGGATGGCTGCAAATGAAAGCAACGGTTCAAAAATTTGTATGGATGCATGAAAAGGTCCAAACAAAAATAAAAAACAGCAGATCTGCAGATGTTGGAAAGACAGGGATTGGTTTCAGCAAACACAATAGGGTAGATTAGCATGAATTAGTCACATTATATTTTATCAGTAATCAGTAGTTACATAAGGCGCCCATAACTTATTGTGACTGACCTCTACCTTAACTTAAGCTAGCTTAACCATAAATAAATACACGGACACAAAATAAACCACACAGACCATAAATAAATACACGGGCAACCAAGTGCTAGATTTCAAAAGGTCAACAAGCATTTATTGATTGGTGACCATGTTTGACTAACTTTAAACTAAATTTGAGTTACAATTTTAAACTAGGTTTTAGAACTAAGCTTTACACTAAGGCATTTATTCTGGTTGACTCGTTCGGACGCGTAATCGCACGTATCCAAGCGAACGCATCGCACACTCAGATGGAGAGCGAAAACAGCACCGGGCACCGTTCATACACGGACGGTAATGCACAAAAAGGGGAGTGCCGTGCAAATGCAAGTATGCTCCCGATTTCATATGGATGTCATCGTGGGCGCTCGGACATGGAGCGTTCGTACGGCCGCACGGTCATGTGTACGACCCACTGCCCAGCCTCTGCTGGTGGTTTTCACTCGGAAGTGAGCTTGAAACCATTAACCAATTATCCCAGGTGTATGTTATTTATTAGTTCCCATTAACTAATTGGCATCCATTAAGTACACTACAATTTAACCCTTATAAAATGTTTATTTCTTGTGTTCCTAATGTGGCACTTTCCTCACTTACTCCCAATCTATGTGTCCCACAAATTATTGTCACTATTGTTGTTTTTTTAGGCCTAAAAGATGTATTTGATTCCTGATATTTTATAAATACATTTCTCCCACTACATGTGTGTACTTTTAATTGTAGCTAGGACAGCATAGGCTAACGTGTGTGTAACTTCAGTAGCTTAATTGATAAATGACAGACAAATAGGCCAGTGCATGGGTTTGTATTGCGTACAGGTGAAAGTACTGTATTTTCGCTAATGTGTGTGTTGATTGTCTGACCGAATGTGGAGAAGCTCAGCTGGCTGCCATGCGAGGTGTGAAACATGCTTTTTTTAGCCGAATGTTTTTCAGGTCTAGCGGTCCGAGTGCTCGGACAGTCGAGCGAAGCCACTGCCCAGCAGTTTTGGTGAACTCCCATGTATACGCCCCGGTTTCCACCCATTTTTGTAACCGCAGCCTTCAAAACGCCCACATTACACCCACATTGGCTGACCGTGCTTTGAGTGAAAATTCTGACCGTCCGAGCCCGGGCTATGGCCTTTGCACATGCGTATAGTATACGCTACGCATGTGCAGTAGGCTAAAAACCGTGCTCCGAGCGTAGTTGTATCCGAGTGAGTCAATCTGAATAGGGGCCTAAATTTGGAGGATGGCAGAGAAAAAGTAGCTACCAACGGCAGCCCAGTCAACTTGATCTTATCCGAAAACCCAGGAGGGGCTCACCACCGCCTCCTACCTGCATAACCTGCATTGTGCAGGACCCACCGCCTTTTAACCTGGCAGAGCAATGGGCGTTCCCGCACAAGAACACCCATTGTCCACCTGCATGGGCAGGACACACTCGTGGTCCCGACAAAAGGAGGTGCCCCACAATGACCTCTTATGTCATGCTTTGACCACTGGCAGGTAGCGACTTCCCGCCAATCTAGCTATAAAAAGCTTTTGCCCGATGTTGGGATCCCGACTGCCGGGTTCCGACGGCCACCTGCTATTTTCCCTCGTGGGGGTCCACGACCCCCATAGAGGGAGAATAGAATAGGTGGCTCGCGTAACAAGCCACCGTGCCCCCAGCGTGGCTTAGTTGCACTCACCATGCTGTCTGGGTCCGGCCAGTCGGGATCCCGACGTCAGGCTAATGACTGTCGGGATCCCGGCTGTCGGACCCCTGTACCACACCCGAGGGATGCAATCCAATCCCTTGAAGCAACCCCTGCAATAAGAGCATAACTCGACATGTGCGCAAATAAGAGTCTGGCTCCCCAAACATCGGAACACCAGATCATCAACATCAAAACAACGGATTCTCTTGTGACCAACGCATATTTGATTTCACCATCGATATCTCACTGGGGGATTAATTTACAATTCCTGGGCAGGAGCTCCTCTGTGTAGCGCCAGGTAGAGCGTCCTGCTGTGCTGACTGATCAGTGATCGACAGTACCGAGACACTGGGGGAGGGTTCAGGGAAGGCCCCTTTGTGTTTGGCAACTGCAGGAAGGTTATATTCCGGCAAGCTGGCCACTGTGTGTATCTGACTCCTTTGCAACCAGATCATATAACACACTGGCGACCATGTCAGGTAACTGGCTAAAACCTAAAGACTAAAATGGCCAATGTTTATATATACGTTCCTGACAATTTCATAAAGTCTTCTGCATAGCACCATACTATTTGGTTCAAGTGCTAAGTGATATTTTCTAGATATTGCCCTAATAGAACCTACTGTATTGTCTTTTTGACAAAGCTCTGCTTCATTTTGCAGAAGACATAAAGATTGAACACTTGCTGTACATCATGCTCCAGGTAAATTCTAATACAACTAAAGATTTATTGTCCGATCTGGCTCGAAAAATCTGGCAATATCTGAATGACCCTCTTTGTTTTCCAGCATTTTGAAGCAAATGGTCAACTATTTGCCCCCATAAGTTATCAGATTTTTGTTCCAGCAGATAGATTGGATAATAGGACTTTAGGTGTATGGCCAGCTTAAGGGTATTTTGACTTGTCGACAGTCATCAGGTTGACATGAGAATGTCAACAGGGTCGAACTGTTGCCATGGTCAGAATGACAACAGTGTCCATGTATATGTTCATCATATCTACTTATATATGTCAACATAATGAACTGTCAGCAAACCATTCCTGGTGGTCTAGTGGCCTTTTACCTTCTCCTGGCAGCAGCAGCAGCTTCTCCAGCATCTATTTCCGGGTCCCAGCAGTATTGTGTGTGTGGACCTCCGATGTTGCATTCACACAAACACTGATACCTAAATCTCCCTTAGTGCCTAACACCCCCCTCCACCACCCACCCACACACGCCCCCCAACCCTCCCAGGCATTCCCTAACCCTATACGGGCCCATACACCTACGGGGGCGATCCTTTGACCCACCGGCATCACCATTTTATTGACCAGATGGGGGCAGCGATGATCAGCGATCTGTCAGGGGATCAGGATTTTTACACATGTTTAATATCCCCTAACCCCTGGTGCAACCACCAGGAGATCAGGGGACTGTCTCAATACACTGCTGGTGTACACACTGCCTTAAACTCAGCATCCTCAAACTGCCACAATTTCAAATGACGACATTGTGAATCTGTTGTCATTGTGAGGAGGTTTATCTAGTGGCTGTCAATAGTTTGGACCCTATCCATGTCAACATTGTGGTGTCAACCTTATAAAAGTCAACAAGGCTACCATCCACCATTCGACCAGATACTGAAATTTAATGAGCGCCATAGTTGGAAATGACAGTTGCAAAATCATTTTTAAAACATGTCCCTGAATGTATTGAAGTTAGCCTATGTTTTTGCAGAGTTGCCACTTAATCTTTAATATCACCGAATCTTCCATGTTAGGCCTGGAGTGGGAACTCTCATTCACTCTCGAGATGCATTGCACAAAAAAGGGTTAAAAATTATTAAGCCACCCAGTACTAATCATATTTCATTTAAATGTGTCCATCACCAAAATTGCACTCTCTTTCCTCTTTTCATCCCACAGTACCTCTCTTAATGCAACCTGTATTTCTGACAAGGAAGGATTTTCATTACTAACACAGAGCAGCTGGGGCCCTATCTAAGTTACACTAGAACAAGCCTTTCAACCCCACAATTCCCAGCTGAGATTTCTAGGTACAAGTCTACAGAAATTCCAACCTCTCCTGGAATTCTCTGGGGAGCTCAATTAAGATACATGAACTTTTTCACACTAACTGTACTAAGCTATTTTATCATGTGCCAAACTGCTGGAAACATGTTTGTTTTTCTCTTACTAATTGCACATCAGTACCAGGGTACGTGAACTAAAAGTGCATTTTTATAAAATAGGCAATTATGAATATATTATTGTGATAATAAACTCAGGCATGTTCTAAATCTAATTACGTCAGTTTGCTTTGAAATCCAACTCCTCACTTTCCCAAGGCAAAGACTCATAGGTTAGGATACATGAAAAATTCTTATGTACTAGGGTTTAGGGTCTGTCACGACAAGCCCCAGCTGGGTATGTGTGGCACGTTGGTGTGAAAGGGTTAATCAAAACAAAAATATTTGGTCTGTCTAACAATGGCTAAAATTCCCCCCCCCCCCCAAAAAAAAACCCCCATCTAATTGGGGGATGAAGGCTTCATTGGGGAATGCAATACTTGGGGCCTAATAATAAAATGCACCAAAAGGAAGTGTAAAGAGCAACAGAGTGAGATTGTATGGACAGAGAAAGCCACTGACCTCAGCAGAGGAGGAGGAAGAGGAAGGTAATTAGTGAAGATGGCAGAGTCTGAAGAAGGTGTGGTGGCTCTGTAGCTGCATTCTGCAGACTTTTTAGGGACTTTTTTGTGAAAAATACTGCAAGTATGTGCAGAGCATGTGCCGCTGGAGCCCCTCCCCTATTGAAACGAATGCCCCTCTACACACTGTGACCTCCCACCTCTGCTCTTACTCACCAAAACCACTGGGATTAGAGATGAGCAAAACGGGTCACTAACGAGAGCTGGGATCCAGCAGATCAGTCCCCGAAAAGATCCGGATCTTTTGCGCTGAACGCCGGTTCACTTTGAAAGAAGGGGTAATTTGATAATAAAGAAGCATCATTTGTTTTACAATCATTTTTTGCCATTTTTTTTTCCTTTTTTTTTTTTAAAACAATGAACTGAACAAATAAGAACATACATGACCGAGTAAAACTGATCGATGGCTGGGTGCAGAATCGCCATCGATGGCAACCATCGATGGCGTCTGCACCGATGGCCATCCCTAGCAGCAGCAGCCTTGTTATTCTTTATTTTACTTGCAGTAGCAGCACTGTACTCAGTCTCCAGAGTTAGTACATTTCAGCTGCCACAGGTGGCAGTGCTGAGATCAGGCAAATGCATTGTAATGAAAAAAGAAACTGAAAGTAAAAGAACGACGGTTCACCTTTTTTGGAATCGGCGGCTCCCTCAGTCTTTTATGTGATCCGTTCAAAAGACCCGCTTCGTTCGCAAACGACCCATCTATAAATGGGATCAGTGATCTCAGAGCTGCTGGGCATCAGATCCTCTTCCTGCTGTGATCCTGGGTGCTGCAAATTGAGCTAATACTACGCTCCGGGTGTCACGCAGCAGCCCAGTAGAACACAATGACTGTCAGCCATCTCCAGAACACCAATCACCAGTCCCTTGGAGTAGATGAGGTTTTTATTGGACTTTTTTTTCACGGTAATAAGCTTCTATGTTCATCGGACACACATAGCTGATCACACGGTCAGCAGGCAGAGAAAGCTGTGCAAGGGCAGGGATATCGCAGTGAGCCCTGTGGATACACTGGGGCATATGTATTAAACCTGACGGAGAGATAAAGTGGCTGGTACAGTACTTCACCAGCCAATCAGCTCTAATTGGCATTTTGGCAGCCTGTTGACAGATAGGAGTTGATTGGCCAGTGATAAAATACCAGCCACTTTATCCCTTCACCAGGCTTAATAAACCTGCCCCATAATCTAAGGATAGTGTAGTTATCACTGGGCTCACAAAAACTGGCCAAAAAAACTAAAATAATGTTAATTTACTGTGCATTATGCTCTGGGCGTGTTTTGGCTTTGTCTCCTAGTTGTAACGCATAGTCACATTAGCTTTGAGTATAGAGATGTTCTTGATAACTCTGTGCTCCCTACTTTGTTCCAGTTCTACTGAAATTTCAATTTATTTTTTATCAGAGTGACAATGGGGGAGATTCTCTAAGCAAGAAATGCGGTAAAAACCTCGTTATCGGGGTTTTTACCGCATTTCGGGATGCTGTAAGCATCCCCCGCCGGGTTAACGCGGCGGGGGGCATCGCCAGAAAAATCTGGCGATGCCCCATAGAAGCCAATGGGCTTCTACCTCCTCCCTGCACTGATCCTCTTCCGGGTGCAGGGAGGAGGAGAGCCCGGTGCAGTAGCAGCAGCGCCGGGTGTGTGAGGGAGGGGGGAGCCGCCGGGACCTGCTGGGACCCGGCGACTCTCACCGCAAAGGACAGCTCTTAGCGCAAGAGCTGTCCTTTGCTATAATTATCGCATATGTTAGAACATATGTGATAATTATAAATCCGATGGGCAGCGAAGGGGGGCGGAGATTCTTAGAGAATCTCCCCCCATGTCACCTCAAACAAAAATATCCAAGATAGGATATGAAGAAATCTCCCGGGTGGGGCACAGCCTTCTAGTACAGTATTATAACTCTGTTAAAACTGTATTTTATTATTAGTAAAATGGGTCTATTAAGGCAGACCTAAGTGACATACTGTAGGACAGAGACAAAACAACATTAAACACACATTGAGTTCCCACTTGTAACAGAATTAATGTGGGAGATATTTACTGGTGAGAAAGCTGTGAAATATAAACTTTCCCTGTTGTCTGGAAGTCTAAGTTTATGGGGAGATATGACTTAATTAAACTTTTTCGGGTAAGAATATATAGTCTCCACTGGTAATACAGACAACTGGCCTCAAATTGCTTAAAAGGCCACCTGTCATGTTTCCAGGGCAAGATTGGATTGGTATATAGAAAATTTGACAACCTGGTTGATAGGCTCAGTGTCCAGATCTTCTGGATCCTCACTGAGAACCTCTGGGACAAATTGGAGTGACAGATGTGTTGTGAGCCTATTCAGTGTCACAGTTGGTCTATCTATCTATCTATCTATCTATCTATCTATCTATCTATCTATCTGCTGCTTATATTGCTACCTACCTGGCTACTGGAACAACCAGTGGCGCTGTTGATGACTGCCTAGGCGCTGTGCAGTTCGGCGGCATGTAACCCCACGCAAGTGATGTCTTAATGCTCTCAATGTAATGTGTATAATGTCCCCCCCCCCTCATTTCAACCCCGCTTGATGCTGCACTGTAATACACAAAAAATTCCTATTGTGCGCAAGCACACATGGCCAATAAAGTTGATTCTGGTCTATCTATCTATCTATCTATCTATCTATATATCTATCTATCTATTACCTCCCAACTGTCCAGACTACAGCAGGCCAATTCTGTTATTTGGAGGCTGTCCTTCTGTCCTTCCTGCAGGTCACAGTGTCCTATGGACTGGGGGTACATTTGGTCAACCCGTGAACACCACTGCAGAGGAATCACGCACGAAGTGTTTGTTATACAGGAAGTGCCTTTGCAGCCATTGTTCAGCATGTCAAGCAGGGGTGATTTGCATACAGACCACTTTCTAAGGTCAGTTTCAAATAGGATTGCTTGTTACACATACTTGACTACTTTTTTTAGTTTCAGGGAGATTATAGTTGGTAGTAGAATATTGTACAGTGCACCATTGAGGGCGTGTGTCATGCTCCACCCAAAGGGTGTGTCTAGCTCCATATTTGAAGATACTGTGATTGTGGCACCTAGAAGCGTGGATGTGTACTGCTACATCTGGGAGGAATCTTTTAAAATGACTTACTGTAGATCCAAATGTGGATGAGCCCCAAAGCAGTTATAAGAGCTACTATACTTGGTAAAGAATATTCACTGATACATTTCAGGGATTGTTCATCTATTGTGTTTTACACGTGGTTCCATATAAATGGCTACAAAAATTGCATGTAGCTATAGGGATCATTGGGGCAGATGAATTAAGCCTTAACAAGAGATAAATGCAAGGGTGATGAAGAGAGATAAACATCCAGCCAATCACCTGCTAACTGCCATGTTACAGGCTGTGTTTGAAAAAAGTCAGTAAGGATCTGATTGGCTGGATGTTTATCTCTCTTTATCACCCCTGCACTCCTGCACACCTTGTTAAGGCTTGTATTAAGTTAATACATCTGCCCCTCTGTGTTTTACAGAGGGGCAGATGTATATTTTAAAGAAATGTATTTTTATTTTTTATTATAAAAACTTGCATTTTATATAGTCCCCTGAGGGCGGCCACAGCTGAATTTATTGCATTTTATCATAATTTGGACCAAGGAATGCCTAAACAGCCTACGCTAGGCAGTTCTCACCTTCTTAGATATGGGGAATGTCTATCATTGTAAAGCAGCATACAGGGACAGAGATTTTGAGAGAGTTTTACCATTTTTTTAAATTGGCAATTATTTACACTGAAGACCAGGCAGATTTTGCCACGTAATTGTTTACCGCTTTAACCACTTGAGTGGTAAGCCCGGAAATTTTCCAGGCTCAGCTGCGCTGCCGCGGATAAATTTCCGGGCATACCACTAATACCAAGGTGTGCGTCAGTGATGCCTAAAGCTGTGCACCATTGGCAGGCCCCCGGCACCGACATCACGGCCTGATCACAATGGGAACTCCCAGCGTTTACATTGGAATGCCCATGAATCGCTAGGCGTTCCCATTGGTGCAACTATCCGGCGGATGTGTGGGCCGGCCCCACAGACCCGGCATATGCGGCTGCGCAGAAATGCGGCTGTGCATAGCCAAACATTGGTCCCTGTGTGAACGAACGCTTGCTGCAAACGGACTAGAATAAGGTCCTTAGTCCCTTGGATGACAATATATATATATATATATATATATATATATATATATATATATATATATATATATATAGCACTGTATGTGGCAATATCTGACACATATCTATCTATTTGGGTACAAAAGCAGAGGTAGACGAGGATTATAGGTACCTTATTAATAAAAGTAATTATTAAGTATTTTTTTATGTTGAATATCCCTGTGTAATATCGATAGATAGATAGATAGATAGATAGATATTAGATAGATAGATAGATAGATATTAGATAGATAGCTTCCCCAATTGTATCAGCCGCCCCCTCTGTATCAGCCTCCTCCTAAATTAGGCCCCATCCCATAAAATACAGCGATTTGTGGCACTCTGTGCCCGACCCCACCGGCTGTATCATCAAGCAGTGGCAGTCTTTGGGGGGGAGCACAGTGGGTGGGTCCTGGAGGCAAACAGTGGCTGGGTGCAGGGGGAACATTGGGCCCCCGAATCAGCCAGGGCCCCGTTTTAATAATGTGAATGTTTTACTGAAAAACAGAATTTGACGGAAGATAAGAACCACTTGGCACATCTATTCTACCCAAACACATGTGCACACACATACTTACACACTAAGGTTACATTTTTGTTAACCATATTGGCAGTAATGCGAATAGGCACAAGTGTGTACGGGGCTTTAAGGTTCAGCTGCCAACATCAGAAAGGTCTATAGGAAGGGCAGTGACACTAATAGATGAACACCAGGAAAGTCTATGATAAGCCTTGTGTATGCACTTGCCGATGCCGGTACCCCGCCGGGTCCTGCCGCCACCAGTATCGGTGTCGGCGGGATTGTGCTAGTGTGTATGGGCCGTTAGTAGTAGCTGTTTTTAATCTCCAAAGGTACGCTTACTAGTTTACAGTCGCTCGGTGTATATTTACATGTTAATGTGAGCTGTTTATCTGCTACTGGAGCAAGAAGGCAATCCCTAGATACTATGAGGAACGCTGCGAATATTATACATCCTGTAAAGTGGTGCAAATTTAACAGCTGGAGTCAGTCCACCAAGCCGGAGTTCCATGTCTATCATCGGCCCAGCGATTAGGAAAGACAGCTCCCTCACTAATCTCCGCCGAGTAGGACAGGATCTGTGGTAAACCCTGATCCAAGAATATGACAGTTCTTAGGTTACACTATTTACTCAGCATACAATGATGGACTGGCAGAATCTGCTAGTGTGTTGTTTGTTAATCACGAATATATTCTTTCATTAGCATTAGAATGTATAATCTCCCCATCATGGTGCGGTGCACCACAACCACAATCAGAACAGTTTGGGGGCAGCACAGGTCAGAACACCTTTTCTACAACTCTGTTCACATGATATACAGTAGTTATGTGACTTATTCCTGCATCGTCTTGGTTTAGGAGCACAGAATCAAAGCTCAAAAGGGAAAATGTCCATTATGAAAATCTTTGTGTTAGATTTTAAGGTCCATACACACTAGACATTTTTGTCCATGTATAGCCAGCGATGACATGCACTTTGCTGGCCGGAAAATCGCTCATTGCATACACACTGAGCGATTTTCACAGGGGGTGAAAGACTTTCCTTTTTTTTTTTTTTTTAGGAAATTTTTATTGTTTTTTTTCATGTCAAGAATACAGAACAGTCAAAACCAATAATACATTTAACTTGGTGTAAACAGATTGAGTACGTTTTGGTTTTTGAAGAGAAGTCCGTATATCAACTCGAAAGAGCTATAGTGTAGCTACAGCGAAGGATAAATGGACTTGGAGGGTGCATAATGAATGGAGGGAGAGGGGTAGGAGATAATAGGGTGTGGAGTGGGCGAGAGGTATGAGCGATAGGGCCTGGGGGGAAGGGATGGGGATAAAGATAGAGGAGGTGGATCTTTGAAATTGAGAAACAGACTTTTGATAGGGAAGAGGGGTGAGAGGGGGGGGGGGGCGGGGCCGGGAGGGCAGGCAATTTTAGATGTGGGATTGGGGTGATATACACAGGGCCGGTGCTAGGGTGTCCGGCGCCCTCCTGCAAACCATACATTTTGCGCCCTTTCACATTGCCATTGCAACAAGCTGCAGCCCGATTGTTGGAGTGTTTGCAACTTGGGATCCTATGGAGGATGTATGTACATGTATGCATATACCATCTCAGTGCTGTGTCTGCAAAATGTTGCAGGCACTAAAGGTGCCCATACACGCTGCGAGAATCGCATACGTTATGGGCTAGATCGCACCGCACGGCATACATGCAATGTGTGTGCGATGCGATCCGAAAGCAGTACAAAAAGTATGTGCAGCACTCAGGACTGAGGGGGAAAAGAGGGTAGAGAAGGAGGAGATGGAAGAAGAGGGGAGGAGATAGAGGGGGTGAAGTGTTGAGGACTGGCAGCGGCACTGGCACAGCACACTGGCCCTTATTCTGATCGGTGCGGCCCGATCAGAATATGCGTCCGCAACCGTGCAGGCGAATCCCCGCCTTCCATACGGATCGCCACCTGCCGTCCGTATGCGGATATGTGGCGATCCGCATGAAATTGGACGGGGATACGCCTCCTCCGTCTTGGGAGCAGCCCCTGCATTCGATGGTCGCCGAACATCGAATGCAGGGCCGCACGCTCCACCAGGTCCCGCAACACAAGACCACACGGACACTTGTCCGTGTGAAATCATGTATGGGGGCGGGCAGCTGACATCCGGCGATGTCAGATGCCCGCCCCGTACCCACGCGTCACGGCCTCATTACCATGCATACGCCCCGCGTTTGCATGGGAACGCCCATGAAACGCGGGGCGTATGCATAGGGTAATGAGGCTAAGTAGCCCCTCACGCCCCTCTACGCCCCCTGTGCGGCGTATAAAGAATCCGTGCGGCGAAATCGCCTGCACATGCGCAGAGTGACCTCTGCACATGCGCAGACGATCAACATCGGCGGTCCGTCCGCATGCGGGAATTTCCGCACCGATCAGAATAAGGGCCACTGAGAAGAGGGAAGGAAGGGGAGGCGGCGCTGCTGCCTGTTCGTCATTTGATTGACAGCTGACAGGCGCAGGGAGCAATGGGTAGGGGATGGATTCGGACATGACATGTCATCCAGGCATTCACAGACAGCGCTACATACCTCAGCGCAAGTGTCCGTGAGGAAGAGGGTCAGGTCACAGGAGGAGGACAGTGTGTGCGCGGTGCAGGGAGCTGCTCAGCCTCTCCATACTGCCGCCCGCTGTCAGACTGGCGCTGCAGGCGGTGTGCAGGAGGCAGTGACAGTGAAGGCTGAGGCAGCTTTAGCAGAGCAGGGAGGGAGACAGCGCCTTTTCAGCATGGCGCCTCCCTGCTTTGCAGGAGCTGCTGAGTGGGTAGCGCCGGCCCTGGATATACAAACAGTAGTTAGATATGCGTCAAAGGGACCTCGGTTTGAAAGTAGGAGGTCCACGGGGACCAAGTTTTTATATAGGAGGGAGTGGAATCGTTTAAGAATGCAGTGATTTTTTCAATTTTGTATGTGGACCAAATAGCATTGACCAAGATAGGTTTAGAGGGCGGGTAGAGGCTTTTCCAGTTTTTGGCTATTAGACACTTAGCTGTATTGAGGATATGGTTAATTAGCTTTTGTGAAGCAGGTTGGATGTGCGGGATTGGTCTCATCAACAGGGAGAAAGATGGGGAGGAGGGAGGAGGGATGTTTAGGATCTCTTTGATTAGTTCATGAAGGGATGACATTTTGGGACGGGCCGAGGGCGGGATCCATAGAAGAGAGTATAGAGAGTAGTGTGCGATGGAGGAGGCTTCAATGAGGGTCCAAATTCTTTGTGAAGGGGGGGCATGCCAGAGTATTACAGGGGCAATATGTACGGCTCGGTAATATTTGATGAGGTCGGGGAGACCGAGACCTCCTGTAGCGTGATGTTTTTGTAGAAGGCGAAGTTTAACTCTGGGTTTTTTGCCCGCCCAGACGAAGGTGCTAATGTCTCTTTGGAGGTGTTTCAGTATTGTAGTAGGGATATGAATGGGGGGGGGGGGGGTGAAAGACTTTCCATAGTAGGAGACTGTGTGGGCAGCAGAGTAGCTAGGTGCCCGGAGCAAGGGCATGTTTTGCACCCCTATCATCCTCCGACCACCCACCCCCCAAGCCCCCCGATTTGTAGCAGGATCTCTGTAGGCTGCCAACTTTCCCCACAACACCCCCCCATCAGTGATTATTACATTATTATATATGCATTATACAGGGCAGGGATACTGTTTGCGGTTCGTTGCTCCGGCGCCTTGTGAACTCTCTGCGCTGGAGCTCCTGCTCCGCCCTCACTGCACCAATGACTGTGGGAAGCCATTCACTCGTCCTGTAAAACTGTGTGACAGATGGCGATGATATTTGAGCATTGGACATCATACAAAGTATGAAAAATGAATGTCGACCTTTTCGCATGCAGAACACTGCCATTTGTTAAGACATTCCCGACTACGCTAATTATTATTATTTTTTTAATTATTATTTTTCCGATGCATGGATGCTTCATTTTTCATTTAATTTCAATCCACCTCTAAGTATTTTACATTGTATTTTTACTATGATACATGTGATATATGTTACTGTGATACTGTATATGTTAAAATATCCATGACGTCGACCTAACCCATGTCTACCTAGACTCATGTCGACCTTCCTGCATGTCGACCTAGACTCATGTCAACCTAAATGCACATCGACCTAATGACTGTCGACTGTGACCAACTGATCCACACCCTATATTTGTGTATGTACTTAGTGACCCTGCATCCCAGTAATTAGCGCAGAAACCTGCTTAATACAGAACGTTGCCATGTCAATCTATTGCTGTGTCAACCTTTTGTTTGTCAACCTATTGCATGTCGACCTATTCTCCATGTCAGCCTTTTGACCAATAGTTATGGACCTATTGACTTATGAGTAATATACAGTATATAAAAAATATATGGGGAACTGGTGATATGTAATGGTAAATAGGTCCCTGTGAATCGGACATGTCTGTGCTGAGCATACCTATCAGTATGAGGTCTACCTGTTCAGTCTCTCACTAAGCAGCTTGGCAAATTCGAAACCTACAGCATAACCCTCCTTTACTTTTCAATAATCGATCTTGATATACGACGTCTGAAGAACGGTATTTATTATCCAGTAAAGGGATCATGTATATATATGCGATGATTGATTAGATGGTGTATATACAAGTGAATTGGGTAAAACATCGAATGCTGTATCGGGCTGGACCATGTGAGCTGTGTCTGTCTGCATACATGTGAAACTTAATATGGCCCCTGATGATCATCTTTGTCCCAGAATGCATTGCTAGCTAGCTAGCTACAGAAAGCTAAGGGGGACAAACTACCTAGCATACAGTAGCTCTGTACTGACCACAGGAAGGAGTGGATTATGCAAAACAGAGAAACAATAGAACACAACAGAAACTTATGCTGAAGGCATGACACTCCCCGTCTGGTATCACTGATACTATATATATTAAACTCTAAGATGATAACAGTAAGAACAGTTCGGATCCTGGTCTGAGATAGAACTTATACCCCTTTTACACCAAAAACCCTGGTCCGACCCTGGTCTTTGAACGCTGGAGTTTCCAGGGTCTGACCCTGCTTTATACTGCATTTACACAGCACTTCGACCTGGGTCGGACCAGGGTCTGCACCATTTACACTGGACCTGGGTCAGCCCTGCCTTGTCATTACAAATGGCCTGCAGCAGCAGCACCACATCACCCCCTGCACATCATCACCCCCCCCCCCTGCAGCATCACATCAATCCCCCCCTGCACATCATCACCCCCCCTAGCAGCAGCAGCACCCCCCCCACCTGTACATTATCACCCCCCTGCAACATCAAATCACACCCCCCCCCCCTGCACATCATCACCCCCCTGAAGCAGCATCAAATCACACACCCCCTGAAGCAGCATCACCCCCTGCACCTTATGACCCCCCTGCAGCATCAAATCACAGGCTGCTGAGGGGGGAGACGGAGGGGATGCTCCCCGCTGCTGTAACTCCCCCCTACAGCCGCGGGGCCGGGAGTGGAGGCAGCGGGAATCAGCAGTGCAGGTGGGCAGGGGACATCATCACCTGTAGAATCATATCATCACCCCCCCAGCGCGGGGTCCAGCCTCCAGGCAGCGGGGTCCGGCAGTGCAGGCGGGGGATCCATTCAGCGTATACGAAGTTGCCGGCGGGGTCCCCCCAGTGTATGGGAACTAGTAGCGGCAGTTCCCAGCCGCCGCAGGGACGCTCGCTGGTTACTTCCCATACGCTGGAGGGACCCCGCCGGCAACTTCGTATACGCTGAATGGATCCCCCGCCTGTACTGCCGGACCCCGCTGCCTGGAGGCTGGACCCCGCGCTGGGGGGGTGATGATATGATTCTACAGGTGATGATGTCCCCTGCCCACCTGCACTGCTGATTCCCGCTGCCTCCACTCCCGGCCCCGCGGCTGCAGGGGGGAGTTACAGCAGCGGGGAGCATCTCCCCCCCTCAGCAGCCTGACAGTTCACCCCAGGCCCTTAGCAGCCGCAGACACCCCTCTCCTCCTGCAGCAGCTGGGGACAGCTTCCCCAGCGCTGCATGCCGTGCACGGACCCGCTGCGGGTGCCTGGACCCGCAGCGGAAACATTTACACCGGCCTCTACACGGGTCCTAACCGTGTTCTACCCAGGTCAGGACCTGGGTAGAGGACCCATGTAAATGGACACGGCTTGACCCCATTTACACCGCCGAAGGTCCGGGTCTGACACGCCACTGACCCGGATTTTTCAGCGGTGTAAAAGGGGTATAAGTCTCTCCTTGTTTACAGACCTTGACCTCCACCTTACGGACTTTCCCATCCTTACTTGGGAATGTTTTGGTGACAAGACTTAAAGGCCACTCGTTACGTTGTGCCTGACAGTCTCTGATGAGCACAATGTCACCTGGTTTTAAGTTGGGTTTGGCAACTTGCCATTTGCTTCTTGGTTGTAAGGTAGATAAGTACTGACTTTTCCACCTGTCCCAAAAGGTGTTTGCAAGGCTTTGAACTTGTCTCCATTGACGTTTAAATAAGTCTTTGGTGTTGAAATCTCCTGAAAGAGCATAAGCAGTCCCAGTCTTCTGAGTAAGAAGAGTGGCAGGGGTAAGTAGAAATGGGTCTCTTTGAGGATTGATCAAATCTGTCTTGTACAAGAATTCAGGTCCTGTGAGCCATGTGGTGTCTTTGAGGAGACTGGCTGGAACGGCTCTTGTGGCGTGATCTGCGGGGTTATGAGCAGTAGATACATAGTTCCACTGTTTTCGATTGGTAGATCTCCTGATCCTTAGCACACGGTTGCTGACATAAACATGGAAACGTCTGGTCTCGTAGTAAATGTACCCTAATACTACTTTGCTGTCAGTGTAGAATTCTGTTTCTGAGAGTTCGATAGGCAACTCTGATGAGATTAATTCAGCTACTTCTACGGCTAGTACTGCAGCACAAAGTTCTAGCCTGGGCACTGTGTTCTGGAAGAGGTGCTAGCTTTGCTTTGCACATGACGAATCCAATGTTACATTGACTTTTATTGTCCATGGTTTTGAGATATGCAACAGCAGCAATTGCTTGAACTGAAGCATCTGAGAATACACACAGTCTCTGCTTTTGCACTTCTGTGGAAGGTACAGGTGCATATGGGCGTCTAATATAAAGGTTGGTTAAGGTGGACAGAGAACTTTTCCACTCTTCCCACAATTCCCTTTTTCCTTGAGGCAGAGGGGCATCCCAGTCAGATGATTCACAGGTTAGGTCTCTGAGCAAGGCTTTACCTTGAATGGTGACCGGAGCTGCAAAACCTAAGGGGTCGTACAAGCTATTGACAGTAGATAAGACACCTCTGCGAGTGAAGGGCCTTTCTTCACTACTTACTTGGAAGGTAAAGGAGTCAGATTTCAAGTCCCATAAGAGTCCAAGGCTACGTTGGGCCGGTGGCGAATCAGTTCCTAAATCCAAATCCCTTAAGTCAGTGGTATGATCTTGTGTAGGGAAGGCTTCCATGACTTTTTTGCTGTTGGAGGCTATTTTGTGAAGCCTGAGATTGGAACAAGCAAGCATTTCCTGAGCTCTCTTGAGAATGCTGATTGCGGTCTCTTCTGTTGGCATAGATTTCGAACAGTCATCCACATAGAAATCTTTTTCTACGAGCTGTCTAACATCAGAACCATACTCTAGTTCACCCTCTTGAGCTGAACGTCTGAGTCCGTAGATGGCAACTGCAGGTGAAGGGCTGTTACCAAAGATGTGTACCCTCATGCGGTACTCTACAATGTCCTTAGAGGGGTCGTTGTCCCTGAACCAAAGGAATCTTAGGAAATTCCTATCCTGTTCTCTCACAAGGAAACAATGAAACATTTGCTGAATGTCAGCTGTGAAGGCAATAGAGTGTTTTCGGAATCGTATGAGTACTGCAAGGAGTTTGTTGTTAAGGTCTGGTCCTGTCAGGAGCACATCATTTAAGGAGATACTTTCAAATTTAGCACTGGAGTCAAATACGACTCTGATCTGACCTGGTTTCTTTGGATGGTATACTCCAAACATTGGCAGGTACCAGCATTCATCTTTCTCTTTAAGAATGGGAGCTATCTCAGCGTGACAGTTTTCAAATATTTTGCTCATGAAAGAAAAGAAGTGATCTTTAATCTCTGGTTTTCTGTGAAGATTGTGTTTAAGTGAGGAGAAACGTTTGAGAGCTTGTTCTCTGTTGTTAGGTAGACGTTGTCTGGGTGTTCTAAATGGTAGAGGGGCAACCCAGCTGTTGGTATTGTCTTTAACTAGTCCTTCCTCCATTATCTCCAAGAATAGTTTGTCTTCTATGGACATTGCTACTTGGTCATCCCTTTTTGTCCTTTGGAAGACTGTGAATCCCAGATGATCTTGGTAGTTGTCACAGATCTGGTCGTCACTAAGAGAATCTATGGGAGTACAGTGTGGTAGTTCCTTAATGAGGAAGTGGTTGTGACATGGTTGAAACAGAGAAGGGCGTCCATTTTCTAAAGTGCAAGTAAGCATGGTATTGATAGAAGCTGGTTTGTGCACACTCCCAAGGCATACCTCTCCTATTATGACCCATCCTAGGTCTAAACGTTGAGCATAAGGTGCATTGTGTGGACCATTAATCTGACTTCTGACTTTGTGGACTCGTAGGAGATCTCTCCCGATGAGTAGAGATACCTGGGCTTGTGAGTCCAGTTCTGGTATCAGATGTGCTATACGTTTTAAATGTGAATGATGAAAGGCTGCATCTGGTGTAGGAATTTCAGACCTTTTCTCTGGGATATCATCGCACTCGGTGATTGGTGGTAAGGGAAGATGTATCTTACCATCTATGGATTCCACTATATAGCCAGTGGCTTTCCTTCCTGCTGCCTCAAAACTCCCTGCACAGGTTTTTAAGGAGTAAGGGGTGCTGGGGCCTCTGATGTTAAACATCTCAAAGAAGTTTGATCTGGCTAGAGAACCATTACTTTGGTCATCTAGGATTGCATAAAGTTTGACAGCTTTATCTGGTTGGCCTTTGGGGTAGACTCTGACTAAACAGATTTTGGAGCAAGATCTGTTGCTAATGGCATCTTTGCAGACTTCGGTACATTGCACAGTCATCTCTGGTGTTGCTGCATTAGTGTCTTTTTGCTCTGCATTGTGCTCCCCGCCATGCTCTGTGTCACTGTGGCTGTTTTGTAAAGCCCATGGGGGAGGCCCAGGGTGTAAAGCTGTGTTGTGACTTGTGCTGTGACATTCTGTGCAGTTAGGACTAACCTTGCAATCTTTGGCGAGGTGAGATGAGGAAGAGCAGCATTTGTAGCAGATACCATTTTCTCTTAAGTAGGCCTTACGGTTCTCCAGGGACTTTTCTCTGAAGGCTCTGCATTTCAGGAGAGGGTGTGGTTTGTGATGCAGAGGGCACTGCTTGGCGGGATCTTTCTGCCTGGTCTCTTGGTGAGCAGAGCTGATAAACCTGTGGGAAGAATCTGAATTATGAACGTTAGTCTTGTGAACTGTGACTGCAGTTTTGCGAGGGTTAGGTAGCGCAGGGGTAGTGCCTGTTAGGCAAAAGGCAAAACTAGGGTCATTCCTGGTCTTGGCTTGCTGACTTACAAAGTCCACAAAAACAGAGAATGGTGGAAATGGTACCTTGTTACGCTGTTTGAATTTGAACCGTGGGTAACCCATTGTTCCTGTAGATTATAAGGTAGTTTTTGCACTATTGGGTTAATGCCTCTGGCGGTGTCTAGGAAGGCAAGTCCTGGCAAGTCTCCCTCACATTTGGCTACTTGGAGCTCCATTAGTAAGTCGCTTAACTCTCTAAGTCTCTGATAGCCTCTGTTAGGTAACCTAGGAAAGTCATCAATCCTTTTGAACAGTGCGTTTTCTATTACCTCTGGTGAACCATAGCACTCATTAAGTCTGTCCCAGATCATTTTAAGGCCATACTCAGGATGGTTAATATTAATCACTCTTATCCTTCTAGCATGTTCAACTGATTCATTCCCAAGCCATTTAATTAAGAGGTCTATCTCTTCACTATATGAAAGGCCTAAATCTTTGCGTTTTGGAAAGAGGATCGCCATGCTCTGAAACTCTCAGGGTGATCATTGAACTTTGAGAGTCCTTTTGTGACCAGGTCACGGCGTGCAAGAAATCTGGCAAAGTCTAATGTATCTTGATTGGCTCTAGGTGCATTAGCATGGTGGGTAAGTGGTGTGTTATCATACCTGGTAGGAATGACTGGTTCCTGCTGGCTTGTATTTCCCCACCTTTGTGTGTAGAAGGTAGTGCCATGGTTGTAGTTTGCGGCTACAGGCTCTTGGCGTGAGGGTGAGTTGTCTCTCATGGATCCACTGTGATTGGAGTCCTCTTGCTTGCAGGTTTGCAGTCTGCTACTGACTTGTGGTGGCACTGCATAGTGTACTTGGCTTGTTTCATTTATGAAATCTGATTGCATATCTTGTACTGGTGGAGCGTTGCTGCTATTTGCGGACACGGCGCACGTATTCTGCTGCACGTTGCATTGAATTCTGTGATCCAAGTTCTGCATCAAGTATATTAATGGTTTCTTTTATGTTGACGCGTTCTGCAGACTCTAAGAACTCTGCTTCGGCCATAGTGGCGGCAGCTTCCCTCTCAGCAGCAAGCTTCTCACTAATTGCTTCTAAGCGTTTTTTCTCCATATCCTTTTCTGCACCCAGACGTACCTTTTCTGCCTCCATGTGAAATTTCTCTATTTCTTTCTCTGCTTCCAAACGTGATTTCTCTACTTTCAACTGCATTTCTTGCTCAGCAAAGTTTGCCCGTACCCTTGCAGCTTCTGCTTTTGCACGTGCAAGGATGGCTGCATTGCTAACTGATGTTGATTTGGAGGAACCAGAGATGTAGGACCTTGTTTTGCATGAAGATTTTGTTTTATGAGACATAATGATGAGGTGTAAATGCTTGACTGCGTAGAGACTGCTGTATTGCTGTGTGCAGGTATGTGTTCTGACAGTGTAGCAGAGCTCTGTGAAGTCAGGTTCTTGGAACTGTTAAGCTGTTTGACTGTGCAGGGACTGTTGTATTGCCATGTGCAGGTAGCTGTGCTGACAGTGTGAGGCTTCTGTGTAGTCGAATGGCGGTACTCCTATTGCTGAGTTGCCACTGTTAGTAGACTGTATAGAAACTTGTGCTGTCATATGCAGATAGCTGTGGCTGGCAGTGTAACAGATCTGTAAGTCAGTAAATGTGATCCACTTGCTGACAGACAATGCTGCTGACAAATTCAGGATGTATGTTTTAAGTTGCTGACAGCCTGATATTTTGCTGACAAATCAGTGTTCATGTGTCCAACTCGATGGTAGCATCGATGGCATCGATGGTTTGCTGATGAAGTCAGTGTGCATGTGACCAAATGCTGATAGCATACGATGTTTTACTGTTCAGTCTCTCACTAAGCAGCTTGGCAAATTCGAAACCTACAGCATAACCCTCCTTTACTTTTCAATAATCGATCTTGATATACGATGTCTGAAGAACGGTATTTAATATCCAGTAAAGGGATCATGTATATATATGCAATGATTGATTAGACGGTGTATATACAAGTGAATTGGGTAAAACATTGAATGCTGTATCGGGCTGGACCATGTGAGCTGTGTCTGTCTGCATACATGTGAAACTTAATATGGCCCCTGATGATCATCTTTGTCCCAGAATGCATTGCTAGCTAGCTAGCTACAGAAAGCTAAGGGGGACAAACTACCTAGCATACAGTAGCTCTGTACTGACCACAGGTAGGAGTGGATTATGCAAAACAGAGAAACAATAGAACACAACAGAAACTTATGCTGAAGGCATGACACTACCTACTGCATGAAGTTGATGAATGATTATGCTCCATGGATAGAGATATCTAGAACAAAGACCTACACACGTCATATGCACGCATGCTACAGACACGTATGACGAGGGCACCCCTCATTCCCTTCCGTGTCTTACTTCTATACAATACTATCCACCCTGTCAGTCCTGCTGCACAGTGCTGATGATTATCTCCCTCCATTTAGTCTACCACATGTCACCTATATCAGATTCATGTACAATAACGCCTGGCTGTGCCCTGAGGTGTACATACTGTACCAGCAGTGCTGAGAATAATTCCTGTACGTTTCTCAGCACAACAATGATAAAGTACATTCCATAATGCCCTCATGAGGGTGATTTCAAAGTACTCCCAGCCACGTTTCTGCAGCTTTTGTCAGTCCTGCCTCTGCCAGACTTGTAAAGTATTTTGTCTCACAAACCATTGAAATGACTTTACAGAAGATAAATGATACTCCATGATAATGACCATCTTCCAGATCATCACACATCTAATGACGTCACACAGTTCATGTGTATGACTGTAGTAGTAGTGTGAGCGGGAAACTGATCTCTGATGCTAACTCAGGGAAAATCTTATCTCTATTTGCCACAGGCGTTTTTATAGTGGGTGCAAGGTCAGGGCCGGCGCCACCACTAGGCAGGTCTAGGCATTTGCCTAGGGCGCCGGCCACTGGAGGGCGGTAGTGAGCTGGAAAGCTCTATCACTGCAGGAGCAGCGGAGCAGGAAAGCCGGAGGAAGGAGCAGGTGTCCGGTAAGTAAACACTCCGCGCCCCCCCCCCCCCCCCTAGCAGCACGGCGGCCTTATCGCAAGCACCCATCTACCCACCCCCCTCCCCCACGGCGCACACACACACACACCCCCTGCGGCCAAGCAGACACACCGTGCACCCTCCCGGCGGCCAGGCAGAGACACAGCAAACCCCCCCAGCAGCCGGGTAGAGACAGCGCGCACCCCCCGCTGGCCGGGCAGAGACACCGCAAAACCCCCCCCCCCGGCGGCCGGGCAGAGTCAGCGCACACCCCCCACCGGCCGGGCAGACACCGCAAACACCCCCCGGCGGCCGGGCAGAGACATTGCGCACCGACCCCCCCCCCCCGCAGGTGAGCGCCCGGGCACCGCTCACCGGCCCTGTGCAAGGTACGCGGTGCCAAGGAGGACCCACACCCGTATCTAATCGACGGATCAATGATGTCTAGATTGACAATGACTTGGTCGACTGCAACTAGTTAGCGCCTAAAAATGGTCGGCATCAACATGACACTGCCAAGGTCAACACAAGTTTTTGTGGGCATGCCCATGAAACACCAACAGTCCACCCTGGCACGCCGCCCACTGGTTAATAAAGCTTGTGAGTGCATTGGCAAGGACAAAATTTGCCAAAGGCACTCGCAGCCAGGCCCTGTATATGCATATTACTGAAAATGCACATGCGCAGTAGGCCTAGCTTGGGACAGTAGCTGAATTCAGACCCGTGTGTGCAGTCCTGAATCGGACCCAATATGCACTGTAGGTGTGGCAGATGTAACATGTGCAGAGAGAGCTACAATTGGGTGGGGTATGTACTTCAAACTGATATCTTTACTGCAGTGTAAAAATAAAGCAGCCAATACTTACCCTGCACAGAAACAAAATAACTCACCCAAATCTAGCTCTCTTTGCACATGTATTTGTTCTGTGTGCAGCTTCACCTGTCACATAATTAGGCAATTAGCACTCTGCCTTGTGTGTCTGGCTGCTCAACTGCAGTGACTTTTAGGGGGCTTGTCCATTCCAGCACTTCTGATTGGATATTGCTCCCTATATTACCCAGCTTGCCCTAACATCTGGGCTGGTTATACTGCTGGTTTCTAGCTATTGCAGGAAATAAGACTCAGTCCTTCCTGACTAACCCTGATCCTTGTTCGGATTTAATCCTGACTAGCCTATGTTACCCTGAGATACGCTAGCTTACTATTTCCCTGCAAGTGTCTGATCCTGCGTGTTCCAGCCTATACTGGCTCTGATAAGAGCTTCTGTTTATGTACCTGTATTTTCACCCATTAGTCTGTCTGTAACCAGAACTGCCCCACAGTCTGGCCCTGCTGAATGTCTGTCTCACAGTCTGGCCCTGCTGAATGTCTGTCTCACAGTCTGGCCCTGCTGAATGTCTGTCTCACAGTCTGGCCCTGCTGAATGTCTGTCTCACAGTCTGGCCCTGCTGAATGTCTGTCTCACAGTCTGGCCCTGCTGAATGTCTGTCTCACAGTCTGGCCCTGCTGAATGTCTGTCTCACAGTCTGGCCCTGTTGAATGTCTGTCTGTGTTGCTGGTAGCTGCCTGGGACTTCACCTCTAAGGCCATTGTGGTTCAGTACCCTGTGCTTGGTAATTTCATCTCCAGTGCTGTAGTGCTTGTGTATACCGTCTGCAGTGGTCCCGTGCTAGTCGCACACGGTAGTGTGCTAAAGTTAGTATTTGTCTTGTGTGTCTGGTCCTTCTTTGTGTCAGTCTGACTCCAGTCCTGTATTTGCCTTGCCCAGCCTCCTGTAGCAGCCTTGTCCACCTTAAAACCTGGAGGCACCCCAGTACCTGGTGGACCTAATCTGCCAAGGGAAAGTGGCCAGTATAGGTGAAGCCTTAGCCTGCAGGAGGCTTTAAGGACTGCTGGGCACATGCAACAGTGCCACTTATACCGCTCTCGTGACATCGGTAACTGCCCTATTATCTCTCTGATCTGGCTTCCCTTAGAATTAGAAGTTTTCCTTCCTCTGCAGACCTCAGGTCTTCCTTTGAATAGCCTATTCCAATATTTCCAAATCTACTATTTTTATAACTCCAATAATAATCTTTGTCCCTTTGGACAATGAACAACTTTATGCTGTCTTTGATCACAGGTGTACTATGTACTATTTTCTACTTTCTCATAATATTACCACCGAAGAAATCCACAAGTTAGTATGGAAATGGAATGTGGGGGAGACACTTGACCAGGACACATGGGGGCCTCATTTGTAGCAGTCTTGTATCCTCATCTTCTTCTCTGTGTTAGAGAAAACTCCTATAAAACATATCAACGTTATTACCTACTGTAGTACTAGATTGCCTACATAAAATGTTTCCTTCCACCTAAAATAAATGTTGGAGGAGCTGTGGTCCGCTTCTGGTCCTGCCCTAAAATTGTCCCAGCGTGGAAAGACATAAATCCTACTTATCTCTCGGATAACTGGGATTGTGCTCCCAGATTCATTATCATACTCTGTCCTTCCCAGGTCACTGCCGAATTTACAAAAACCCACTAAAAACTCATTTGGCACATCCTTAATGCAACACAATTCCAGATTTCTTGCGTCTGAAAAAATATAACTCCTTCTCTATGCTCAATTAAGAGTCGGTTGGGTTGCATTTCAGATGGAACACATTTTAAGCATTATTGAGAACTATTTAAAAGCCTGTCAAAATAATGACTTCTGCCATGTACTTTTACTTTGAGCTGTGACCTTTTTTTTTACTTTCACTTTGTGCTGTGACAGTTTTTAGGCCATAAACTCTCTGCCACGCCCCCAGTCCCTATCTACTTCTACCATCAATCTTTATCTTCACAGTTCCCTCTTTCCATATCCAGCAGGTTTGAAACAGATCAGTGTCCCTGCAAAAATGTCTTTACTTTCTGTTAGCATCTTTTATCACACAAAGGAGTAATTTGGTCCAGCCAGTGGCTTCTGGTGGTCAATGGCGGTACTTCACCTCATAGAGGTGAGGAAGGGTTGGCCTTTAATATATATAGATAAAGCTGACCAGTTTTAGTTCCCCTGGTTGGCTCATCGGGGATCACCACCCCACATGGCCTATGGTTTATAGGTACTTGGTTGGTCCTCTTTTTAGAGTTGGTTGCTTTGATTTGGTGATCTATTGGTCGAGATTCCATAAGTTCCCTGTTACTGATATTCCGCATTATTCATTTAACAGTAATGGCTCTATAGCTGACACCTGGTTCAATCTGAATTAGAGATGTGCAGGTTCTGATTTACTCTGATTTACTCTCATTTCAAAGCAGGATCTTATTGGCTATCCCAAATCACATGACAGTTGATAGCCAATAAGATCCTGCTTTGAAATCAGAGTAAAATAAGAGTAAATCAGAACCTGCACATCTCTAGTCTGAATGTCTACTTTTTATTTTATTTTATGATACGTTGTCAAAGTTTCCACAGCTAGCCATTGTATTTGATGCTGGACCTTCATGTCCTCCCTCCTTTCTTTTCTGTATCCTTCAACCTCTCAGTGTTTAGCAAAATTTTTAATAAAATACAATGTTTAAAAAGGAAGAAAATTAAATATATACGTACAAGGAAATACATGATGGGATACTGACAGCCCTGGGACTCACACACATCATGCATGCTTTGAGAAGAGGTATCTCTGTTTTTTCTGCGGGCATCCAGTCCCTGCTTTGACCCAGCCAAAGGTATGTAAACGTTTCACGGTCTGCGGCACAAGAGACTCTGGTGCAGAGAGTGGAGGACTTCAAAGGGTCAATACACCTTCAAAGTGTGGATACCAGCATCAACATGTGTATGGTATTTGTCAAAATATCAGCTGACCCCATAACGCCATATAATGAGGGACAGGCTCAAGCACTGCCAAGCTTCTCTGGCAGTGTCACTGTAAATTACCAGTGATAGCGTTGAGTTTCTATCTTGCAGGACAATCCATTGGATGCAGGTTATCGAGTATTAATACTAATGTAAAATAATTTTTGGTACTTGTTTCCTAGCACAGCGCCCACGATATTCAGTCGTATGGCATCTTATGCATTGTATCGCATCGCATGCCATATACCCGCATGTGATGCGATTTTAAATTGTATAAGCACCCTAATGGTTTTTTTCAATGGTAAATGGCCCGAACCTGAAGCGTGGCGAGCGGCGGTGGTACGCGTCCACCGACCTTTTCATACCCGCACTATCCACATCGGTGTGGAGTTGATTTTATATAATGTGGCGAGCGCATCGCGCCCCGCGAGGGGACGCGTTTTACTTTACATGTATTACGCATCCCCTCGCTGCGCTCGCCACACTATCTAAAATCAACTCCACACTGACGTGGATAGTAGGGGTATGAAAAGGTCGGAGGACGCGTACCGCCGCCCTTCGCGGGCTCGCTGCACTCGCCACGCTTCGGGTTGGCATTGATGGCGTGGGGGTGCTTTTAACATTGTAAGCACCCATTACGGTGCTTATACAATTAATAATCCTATAGGGGGTCCATTTAACATTGAAAACACCCATTAGGGTGCTTATACAATTTTAAATCGTATAACATTGTATATGGCATTCAATGGCATACAATGCGATGGTATACGACTTAAAATTGTATAACATCGGCTGCCATCGCGTAACATCGCATCGCATACCATCGTGTGGCTTAACGTATGCGATGTGATGGGTGCCATGGTAGGAAACAAGTATCTAATTTATTGATAATGGGTTATGTAATTCAGGTTTCAAAGTTTACAGCTATCATCATTACGATGCCGGAGATCAGGATGCCGGCGAACCGGATGCCTGATGGGGTGAAACAAATCCCTGATAGGGATGGCCATCAACCATTGATGATTAGAAATCATCGATGGTTGATGGCCAATGTCAAATAGTTTTGACATCGATGGGGGAGAACCAGATGGTTTCCCACCATCGATGTCAGGCTTAACTAAATAGTTTACTTTTTATTTTTTTCATTAAGGGGCCGGGACACGCAGCATAGCTCCGTCCCAAACACGTGAGAAGCCGTATTTTGATTGGCCCACAGGCCAATCTTTCAAAGCAAATGGATGGCCATCGATATGTAAAAACATTGATGGTCATCCATTGCATACTTATACACCATCGATGGTCTGTTGCACTTTTGCAATTGATGGCAACCATTGATGGCAAAGGCAACGATGGCCATCCCTAATCCCTGATAAACCGCGGTACATGCTGGATTATCAGCAATGCCATTACCCTCGCTTTTCCTGGTCCCTCCCCAGGAAGAGCACCCGCAAGTTTTTGTGGCCGCATCGCTATTGAGTGAATGTTTCACTATACAGAACCCCCCTGGCTGACAAAGCCATTGGCAGGGCCACCATCTTTGGTTCACAGCAACTGTAGGTGACGTCACAAAGCTACCCCCTTTCCCAAAATACAAACATTCCGACAAGCCTGCAATGTTCAGACGGTTCCCTCGTAATGCTCCATAGCATCAAAAAAACGGGGGCGTGGCCTCACAGGAGCCTCTAGTAAAGGCCACGCCCCCTTTAATTAGGCCACACACCCGAGTTTTTCAGCGCACCTCCATGTGTCCCTCCTCTGTCTCCCTACAAGTTGGGAGGTATGCTATTCTCTTCTGAAAGGTGCTATATTAACAAGAAGTAGATTGTGATTGTGACTGTTTTCTATGGGCAACTCCCATCTTATTACATAATGTAAACCTCTTGTAAATTCTTTATTTTAAAAAAAAATTCCAAACCCCCCCCCCAAAAAAAGTAAGGGGTCAAACTGTCAATACATATATAGAATCGTAAGATACACATAGCAAGTGATCGAACATAAATCAAAATATATGAAATATTGTGTAATAAAAAATATTGCCTTTAAAATACAAATATCTAGAATCATCCCCTATGTTTCCATGTAACTTCTGGTTTCAGCTGAATGAACATAAGTGCTCAGAATAAGGGCCCGATTGTACATTCCCATGCATGATGGATTCCCCCAGATCAGCGCAAAGTGCTTTTATCCAATTTCTTTGGGCAGATGGCGAGCATGCTTCAGAACTTTATCGCAGGATGAAGGCGGTGTACGGAGAGCAGTGTCTCGGATGCACCATTCAGGTGGTGTCAGCATTATGAGGCGGTACATGATAGCATCAAGGACTTGCCACAGCCCAGGCAGGTGTCCGTTGTCGCCAACCCTGCAAAGATTTCAGCTGCGGAGGATCTCATTCGTCAGAATCGTCGGATCACCACAGGTGAAATTGCTGCTGCACTGTCGATAAGCAAGGGACCTGTGCATCACATAATCCACAACAAGCTTGGTTATGGCAAAGTTTCTGCACAAAATTCATCATGAATGAAGTAACTGAGGTGAAGCTGGGGTTAGCAGTGGGCTGTGATGTGGGACTACCCTTAGTTTTTGTAGCACACCAACAACCTTATGGGATCCATTGTCTGCTTTTACATTTCTTATTTGGAGCCCATTCAACAGGAATCAGATTGTGCCAACATTAATATATTGGAACCAATTGATTTTTGCTTTCAGTAGGCATGGTGCTCATAATGTTACTCCTAACCCAAACAGAAAACATTTTAAGACCCCCTAAAACATGTTCCCTCCAGCTGCAAGTTGTCTTTTTCCCTCTA
The DNA here is from genome assembly GCF_055691185.1 of Crinia signifera. NCBI lineage: Eukaryota > Metazoa > Chordata > Amphibia > Anura > Myobatrachidae > Crinia > Crinia signifera. Next base: position 283,007,305 of record NC_139219.1, read on the forward strand.
GTGCATCTAGGATTACAGTGCAATATTTACCCTTACTAAGCTGTCCCTGACCACACAGCTCCTACTTAAATCCTTATCTTTGGAATAGTCAAAAATGGTTGAAAATTCAGGATGTACAGTAGTTGGCATTACGGCGCTCAGGATGCTGGCAGAATACCAACACCATAATACCATCTTCACAACATCTCAAACTGAAAAATCAGGGGTAGGTTAGAATTAGGCTGCGGGGAGGGAAGGTTAGAATTAGGCTGCCGGTAGGGAAGGTTAGGATTATACTGTGGGTAGGGAAGGTTAGGATTATACTGTGGGTAGGGAAGGTTAGGATTAGGCTGCGGGAGGCGAGGTGAGGGTTAGACTGTAAGGAATGAAGGTTAGGGTGCCTAGTGGTGGCGCCAGCCCTGGGTGAGGGTTAGACTGTAGGAAAGGAGAGTTAATGCCAGATGCACTAAGCTTCAAAAGTGATAAAATGGAGAGTGAAAAACAGCCAGCCAATCAGCTCCTACCTGTCATGTCACAGACTGTGTTTGAATAATGTAAGACAGGAGCTGATTGGTTAGTTGTTTATCACTTTTGAAGCTTAGTACATCTGGCCTTTAGGCTGTTAGGTTTAGGCTGTAGGGAGGTTTAGACTGCAAGGAGAGGGTTAGGGATAATCTTCGTGGAGGTTGGGATTAGGCTGCGGGTTGGGGGTAGGGTTAGTTCCGGGAGGTAAGGTGAGGGTTACACTGCATAGAAGGAGGCTTAGTCTGTGGGAGAGGGGGAGTTAGGGTTAGCTTTGCAGGAAGAGGGTTAGGCTTTATGGAGGGAAGGTTAGGATTAGGCTGTGGGAGGGGAGGAGAGGGCTAGGGTGTAGAAAGGAAGGGTTAGGTTTAGGCTGCTGGTGGGGGAGGTTAGGCATAGGCTATTGTGAAGGAGGGTTGGGTATAAGGGGGAAGGGAAGAAGGTTAGAAATCTTACCATAGAACTGTCAGGATTGTGGCGGTTGGGATGCCGAGGACGGTCTTCTTACCACGCCATTCTCAGCACCGGGATATCATACCCAACCAGAATATGCCACTGATGGTTTGGTCTTTGTGTCAAAGCTTCAGCTGTGGGGATGACAAATAACCTGGCAATTTATGGTACATTGCTAGCAACATTTGATCGTCTGAAGAACTTGTTGCTAACTTAGATGGATCTAGGATTAGGGGTGGAAGTAAGTCTGAGAGACAAACATGTTAGATGAGGAAGTCAAACTAGAAGTTTTTTTGGTACTTGTTTCCTAGCACGGCCACAAAGATCATGATCGTGGGCATCGTGAGGAAAAATCGGGGGCATCGCGGCCATCGCATGCACTAAAAAATTGGGTGCGATAGCCGCGATTTCCCCCTTTTCATACCCCCACTATCCACATCGGCGTGGAGTTGAGAATAGAATAGTGTGGCGAGCCCGAAGCGGATACCTGTGAAGCCCGCGAAGGGAAGCGTTTACATGTGAAGGTATCCGCGGCCCCACGCGGGGCTCGCGGCTAAATTGAGGCATTTAACATTGTTCCCTATGGGGAAATCGCGGGCATCGCGTCTGGACCATTTAAGCCTTTTTTAGCCGCATACGACGCGACCGACCCGATTTTGACTGTTTTCAATGCATTTCAATGGGAAAATCGGGGGCATCGCGTCGGTCGCGTCGTATGCCACTAAAAATGACACCCAATGCCCGCGATTGTGGCCGTGCTAGGAAACAAGTACCGTTTTTTTAATGGTTGGCTACTTGTTAACTAGAGCCCATTCCTCAAACCTCCAATGTAACCAAAGCTGAACATTAGAATACTGAAGGGACCTGTTTCCTTTGCAGAGTTACCTGGCCTTGGCAAGAGAATAATGTACATTAATGATATACAAACATACATTATAATGCCAGGAAAGCAGGAATGGCTTTATGTATTCTGATTTTCTTAATATTTTCTATCTTAACATTAGCAAGATATCTGCCATATGCAGTACATGCTTGCATTTACTGTATGAATCCCAAACAACAACTCTCATAGCTCTATCTGTATGGAAAAACAAAGAAGTAGTTATTATTTTTTATTTATTTATTTATTTATTACCAGTTATTTATATAGCGCACACAGATTCCGCTGCGCTTTACAGAGAATATTTGAACATTCACATCCGTCCCTGCCCCAGTGGAGCTTACAATTTATATTCCCTACCACATGTACACTCACACACAGACATTCTAGGGTTTATTTTGTTGGGAGCCAATTGACCTACCAGTATATTTTTGGTTTGTGGGAGGAAACTGGAGTACCCGGAGGAATCCCACGCAAGTACGGGGAGAATATACAAACTCCACACAGTTAGGACCATGGTGGGAATCAAACCCATGACCTCAGTGCTGTGAGGCAGTAATGCTAACCATTGCACCGTCCGTACTGCCCCACACTGTCACCTTTCAGTCTTCTTCCTCTTGCACTAGAAATCCTCTAACGCTTCTTACTACTGCCATGCTGAAAATCCATGGCCCTGGCCCCATGGGCAGCAGCCTCGAGAAAGGGGGAGCAAGTACAAAGAACCTGTGCATGGGTCTGTACAGGGAGCTACACTGTCCTGGCAGTGTCACTATGTCTCCAAAGTGGAGTGACCACCACAGAACCCTATTCTAATCTCAGATGGGGAGACCAGCAGCTCCATTACGTACATTCCAAAATCAACCTTAGGATTTTAATAAAACAAAGACAGCAAGGATTTGGGTCTATGAGGTTTATGCACAAAGGGACAGATGTATCAACCTTTAAAAAGTGATAAAAATGGAGAATGATAAACAACCAGTCAATCAGCTCCTACCTGTCATTTGTCAAACCGAGCCTGTAACACAGTAGTTATGAGCTGATTGGCTGGCTGTTTATCACTCTCCATTTTTATCACTTTTTAAAGCTTGATACATCTGGCCCTAAGCCTGAGAGAGAGATAAAGTTTATGGAGATAAACTACCAACCAACAACCAGCTTTGTGTAGTTAATGATGCACGGGAGCATATCTCCCAACTGTCTCAATTTTTGCAGGACTGTCCCGGTTTTTTGGAATGGTCCCGTCCAGGGCCAGCAGTGTCCCGCAGTGGTGGTGGTGGGGGGGGGAGTTGGGAGTCCCCCCTGCTACTCGCTGCATAGCAGGCAGGGGGGCAGGGGGTTAGCCAGCAGCTCACAGACCACTGGCCATACCCCCAAGGCAGTGAAACGGGGGGGTGGCCTTGCAAGAGCATTATACCCACAAAGCAACTCCCCCTTTCAAATAGGTCACACCACCTAATATTGACCATACATACTAGACTTTTTTTTAACAATATTGATATCTTTAAAAAAAAATCATCTAGTGTGTACGGGGCTTTAGTTATCACTACGGATTGTTAGACCCCTTGTAGATATCATTGAGCAACTTTTCCTTTCTGTTATCTTTGTGGATGTACTTATGGAGTTTTTTTATTTTGTTTTGTGATTTAATGTACTTTTGTTTTCCTGTCTTTCTTGAATGCTAATAAAAACTTTAATGAAACTGGATGAATATCCGTTAATATGAATGCTGTGCTGGTTACAGGGGCTGTCTGCCTAGATGTGTGAAAAGAAAGGGATTGTTTTTAAACAGCTGTCATCTCTATTGACAAGGCTTGTCAGTAGCGTGGCCAATATTATTCTACACACTTCCAGATTCCTCTTTGTTTGTATAGTATGAGGTTGAAAGAGCACCGAGTGTGTAGCACAAACAGGACACCAATTATCACAGTATTTAGGTTCTCGGCTGTAACGCTTACAGTTTACCTGTCACCTACACACAGCTGAGATGGACACTTAGGACCAGATGTATCAAGCTTCAAAAGTGATAAAATGGAGAGTGATAAACAGCTAGTCAATCTGCTCATAACTGTCATGTTACAGGAAAAATGACAGTTATGTGGCCTACACACGTAGACATTTAGGGCCATTTTCTAAGCAATCTCATTAGGGGTGTCATTCTGATCCACTAAGTCCCTGGCATATTCTCACCGGGGACCGATGTTGGCAGTCTACACATGCGCAGGGCTGCGCAGACCCTTCCGTAAATTTGCACAGTAGCCAAGGGGTTCACACGGGGGGAAGGTTGGTATTGAGGTGGACAGGGGGGCCTTTGCATGGGGTGCCTATGTACTTATACAATACGGCCCTTTTTCACACGATTTCAACCCATCTGGTCGGCAGTGACAGTCAATGACATCTCATAGATACATCACAGTGTTTTATATGCGATCCCGAGGCTCTCCGGGGATAGTTGTCAGAGTATTACATGCTTGGTAGCATTGGGATACCTCGCAGTAGGTATGGGGGCATCAATACTTTAAATCAAACACCTTATCCCAAACTAATAAACCAGCTCTAATAACCCAGCCCCATCCCCCAAACTAACCTTTACAATAATAATTATATTTAATATTTATTTAAATAACGCTGTTTCTCCAATAGGATTCAAGGCACTTACTAGAATGATCATAATATACTGTAATTAGGAAACAATGAATTACAGAAAAGCTTCTAATAAACAGACAGTAAGGAAATGCTGAAATGTTTTGTAGAGTGGCCAGTGGGAGCCTCTCAAATTATATGGGGAGGCCAGTTCCATAGAGTTGGAGCAGCATTGCTAAAAGTTCAACCCCCAGATGAATTGCAGGAGATTCTAGGCACTGCGAGTAGCCTAGCCCCTATCCCAAAATAATAAAATAACCTTAATAATATTTCCCTTATACCCTAACCCAGCGTTCCCCATTTTTGAGCCACGGCCTTCTACAGAATCAGAATTTGTTTCACGGCACCCGAAGGCCAAAAGTTTTTTATTGCGAAATTTTGGAAAACATATTAAGTATATTGAAGTACATTGTGTCATCCTTAAACTTAGCTATGTGGTGAGAGACAGGATTCACTTCTGGTTGTCCACATGTTTTATGATTTGAAGCCACAAGCACTGGTTTTGCCTGTCACATTTATCATAAATATTTTCAGTTGGTGGCAGAGATGTGCGGATCCAGGAGAAAATGACCGGGGGGGGGGGGGGGGGGGGGGTACGGAAAAACGTGACCACTCAAAAGGGTGTATGCCCTTGAGTGTAGTGTACCACAGCATATACCATTTCTACATATTATGCAACATCATAGTACACCCCATTATACTTGCCCTTTACACATGATACCAAAAGAATTGAGCCAAAATTCACATAATGCCACACAGATGGAGCCAAAATTCATATAAAGCCACACAGATTACGCCAAAATTCACAACATGCTCCATAAATAGGGACATCGCATCAAAAATTTGCACCATAATTCCCATTACACGTTAAGCCACAAACCCTGATGTCCATTACGTATTATGCCAAACAGCGTAATGACTATTACAAATTATGGTACTTGTTTCCTAGCACGGCGTCCATCGTGGGTCATCGCAAATGTTAAGTTAAGGTATGCGATGGACGCGACCGACAAGATTTTAGGGCTATTTTTAGCCTTTTACCGACAATTAAAAAATTGCGTCCATTGCATGCCATTATAATGGCATGCGATGCGACCGACGCGATTTAATATTGAATGCATTGTATTCAATGTTAAATTCCTATGTAAAATCGGGTCCATTGTATGCCATTATAATGGCATACAATGCGACCGATGCGATGGACCCGATTTTACATAGGGAACAATGTTAAATGGCCCAATGGACCCGATTTTTGATTGCATACCCACCCTGATGGGTAATTTGTGTGTCAAATGCCCCCCCATTGTTAACGCCACCCCACGATGAACGCCAACCCGAAGCGTGGCAAGCGCAGTGGTACGCGTCCTCCGACCTTTTCATACCCACACTATCCACGTCGGCGTGGAGTTGATCTTATATAGTGTGGTGAGCGCAGCGAGCCACCGTGCCCGAAGCGTGGCGAGTGCAGCGAGCCCCACGAGGGGACGCGTAATACCTGTGAAGTAATGCGTGCCCCCTCACGGGGCTCGCTGCGCTCGCCGCGCTTCGGGCTCGGTGGCACGCTGCGCTCGCCACACTATATGAAGTTAACTCCACGCCGACGTGGTCTCAGGGACCATTTTACATTGGTTCCAATGTGATGCGATCGACGCAATTTTTTAGGACCCGATGGATACAATTTTAATAGCTGGCGCCGTGCTAGGAAACAAGTACCCAAATGATGCTACATAAGTGCTGCATACCTAGATGCTCGTTGCCAGGGGTTCCATGTGGGATTAACTTGTATACTAGTATAGCTCCAGTCAGTCTCAGAGTACAGCAGCACTGCAGCCCTAGGTCCTGGCAATATTCAGTGTCAGGACACTGCAGCAGCGCAGCCCTATGTCCTATGTCACGGCAGTGGCGTAACTATATATTCTGCGCCCCCCCGCCAAATTTTTTCGGCGCCCCCCCCCCCGGCGCGCCACCCCCCCCCGGCGCGACTGCGAACCCCCCCCCCTTCATACCCATACCTGTCGCGCTGCTGCCCGGCCGCATCTGCGTCACTGTCCCGTCACTCGCTCCCGGCACCGGCTCCTGCTGATAATGAAAAGTGACTCTTAAAAAATGGCTGCCAAAACTGTCTGCAATACGGGGGCAGCCATTTTCTAAGTGTCACTTTTCATTATCAGCAGGAGCCGGCGCCGGGAGCGAGTGACGGGCAGTGACCGCAGATGCGGCCGGGCAGCAGCGTAGCGGGTAACTATAGCACCGCAGCCCCCCAGGCGCCCATAGTTACTCTGCGCCTCCCCGCCATGGCGGGGGCTGCGGTAGCTTAGTTACGCCAGTGTGTCACGGCTATTTTAAATCTTGCGTGGCCCTGAGCCAATCGGTGCTCACTTGCGGTCTGGCAGCCAATTAGGAGTGGTAGCTGCCAGACCGCAAGCGAGCTCTGATTGGCAGGCAGCCGCGGCATTGGGAGATTTAAAATATCCGGGACACGGGACCTAGGGCTTTCCGGTGGCAGCGGGCAGCAGCTAAAGTAAAAAAAAATCCGCCCATGGATATGGGGCAGAGACAAAAGGGGTCGGGGTGAAAGCACAGGTAGTGGTGAAGCGGAGACACGGATGAGAAGGGGGACAGAGATACAAGTGGAAAGTGACACAGAAGCACATGTGCAGAGAGGGGGCAGAATAGGGTTGCCACCTCACTCATCATAGATTCCTGGAGATTCCCCCCATCTCACCCTAATGCGCGCGCCTGCTCCAGGAAAAGTGGGCGTGGCTTCATAAAATGGGTGTGGCCTGTTCGGAAAAGTGGGAGTGGTCACTGTAATATGTGGTATAATCAGATATTTCTGAAAGTACATAGTCTAATTTTTAACATTTACATCCACAATATTGCCTATATATACATATTTTTAAACATTTAAAACATCTAAAAGAACCTTTTTGTCCATCCATTACATTATATGGTACTTGTGTATTAGAGCGGCGCCCATCGCATCGCATACCATAAGGCATACGATGGTATGCGATGCGACGCGATTTTGCGCAATGCTGTACAATGTCATACAATTTTAAAATTGTATGACATTGTACATGGCATACAATGCCATACAATGCGATGCGACGCAATTAAACATTGTATAAGCACCCTAATGGGTGCTTACAATGTGAAATGCACCTACACGCCACCCCCCCTATAAACGTGTGCCCGAAGCGTGGCGTGCGCAGCGAGCCCGCGAGGGGCAGCGGTACGTGTCCTCCGACCTTTTCATACCCCCACTATCCAAGTCAGCGTGGAGTTGAGAATAGAAAGTGTGGCGAGCGCAGCGAGCCACCGAGCCCGAAGCGGACGCGGATACCTGTGAAGCCCGCAAGGGGACTCCGATACCTGTGAAGCTAACCGCGTCCCCTCGCGGGGCTCGCTGCGCTCGCCACGCTTCGGGCTTATGGTGCTTATACGATCTTTCATCGCATAGGGGGCAAAAATCGCAACATCGCGCGATGCACATCAGGGGCGCCGCTATAATACACAAGTACCCATTATATATATATATATACACATATATACACACACATATATATACACATATATACACATGTATATACACGCACACACATTTATATATATGCACACATATACATATTTATATATAACTTTACCTGTTAGCATTGGTCAGGATGGCTTAGTGGCTGGTAGGGCAGGGGCAGGAGAGGACTGGACCAGAGAGAGAGATAGTTCATCGGCTGATCGCACAGCCGGGACGGGAGTCACACAGCAGGAAGCACACCGCAGGAGACACCAGTGGTGGGTGGGCAGGCGAGCGGCGGGTCTGCAGACAAATACTGGCGAGATGATGATATTATCATTTTGCGAGCGCGTGTGCTGGGCAGCTCCGCAGTGGTGGCACGGCATCACTGGGGATAGGACAGGCATTGCAATGTGTAGGGCAGCGGGCTGGAGGCTTTTTTAGACACCCGGATTCCGGGAGAATCCCAGAATCCGGGAGAATGGAAAAAGCCTCCTGGAGGGTTGCCACCTAAAACGGAAGAATCCTGGAAATCTGGGAGAGGTGGCAACCTTAGGGCAGACGCACAAGAAAGGTGAGATGCAGAGTCACAGATGTAAAATGAGTAGTGGCACAGGTATAGAGGGGCAGAGACGCAGATGGGGAGGGCGTCAAAGTCACAGTTGAACAAAAAATGTGCAGTGGAACAGATTCTCATGGGGCAGTGACATGATTGATGTGGCTGGACAAAGGAAAACCCTCAACCTCACGGCATATCCTCCCCTTCACCTGACCCAGCGTTGGATGGATACAAAACAAACTCTTATAAACTGACTCTGAGGAGGAAATTTATACTGCTTTCACATTGCAGAAACGGGTATTGACCCTGTATTCTTAAATGGGACTTTAAAACGGGTCTGAACCAGGGCCGGCGCTAGCCGCTCAGCAAAGCCTGCAAAGCAGGGAGGCGCCTGGCTGGAGAGGCGCTCCCTACCTTGCTGACCTTGACCCTGATGCTGTGCGCTTCTGCTACTGCCCGCGCTGTGCCTGTCAACTTGTTTGACACTAACAGCGCAGCGCAGGCGGCAGCTTGTAGAGCGGCTCCCCTGTCACTGGCCGCACCATCGCATACACAACCATTCTTCCTCCCTGCGCCTATGGTCCCGACTCCCGTGTGAGCAGCAGCCTCTCTCCCTCCCACCCACTTCCTACACAGTGTCCCGGCCCGGCCTCCGGCACCTCTCTCCCTCCCTATCTGTGATGGTGCGCTGAGCGCGCTTCCTCCCTCCCAGGAACAAAAACCTTTGACCGCTTCTTGCCCTCAGCCTGGGTGCACTCAGGTAGGCACCCATGTTACTTTGTATACACAATACGTATATCCAGCACTACAACCCCTCTTTTTAATACAATATATATATATATATATATATATATATATATTTATCATATATTTGCTTATATTAATTGATTTAGGATATAGGTGGGAGTTTTGGTATTTTATTATTGTTTGTTTATTTTTAATTATTTTTTATTTAGGTACTTGTGAGTTATCCGGGCGCCCGATGTGGTCATCGCATGCCATTATAATAAGCATACGATACGACGCGATGCGACGCGATTTTCCATCGCGTCGTATCTCGTCGCATCGTATGCTTATTGTATGGTATACAATTGGATGCGATGCGACGCGACGCGATGTTTACACTTCCCGCCCATTTTTAAACCCGCCCTCTGGCACATCTGGCAGAAAATCATTGTGAGGTAGTTTCCAGAGGAGAGAGCAAGTGTTTGAGTGAGAGAAATTGATTTTCAGCATTGTTGCATATTACTGAGGTGAATTATTGGACATTTACCCCAATATTGCCCCATTTGGCCCTTTACACCTGCCCCATTTCACCCCTTACACTATTATTGCCAAAATGGCTGTGGTTGATGGCATCTTCAGCCTCCCAAAAACAGAGGAAGAGACAGTCACATTCCTGCAGGAGAAAGGGCTGCTCCCATTGACTGCCACATGCCCAAATGGCCACCCTATGCGCCTGTCCCTGAAAGAGCGCAAATGGCGCTGCTATATTAAAAGCTGCAGCAAAAAGCAGAGTCTGCGGGCCTCCCTATTCTATCCTGGGTGCAGGCTCCCCTTCATGACGATCCTGCGCTTTATCTGGTGCTGGTGTGAGGAACTGACATCAATTGAATTCTGTGTCAAAAATTTGAAACTCTGCAATAAAAGCACCATTTTCTACAATGCCCTGATGCGGGAGGCCTGCCAATGTGATTTAATGGCACAGCCACAGCAGCAGATTGGAGGCCCAGGGAAAATGGTGGAGGTTGATGAAACCCTCTTTGTAAAACGCAAGGCCAATGTTGGCAGAGTACTCCCACAGCAGTGGGTGTTCGGAGGAGTGTGCCGGGAGACAGGGGACTGTTTTATGGTTGCAGTTCCGAAAAGAGATGCACCCACTCTCATTGGTGCAATTGTGCAGCACGTGGCACCTGGCAGCACCATTGTAAGTGACTGCTGGCGTGCCTACCAAACCAGTGAACTGGAGCGGGCTGGTTACAGCCACTTGCGGGTAAATCACCGCTTCAACTTCGTCGACCCAGAGACTGGTGCACACACACAGAACATTGAGCGACTTTGGGGGTGTGCAAAATGGCGCAACAAACGCCAGCGGGGAACAGCACGCCATCATTTAGATTCCTATATGCAGGAGTTCGTGTGGCGAAAATGCCTGGCGAGAGACAATGCATTTGAGCGTATTCTGCATGCGCTCACGTTAGTTGATAAATCATGATGTTGATTGAGATTATTGTGTGCTTTATGATTATTTGTTATTCTAATTTATTTCATTCTTATGTTAATTACACAGTTATTACCTTTAATTCAGTTGTCCTTAATGTGTCAGATATGCATGATATGGATGAATGATATTGGATGCTCACAGCCACTCCACTATCAACGTGAACCCGAAGCGTGGCGAGCGCAGCGAGCCCGCGAGGGGCGGCGGTACGCGTCCTACGACCTTTTCATGCCCTACTATCCACTAGGGCGTGGAGTGAGAATATAATAGTGTGGCGAGCGCAGCGAGCCACCGAGCCCGAAGCGTGGCGAGCGCAGCGAGCCCCGCGAGGGGACACGGATACCTTCACAGGTAAGTGCGTCCCTTCGTGGGCTTCACAGGTGTCCACGTCGCCATGGACACCTGTGAAGCCCGCGAAGGGACGCGCTTACCTGTGAAGGTATCCGTGTCCCCTCGCGGGGCTCGCTGCGCTCGCCACGCTTCGGGCTCGGTGGCTCGCTGCGCTCGCCACACTATTATATTCTCACTCCACGCCCTAGTGGATAGTAGGGCATGAAAAGGTCGTAGGATGCGTACCGCCGCCCCTCGCGGGCTCGCTGCGCTCGCCACGCTTCGGGTTCACGTTGATAGTGGAGTGGTGTTAACAATGGGGATGGGACTGACATTGTGTCACTTTTTGGGACACTTTCTTAGGGGTTTTACACTGCAAAAATCGGGTGGTATCGCATCGCATCGCATGCCATGTGGTTAACATGCGATGCGACGTGATCACTTTACATAGTACCCGATGTAAAATCGGGTTCGGGTGGTCATCTCGTCGCGTCGCATCGCATGCCATTTGGTTAACATACGATGCCATGCGATGCGACGCGATGCGCATACGACCAAAAATCGGGCGCCCGGATAACTCACAAGTACCTTTATTTATTTGTTTATTTTTTTTTTTTTTTAATCTTTATATTGATATTTTGTGTGTAATTAGTGGGTTGCTTACACATTGGCCTTATTCTGATCCCTTTGCCCCCCCCCACACATTCGCAGGGGAGCGATGTTTGGCATCTGCACATGTGCATTTCTGCGCAAGTGCAGATGTCGGGTGCGATCGGACATGGCGAACTGCAAGTTCGCTGTCCCATTTGTATGCACCAGTGTTGCGGCTGTCTGGGGCGGGCAGCCGCCATGTCCTCGTACTGGGCGCACGCAAAACTAAGGCACCTGAGAGTGCCTTTCTTTTGCGTGGATGCACCAAATCATTCGATGGTCGGCGACCATCGAATGATTTGGTCCACCCCCTAAAGGCTGCGAATGTATGTTTATGCAAAACATCCATTCACAGACGTGCGGGTGATCGGGGCGGGCAAGGGCTGTGGGCATCCCTGCGGGCGGCATTTAGTCCACATGCAACACTGTGACTACACAACTTAAACAACGCTGTGTGGGCCCACACAATTAAAGTAAGCGGCACTACTACTGTGGGCATTGTGTATAAGGATTATTACTGTGTAGCTTAACATGAAGGGTTACTAATGTGTGTCATAATGTGAATAAGGTAGACTACTGTGTGATGTATTGTGAATTAGATTGCGCTACTGTGTGGTGTAATATGAAAAATGGTTACTTTTGTGTGGCCATGCTTCTTGTAAGATCAAGTTATTTTTGTTGCTGTTTCAAGGGCGCAAATTTATATTTCGCAGGAGGGCGCCACACACCCTAGCACCGGCCCTGGTCTGAACCTTAAGACCTTTCACATTGCAGGTGAAAACCGTTTTAAAAAGCATTTAATACTATTCACACATTCAACCCGTTTAACCCCCAAGGGACACGTTTCAAGCCATAGAAATAGAGCCATTCACACTGCCTAAAAAACGGCTTTAAAACCTGTAGGACTCTGCTTTTTAACCGTGTTGAAATACCAGTTAACTTTATCCGGTAAATCAACTCTGGCACTTTCATATTGCAGCCTTAAACGTTTTAAAATGGGAAAAAAACGGCAATATACCATTTTAAAAGTGCAGTGTGAAAGGGGTATAACTAAGATGGGAGTTATATTTCACATGGAATGTTGCTATGGGCAACCAATCAGATACTATCTATTACCTTCTAGAAGGTGTGAAATAAATAAGAAGTAGATTCTGATTGGTTGCCCATACCAACATGCCCATGTGAAATAGAGCTTCTCCTAACAATTCCACTCAATACGGCAACAATGTATATGACTTTGTTGTAATAAATATACAGTACATTGTCGCTTGCTGCTTTCAATGGCCGCAGAGTAGCGGTTTATATACTAACTTAACTTTCCAACCCCTGGGGTCAATGTCCCAATTCCTAGAATGCATCCGGATTAAAGGATGGATAGGAGAGAGCACATTCATTCACTGTACTTGTCCCTCTATAACCGGCGTCCCGGTATTTTGAAGGTCACAGGTTAATCAAGTAAATATCACAAGTATACAAAGTAAAGCATGATGCTTGTATCTGGCTCCTTCAGGAAATCCAGTTTTGATGATCCGTTGTGTGTGTATAGCAGCTCATTTACACATACCCTCCAACATGACCCATTCCATTAGGTACTTAATGCTCTGTTCCTGGACTTCCATGCCAGTGGCAGTTGCAGAGGTGAGGCTGCAGCACAGTCCAATATTCAAAAAGGGGAGCCCCACCTACTGCCACTTCAAACATCACTGTCCTGGACTCACTGGCAGTTTATGTGACTCCCCCTCTTTGAATATTGGACTGTGCTGCATCCCCACCTCTGTAATTGCCACTGGCAGGGAAGTCCAGGAACAGAGCATTGTGTACCTAATGGAATGGGTTATGTTGGAGGGTATGTTTACATTCTATTCCATCTATTACTATTTATGTGCTAATACCATTCTATTTATACTGACAGAAGAGGAGGTGGTAAGCTGCTGGGCTGTTCTCACGCACACCTGCATGCTTGGGAGCTTCCGCTCGCTCAGCCATGTCACACACTCATTACTGTGCGGGCTGCTAGTGTACATACTGTACTCACAGTGTCTGTGCAGGTCCTTGTTCAGGGCCGGTGCTAGGGTGTCTGGCGCCCCCCTGCAAACTGACATTTTGCGCCCTCCCTTCCAAAGCCCATACAGGGACAACTCATGCTTCAGAAAAAGGTGCCCTATCATATTCGATTCACGCTGGACATCAGACCGGGAAAGTGACACAGGGAAGATTCACGCTGGACATCAGACCGGGAAAGTGACACAGGGAAGATTCACGCTGGACATCAGACCGGGAAAGTGACACAGGGAAGATTCACGCTGGACATCAGACCGGGAAAGTGACACAGGGAAGATTCACGCTGGACATCAGACCGGGAAAGTGACACAGGGAAGATTCACGCTGGACATCAGACCGGGAAAGTGACACAGGGAAGATTCACGCTGGACATCAGACCGGGAAAGTGACACAGGGAAGATTCACGCTGGACATCAGACCGGGAAAGTGACACAGGGAAGAACACATTCAACATCACAAGATAGTGACCGGTCACTACTTTTACTTTCCTGATCTAACGTCTGGCGTGAATTAAAGTGTAAAAGTGCAGTGCATCCCCTCGCATGGCTTGCTGCACTCGCCATGCTTCGGGCTCGGTGTCTCGATACGCTCGGCACACTATTTTATTCTCCCTCCATGCCATAGTGGATGGTAGGGCATGAAATACCGCAGTGGGGTTCCGGTGAAAGCCTCAGGCTCCGTCCGTGGGCAGATGACCAGGTAGTTCTTTGCTTCTCCTCCCCGCTCTCTCCCCCCAGCTGCTGTTTGCCTCTCCTTTAAGGACGGGCACCAACCTCGGTCTATCCTGCATACCCCACTGTCCCTGTCCTCCTTCACAGCCGGGCTGCTGGCCATGTGCCGCTAATCCCCCACCACTACGGCATTGTTGTATGTGGAGGACAGCAGCGCACATTTGACCACCAAAAGGGCTGTACCTGCACTATTTAAGCTTGGCTATTTGGAAACACTCATCCACCCTGATCTGTACAAACCTACCCTGCGCTGGAGATTCCTCTATTCAGGGGGGGGTGGGGGGGGGGGGCAGCCAGACCAGAGGGGACAGAAGTTTGTCATACCTTTCCTCCTAATAATTCCCCCTGCAAATAGAGCACGCTCACCCACAATACCTATAAGAGCCCACCAAATTATTTTGATGGCAGCTGACAAATCATGGGACTTGCATGATAATTGAGAAGGGTGACCTCTCTAAGATGGAATGCTAATCCCCCACTTTTTGTTACAGGTATATATAGTCGGGCAGTAGCAGCTCTATTAGGGAAGAACAGGAGGTTTTTTACTTTCATATCCCCCAAATTATGAATAAAATGTGTTTTCCCACAATACCTCAGAAGCCCACTGATTGACAGTGGAAGTCGGCAAGTCTTATAGTCTTTGCCTCATCAAATTCAAACAACAGGCCAGAGTTTTATATCTCACTAGACACTGTTTCTTTACAATAATCTCTGTGGTAGCCACTGTTTGATACATTTGTTATTTATACCTTGAAAACTGATTTGTTGTTACATTTGTTACATTTCTCTAGGCTGAACCAGCCACCTATGAGAAAAAAAACTTTCTCTCTCTAGCTCAGTGGTTCCCAAACTGTGTGCCGTGGCTCCCTGGGGTGCCTCGGGACACATGCAGGGGGTGCCTTGGCTTGGTGGTCCAGGACCAACTCAAATTATTAATGGTTTATGAGCAAAACCAGTGCTGGTGGCTGCCAATCATAGAATGTGTACAAACAGAAGCAAATCCTGCCCTTTACCACATAACTGCTGCTAAGAATCGCATATAAACCCAATCTAATTCATTTTTTGGGGACCTAGGGCTGCCGTGAAAAAAAATCTGATTCTCTAGGGTGCCGTGAATCAAAAAAGATTGGGAACCCCTGCTCTAGCTACTAAATAATATTACCATAGAGATTGGGGGCAGAACCACTTAGAACCCTATATTTGCGGTATACCAACGTTACAAGTGTTTTTGATTTATATTTAACTCTTGTGTGTTTAATATATATTTCTGTCTAGTACTTATTTTAGATATATTAATAAAAGTGTATTTTGCTCTGTACATGTGTTTGTGTGCATATGAGTACATCATTTATTTACAGTAAATGCATACAAAAACTGGTACAGCGCAAATCAAACTAATAACCTGCAAATAATTAATGACTGTTTGCAATGAGCAGTACCCAGGAAATTGCAGCCCCCCTTAAGTCTAAAAGCAGGAGCCACCACTGGGTATATGTGTTAAGAGGTGATCAGCATGATCACTCCCTACCCCCACCCGGTTATACTACTGCACAGTGATGCACAGGCTGCGCATGAAGGCAAATAAAACACCCTGTAGAAAAGAAAAGGTATAAAAGATAAAAAAATATAATAAAACAATATATAATAATAATGTCATATAATAATGTTTTAGCAATGAGTGTGTTACTTATATATATTATATTTTAGGGGTGTAACTAGAACCTTTGTGTGCCTCATAGCGCCCCCTCCTACCATTGTTACTACATTCATTGACTCATAAGTGGGCAGAAGAAAGAGGGACAGGAGTGAAAGAAAAAGGCAGAGATGTACTAAAGTAGAAATCCGGTAGAAATCTTATTGGAAGCGAGGTCCCTTTGCGGTGCTCATCGCATATGTCAGTACAGAGAGGGGAGGCAAGCAGTGGTTTCAGAGGGTTGACAGGCATCCCCTCCCCCATACAAGCTGTGCTGTGAGTGTCGGGTCTCGCTCTCACCTGCTTTGGCAGTGGTGAGTCCCCATGTCCCAACAGTGGTTGGTTTCCAATGCATCGGGGCTGGCAGTGGCAAGTCTTTGTGCTGACCCCGACCATGGCAGTGGAGAGTCTCCATGTGCCCTGGCAGTGGCAGATCCCTTGCAGGGCAATATTTAATGAAAATTGAAAAAAAAAAAGGATGCAGGTAATTGGGGGTCCCCAAGGAAATCCCCTGCACCCTTTAGATGCAGCTGCATCCTCTGAACCCCCTATAGTTATGCCACTGGCTTAAATACTATAAGGTAGAAGGTTTAAAGGTTACGGTAGGTAAGATGCCCCATCACACCATCTATAGTTCTGACCATGACCCAGCACCTATCTCCCAGCACAGCACCCATTACCCAGCAGTATGGATCATAGCAGCAGCCAGCAACATCCAACACCCATAGCAATCCTCATCCACAGAGCTGTAACTAGATATTTTGGGGCTCTGTTCCAGAACGGAATATTTAAAATAGAGACAGAAAGGGGTGTGGCCTTGTTGGGAAGGGGTGTGACCACACAATAGTACCAAATCACATTACATCACACAGTAGTGTCCCTTATTCATTATTAATGCTACACCACACAGTACTTCTTTATACACATTATGCCTGTCTCAGTCTGTTGCTGCCCACTGTCATTGTGAGCTGGCTCTATGCTTCGAATGCATACCCAATCTGCCCCTGCAAAGCTTACTGTATGTCCCTAGCCCATTGTATTGTAGTGTTACATTATCTATGTAAGTGTCCTTAAACTTTCCTCTATGACACTATCCACAGATAATCCATTAACACATTTCCTCTGGTCTCTTGGATCTGACAGCCAGATTTTGCCTTTTTGAGACATTTTGATGCAATTTGGGTCTAATAATCTACAACAGTGGTGTCACAAGACATAAGACAAATGGCCTTAGGTAAACAGAGATGATCCGGGTGACTCGTTTGCCCCTGTAGATGTCTCAGTTTTCACATTAAAATCACATTAGCACATACATGGTCTCCTGAGATCTTGCAATATTTGTGTTTTTGGATATGGTGTTTCAGCTTTGAACATTACTTTTGGTTATTTTACTAATGTGATCACACAGACCAGCTCAATCCATTACTGTAAAATGTTTACGCACATTTAGCAAAAAGTACTTTACGAAGGCCAGAAGCGTTGCGTGACCGAGCTGCACACATTGGCAGCATGACATGCAGTGTTAGCAAATCTAGGAGAATATTACTCATATAGGGCGGGATGTTCTAACATCCGGTGCCCGTTTTCACCCCATCTCTGCTGGCTGCCGCATTGATACTAATCGCATATGCACTAATATATGGGATTAGTAAAGCAAAGGACAACTCTTGCGTCTGAGAGTCCCTCTGCACAGGCACAGAGGGACGGCGCCCGCAGCGGGGCATGCTGGGAGGGATCCGTGACGGATCCTACACACAGCTCTGTGGAAAGAAGCCCACAGGCTTCTATAAAGTATCGACAAAAAAAAAAAAACTGTCAATTTTCTTCGCAGTGCTGACCCGGTGAACGGGCATTAGAGCATGCAAAAATGTGGATAAAACCTGATAATGGGGATTTTTATCGCATTTTTGCGTTAGAGCATAGGGTGGGATGCACTACACCTTACCACTGCGTAATGCCAGTACTATTGGCACAGTTGGTTCCATTGTGTATGCTCTCGCACAGTTTAGCAGAAGTGCTTTCATTTCCCTTCCACAGTTCAGTGACTTTCGTCTTGGCCCCGTTTCCCATAGGACTGCATTGAGCCAGACACAGATGAAGGTACCTGAAAACGGTTGTGACACCGCTGCATTTTTGCTGCCACTCCCTGTTACCCCCAATAGTTCCTGACTGCCAATATAACTCGCAGTTAGCCAATAATCACTAAACTGCGAAAGCATTGGGTTTGCGTACAACTCACCAGGCCCACTGACAAAGGGAAATGTGAACACTGCTCTAAGGAGCTTACAGTCTAGGAGTATGTGCAAGTCAACACCAGGATCAAAGTCAGTGTATTTATGCCAAAGTAAATTTGGACCTTGGCAACATTTATTATATATACTAAGCCCCTCAATGCCAGATTTTGACAAGGTGGGTAATGCCAGCTTTTGCTGGCATTACACTACAGAAGCATATGAGCTTCTTTCTGCATTGTGCCCTGTTCCAAACAGATCCCTCTCAGCACCCTCCATTGCTGTTGCGCCTCCCTAAGCATGAACACAGAGACTCCAGGAGCGAAACCCAGAGACCCCAACATTGCAAAGGACAGCTCATATACAGTAAGCAGAGTTACTTATCGCATACTATATGTAATTACACATGGGATTAATATAGATGCAGTGAGTGGCGGAATGTACAACATCACGGAAGCGCTGTAGAATCTGCTCTGCACTAATAATGAGTTAACAAAAAAATAAAAATAAAACAAATTTTTACTTCTGAAAATAATCTATACATGGTTAGTATCTAAATAAAAAGGAGCCATATAGTAAAACGGGTGTGGTATGGGACTCCGACAGTCGGGATCCCGACAGTCATTATCCAGACGTCGGGATCCCGACTGGCCGGAGTCAGACAGCATGGCAAGCGCAAAAAAGAATATTCTATTCTCCCTCTATGGGGTTCGTGGACCCCCACGAGAGAAAATAGCGGGTGTCCGTGGGGCATTTTGACAGTCGGGATCCCAACGTCGGGTAAACGACTGTCGGGATCCCGACTGTCGGGAACCCGTCCGGCACCCAGTAAAACATTTGTTTATTAGGATGCAGTAAAATCATTAGGAGAATCATCATGACAATGTGCACTTCTTACAGTAGACTGGTGCCAGAATGCCGACATCAATGAGAATTCCATCTGTCACATCCCAGACATAAGTATGCAGGGAGCGGTATGGTTAGGTGGGGGAAGGGTAGTTTTAGCCACCAGAGGGGGACTTAGGGATAGGCTGCGGGATGGGGGTGTGGTTAGGTTCAGGCTGTGGGGGGGGGGGCTGGGGTTAGGCAGTTAGAAGGGTTAGGTTGCAGGGCAGGGTATTAGGTCAAGACAATAGGGTAGGGGGGTTAGGGTTAGGCACAGCAGGGAGAGTTACAATTAGGTTGCAGGGAGGGTGTTAGGCTTCATGAATTGAGGGTTAGGAATAGGGGGGCAAGAGGGAGGTAAGTATATTTAACTGACCCAAACCCGGTATCCATGGGGATACCGGCTTTGGTGTTCTAAACCCCAGCATCCCCGCTGCCAGTCATCTGTATGTATTCCACTCATCCAGTAGGGCCATGGCAATTTTATTTTGGCACAGGATGCAAGCCAATCTCAGCATACATGCTACTTGATGTCACAGAGTACAGCAGCTCAGTTGGGCAGCAGAGCGTGAAGAAAGAGGGCCTCCGAAAAAGAGCTCAGACGACTGCGGAAGATGCTAGAGGGACCTGCACTGAAAAAAGAAGACTTCAGGAGCTACCATTAAAGATCTGGAAGTGGCGGCAGAGCCCTGAGCTCTGTGGAAGTCGGCAGGCGTCAAAGCAGGATCTGAGCACCAGAGAGGTATACAGTGGTGGGAAGCAAAAGAGCTATGCGAATCTCCTCACTGCAGCCTCCTCCTCTGATGCTGATAGATTACTATCAAATTATTTATAACTCCCCCGAGGTCACCATGGTTGTCAGACACATTCAGGCCTCAGGTCTGGGTTGCTTGATGGGTGACCTGGTAATTAAGCCTAGGTCATGTCCTTAGTGCTCCTCTATTACTAAGTCTGGGCCTAGGCATCTTGGTCTGGGCCTAGGCATCTTGGTTAGTGCCTCACTATAGTGAACCTGAGCATTACTCTCAGATAACTTAGCCCTCTTCCTCCATTAGTAAACCTGGGCATTTGGCTCAGGTCATGCAGGGAGCTGCATAAATAAACCCTAATATTATGGGCACAAGGCCCATTTTAAATATATAGAAATAAATATATATACTGTATATACAGGTAGGTTCATTCTTATAACTGGGTCTACATATTGTGAAGGGATTGTCCAGCTCTCACAATTGTGGGTAGGGCTAACTGGCCCCAGCATGCTGAAATCCTGATTGGCGGCCATCCTGACATCACTGAAAATGCCACTACTAGAATCCCAACAGCCGCCATCCCAGGTGTAAGTATGCCGTAGACTGTTCATGTTAAGTAATGGGGAAGGTGGGTCTTAGGTTTAGGGTGGCTAGGCTGCGGGGAGGGTGGGGTGGAGGAGCACACACTCTTAGGAACTACAGGTGCAGTCGGCTTAGATAGGAGAAGACCTCCACAAAGTATATCCCTCTAGCAAGCCTAACCTTTGCTAGCGGGTCATTGTGTGCTACTTAATTTAAAAGAGAACCGTGTCTACTGCAAACTAGGGATCTGAGGACAAATGGGTGAGAGATGAACATCCACTCTACCCTATAAAGGGTTGCCTTTCTAGATGTAAATGTGCCCAGCAGTGAACAGAGATGGACATAATAAATATACACTTTTTCTATTAAGCCTGGGTGCCTGTAAAGATTGCGTTGCACAACTTGACAATTGCTTGTGAAGGCGGTCTTGAAAGAGTTCTCAAGGGTAGTGCTCCGAAGACTCCCTTCTTCAGGTACTAATACTGTACCTTCAAATGTAGTTTGAGACTCTTGTCAATCATCCTTAGAGATGTCAATCATCCTTAGCGAGGAATGGATATACAATAATAGAAGTACTGTGGGGAAAGTTCTAGGGCCCTTATTCTAGTTCATTCTTTCTGACAAATTCCTTCTTAGATGGGCAAAACCATGTGCACTGCAGGTGGGGCAGATGTAACTTGTGCAGAGAGAAATCGATCTGGGTGGGGTTTTACTTCAAAGTGAGATCTATATTGCAGTGTAAAATAAAGCAGCCAGTATTTACCCTGCACAGAAACCAAATAACTCACCCAAATCTAATTCTCTCTGCACAAGTTATATCTGCCCCACCCGCAGTGCACATGGTTTTGTCCATCTAAGAAGGAATTTGTCAGAAAGAATGAACTAGAATAACCCCCTAGAAGAGCATAGTTCACAGTTACAGTTAAAGTTAAGGCTGATTACACAACAACTATCAGTACGGTTTTGGTGCTGAAAGAGTGCATGGAAAAAAAATGTGCAAATCACTGGTGAGAATGAGAGGAATTGGCAGTTCCCTGGTGTACACAGTATAATTAAAGCCTCAGCTCAGCTGCAGGAAGACACTCTCGGCCCATCCACAGAGACCCGTCTCTGCCAATCTGATGGTGATATAACCCCTCGACTAATCAAATGTTCATCCACTCTTCTCACGCAGAATTTCCTGATCAGATCTCTGAATTCTCCCTCCTACAGCCAACAGCCGGCGCTTACAGCGGGGTCACCCAAAGTGTACGTCCCAAAAAGAAACTTAATCCGCCATGTCAACTACTCACTTAGACAGACAGCCTCTTTTGACATACCACAACTTAAACTACATATACCACAGAGGACAAATTGAAGATCAATACTTGGAGCACAAAAGTGCCCATATTCTCTGCAGACAGAACATTTAACATTTTTCGGGCAGAATTTAATAAAATCTAACACAATACAATATAGACATTTTGCGGTGAAACTTATACATCACCTATAGCTCTGAAAGTCCATAGCCGACATTCCTGACAGGATCTGTGCATAGTGTACCTCGATGTATGTTTTCTATCGCAAGTATAAGTAAAAATAGGAATTTTATAATCTTTTGTTTTGTTAAAAGTATGTTGATATTTCAGTCAATTTGTATTAAATGCAAGCACTTATTTTCTACTGAGAATTCTCCATGGCGGTAAATCAGAGGTTGGGGCTAAGTGTACATACATGAGACTTGTCAGTCAAGTTTTAGGTGGAATCTGAAGCAGCTAATTGTCCATTTGAGTAACACTAGTGTCTTTGTAACACAGTCAATGACAGGCTGGGCTAGCTCTGGTCTTAACCGCTTACGGACTAGAAACTTTCCTCCGCTACATGACCAGACCTACAGTATTTCCACGTATCACAATCACTCTGAACAACGTTCCCATTACTTAGTCCAACAAAGTAGATCTCATATTTTTTTATTTTAGATAACAGGACAATATTTTATTATTATGGCCACAGTATAAGGACAATAGACAAGTAACACACATGTGCTGATTCTGAGTCACACCTTGAGTGTGTAGTTGCGAGCAGTCACATTTATTAGTTCATGCTAAGGCAAGTACCGCTCACCTAATGCAGGAGGCAGTGTGGATGTGAAAACCGATGCCACCCGGTGATTGTACACTGGCCGCTGTAACCAGCATCATTAGGTTCTACACTAATGCCAGTCCCATGCTAGGTGTAAGAGATCTGTCAGATCCTGACTTCCCTTCCCCATACACACCACTCAGAATGGCACAGACCCTTTGATTTATAATGACGCAACATTTCCACGGGTCAGGGAAATTCTGGGCCATCTCAGGGAAATTGTGTGATATCTCTTTGCCAACACCCAGTACCCGTCCACAAAATGTACCGTATAATCGGTACATGTATGGGCACCTTTAGAGGTACTGTGCTGCAAGTGCTGTGTTGAAAAATGGTCATGGTTAGGGCAGTGGTCAGGGGTGTGGTTATATGACACTAGGATGGAATTGTGAAAAAAAATCAGAAGCTGCACAACATGTGTCATTGTCGTAGCTTTAGATGCACCCTTTTGTCACATAAAATGCTTCCATTTAATTACCTGTAAATCTTCATTGCTTTGCACCAATTTAATGTAAAGGGAACAAAGTAAAAAAAAAAAAAACACAAACAAAAAAACTGAAACCTATCTGGATAAACTACAAAGACATTGTGCTAGGTCTCTGTCTGCAATGAGGAGTAATCAGTGGGGAAAAGTAATAATAATAACTCACTGCAAGCAGAAAATGCAAGTATCTGACTGATTATATAATTGGTTTAAAGCATAACACACAGCACTGCCCACACATGACCCATGTCAATATGGTGTATGCACACTGTACAGTGTGTTTAATGCAGGGTTGCCGACTTTTAAATACTCCTCTCCGGGAGAAGCCCAGAGAGGAGACTTTCCTTACCCGATCGGGGGGCGGGGCTGGACTGTGACGTCATTAAGCCCCACCCCCATTACGGAAAATAGGAGAAATGACTGATCTCCATGGAGATGGCGGGGCTAAAATGACACGATTGTGCCATTTTAGCTCCGCCCTCTCCTCTGAGACCCGCGGATTGCGGCATTTACATGCCGCGATTTGGGGGGCTCAGGGGGGTCCCCAGATTCCGGGAGGGTTGCCCACCCTTCCGGGGGGCCGGGAGGGGGACCCGATTTTCGGGAGACTTTAATGTGACAGCAGGGGTGCGATAGATAAACTAGGACATTGTATGAGCATAACACAGCACCTTACTTCCCAATACATCCACAGCCTCTGAGAAACACTACATACATACAAGCATGCATACATATATACATACATACATACATATATACTTAAGCAGTCAGGGAACACACATGCGGCTCCCCCGCCCCAAGGCCACTTTCACAGGTAAATTACGAGGGCCCCCGGAAACACCATGACTCCCCCACACTCTCTCACTGGTCTGGGTGACTTCTCCTGCCCCTCATTCCCGCTGTCCAGCTTAGATCACCGACGCACCCAGCCCTGACATCCAGGCTCGGCCGCCATCTTGTTCATCGTATAACAAGTCAACACACTCTCTGGTAACGTGACATAACTGGTGGGCGGGGCAGCGAGGCGGCTGCTAGTAAGGTCAGCCAATAGCAACTGAGCAAAGAAAAGCCACAACCAATCGCAGACCCCATGAAAGATCATAAAAAAGCCAGTAAACATTTAACGTGAGCTGGTTAAGCTGAGGGGTGGCAGCGGCGGCGGGAGTGTGAGGCGAGCCTGGGCTGCCCGTGCTGCCGCTGTGCCTCAGCTTGATGTCACTGCGCATGTGCAGTGACATGCTTGCCGGGATTTTGTTATGGCGGTACGGGGCACAGGCGCGATATGTTTTGCAAGACTATGCCCCTTCATGTCCTTATTTAAAATATGGGGGGGGGATGCTCTTTTATCACAGGGGACTAACATGTCTAGTTAATTATAGCTCTGGATAAAATGATATACAGGTATACATATACATTTATTTTGTTGCCCATGCATAGAGGCAGAACAATTAATTGTTCCCAATGTAGTCAGATTTGAGTGAAATAAGAATATCCGCGCCAACAATAATAGTTTTGTATCATTGCTGTACATAACAGGATGACAGTGTAACACCATTAATCTTATCAATATGCAAGTGATTCAGTGTACCAGTCACATCTTGGCAGCTTTACCCCTTACCGCTCATAGAATTCTGGAATCTCTTCCTGATCCATAGTTTGATTTGGCAGCAGAAACTCTAAACCGTGTATACATATAATTTATATGGAAGA
This sequence comes from Crinia signifera, assembly GCF_055691185.1. Taxonomy (NCBI): domain Eukaryota; kingdom Metazoa; phylum Chordata; class Amphibia; order Anura; family Myobatrachidae; genus Crinia; species Crinia signifera. Next base: position 283,032,301 of record NC_139219.1, read on the forward strand.
ATTTATTAATTGTGCCGTTTTAACTAGATACTTTTCACACAGAGCAAAGGTGATGTCTGGAAAGTAGGGTCTGTGCCTGTAAAGGTCACTTTGTGCTCCCCAAGGGACGGCTCTTTGTGAATATATCTTCTGTATATCTGGTTTATTAATTCTCGGTCTGAAATAATAAGTCTTGTTTTGCTGTCCTCTCATACGTTTGTTTATATGTCAAGGTCAGATTGTAACCCAGCTCCCTCTCTCCTGCTGTGTTCAACCTCCTATTCAAGCAGTAAAATGTCTGAGGATGCTATCTGAGGGCTAAATATTTTCACTTCTAGATAGCACCCTAATGAATTATTGCACTCAGACACACAATGCCCACAGTGTGAAAGTGTAATGTACTGTATATATGTCCTATCTTGTGTAAGAGTATTTAATATGCAAGTATTTCTATTTTACCAATGTATGAGTTCCGGGGTATTGGGTCTGTTGTATAATTATTGTTTATGCGCTTATCTTTGTGCACTGGTAATCACTAAAAAAGTTAAAACAGAAATAAATCTATTTTTTAAATTCAAATATTTATGATATTATAAAATAGGGAAGGTCTCACTCTTGGTTGTCAGAACATTCTATCACAACGGAACATGCCAAAGCAGTGAAAGTGTTATCACACTTCAAAAAATATATATTGCAGAACAGGTACGGATTTTGTTTTGTATAAAGTCTTTCTTTTTGAATTTGTGGTAATTCACAACAGGCAGGAATATTTATATAATAGCCGTAAATTGGCAAGATACAAAGGGCGATGATACAATAAATTTACCAATACATATGTACAGTACATCAAATAACCAAAGCATATATAGCATTAGCAAACCACTTACTAGGATGGGGGGAAGATAAGACAATGCACGGAAGAGGAGGGGAGGTACAGGTATGGGGGAAGACTGTAAGCTGATCTGTAAGACCAATGAAATACGACAGAAGATATGAACTAAGTAGATATATCTGCATCTGATGTGGACATCCAGCTAAACCGTATAGCTACCAAGTCTGGGTGCTTCTCTATGGCTGTGTGGAAGACATCCTCCATGTTCATATAAAAGTCCAAAATGTGGCATGAATCCCAAATCGAAGGAGCCACCGCTGAATGCCAACAAACTGGCGCAGCTGCTCTTTCTATATAATTAAGACGGTGGCTTTTATACCTGGATAGAGGGATGTCTGAATGTGAAAGTAGGTCAAACTCCTACCAGGCAAAACCTAATAAACAGAATGTCAGACAATAGTGTAATGTATAATATGATCCAAAAAAGGGGGAATTTGGGGGTAGTCCCACCATATATCAGAGAACTTTCCACACCGCCAACATAGAGGGTACACAATAGGGAAAAACTTGCAGCGTGACCGGGCACCTGCACCACCTTGTCAAGAGCTTGTATTGGGTCTTGAGTGTCTCCAAGATAGAGATGCATGTAAAAGTGAACTGACAACATTTCTTCCAGGTATGGGTCATTGGGTTGACATGAGGATGGTCAACATACATTGGGTCGACCACTGAAGGTCAACAGGTCATTAGTTCGACACCTTCATAAGGAAGACATGGGTTTAGTTCGACAGGGTCATATGTTTTTTTTTTTATCCTGGATAGTCTCATATAGAGTAAGGGCCCTATTGGATCAAGAGAAGCGAAGGAGGTGTAGTGGCATACCTGGAAATAAAAGCAGTAATCCCTTTCAGGAATACAAACAGGAGCATATGAATGCAATAGGGAATAACTAGTACCCTGCTCATATGGTACACCTAGGGGTAAATGTACTAGGATGGGAGTTCTGTTGAAGATCAGATTCTATATATTATCTTCTAGAAGGTGCAAAATGAATAAAAAGTATAATCTGATTGGTTGCTATGGGAAACAATCCATCTTCAATAGCAATCTCATCTTAGTAAATGTACACCCTAGAAGGAAATGTAATAGCATGTGAGGTGCAGACATCAGCGCTCCTCCAGCGAGTCTGTCCAATGTTTTAAACTAGTGATCAGTTAAAATGTAAAACCAACCTGGCAGACTTGCTGGGATCTCGCCGATGCCTGCATCTCACTGGCTATTACATTGTCCCCTAGAATGTTGCTATATGAGAAGCTACTGTCAGAAAATAGCACCTTATATAGTATATAGCAGGTCCGTGGAACAAATACCACACATCTTTCATATTACAGATGTGTCCACATACATCTTGGCTTTTTTTCTCAATATCACCAGAATGTACTATAGGGAAACTGGAGAAGTCTCCTCCAAACCCTTAAATTTGCATTCCAGATCATATTTCCTATAATTGAGATTTGAAATGTGATCTGCCCGAATTTACTAAAAACGCTCACCAGCACCCAGAAACCAATGATCCCCAATCTAGTGATTGCCAACTCTATTTCTCTCCGCACATGTTACATCTGCCCCACCTTGCTTGGTTTGCTTTACTTCCAAACATGAATCAGGCCCAGAGTGTTTGACGAGCATTCCATCTGTTGTACATAGGGGCGATTCAGACCCCCTCTGTGTGGGCCGAATCCCCCCCCCCCCCATCCTTGATGTTTGGGGTTTGCACATGGACGAATATGCAAACCCCCGGAGTGAATGCATTTGGTGAGCTTCACACTCGCCGACGCATTTGCTCCAGGATGGGAGGGCAGTGGGCGGACGCAGGGGACCTCCCAGCATTTCATGGGCGTGCCCACAAAAACAGGGGATGTGCCAATAGAAACAGTGGGCGTACCCATGCGAACTAGGTGTGTCAATGCCTACTTGCAGCGGGTGACTGTTGCCACATGGCGTCAGCGCCGCCCCCCGAACTCGCCCATCTCTGGCCATGATAAATTATTTATTAGTTAAGGGGAAAATATTAATTAGATGGTGCGCGACCATCGAATGATTTCTCTCCGATGGTTCGGGTGTGTATGTGAATGCACCCGCTCACATGCTACTGAGCGGATTTGGGCAGTGTGGGGGAGGGGTCGTTCTACTCTGTTTTAGTTTTTTCAATGACTGTAATGATAAGTTCTGTGTAGCCTGTATTGTCTTAATGCCTTATAAACAAAATGTAATCATAATAATAATAATAATTCTAATAGATTTACAATCGATTAATTTATAATATTTGTCTTAGAACTGCAATGGGTTAGATAAATTCACACATGGAAAGAGGAGATCACTAGATACAAGACACAAGTGAACTGACAGAACTCCACACAAAACTTATTAAAGTTACTGCTATGAGAGGGGCACATACTGCTGGAATAGTTCAGGTCACAGAACTCCCTGAGGGGCCAGTACTGACCTCTTCAGGTCACTCGGTGTACTTCTCTATGAACCTATGAGGTCCTGAAGATGTCAGCTCGCAGGCAATCATTACAGTCATAGAGGCCGGTGCATGACCTATCTCCGCATAGTAACACAGATAAAAAATGCACAATTTAACACTGTGAAAGACACATTAGAGCTGAGACGTCCAAAGACTGATATTTTTCAAGACACTTTTACTTCAAAGGTACGGGGGAGTTCATAAATTCTACATCTGCTATCTTTGGGAGAGGTGAATGAGAGGTGACTGTCTTCTGTGGTGTAACATCAGCCGATGTATGAACATCGGGCAGCATCGCAATGGGTTCTGGGGCTACAACCATTCTGAGATGGACGGTAGCCCATTGTAGCCTATGTAAACGCCACCCAGATCGCATTGCATATGTGATACAATGATAACTTCGATCTCGACTAAAACGGCATGGCTTGACGGGATTGCCGCTGTCGTGAGCCCACCTCGTTCCTAGGTGAGCTGCTGGCCATGCCCCCAGCCCCTCTGTATCCTGTGAATAGATGCTGTGCTACGCAAAGCAGTGAGTGGCTGCCGCCCCACTCGCACACATATACACACACACACACACACACACAACCACAGAACACTGCTAAAAGAACGTGACTGTCCTGCAAAAGTAGGGACAGTTGGGAGGTATGTTATCCTCATACTAGTAACACTGAACTTTTCCAGATTATTCTTTCATCAATTTAATGTTAAACGACACACGCTAATGAGACTATGGTGAGTTGTGATTTCCATGATTCAGAAGTGGGAGTTGGCAATCGATGGCGATAGTGTTGATGGCCGTCCCTACTTTCTGGCAGAACAGAGGCATCTTATGACGGAGGGGACCCGTGTGTGCTGTCCAAGTAGGCCTGACTCTTGGTCCAGGCACACGTGGACCTAGTGCCAGAATATATATATTGCGCATGAGTTGGCAGCAGCTACTGCAGAAAGTAAGTTTATTAACTGGGTGCAGGGTGTGCGGTTGGGTCCCCCTGTATCCAGGAGCCCCTGTGCACTGCACACCTTGCACCATTAAAGATACTCCACCGTAGTTGCACCACCCCTATAAATCCAGGTTGTGAAATCATCTGTCATCACTGTGAGAGCCCTATACCTGGAGCAAGAAATCATATGAATATGAGCTGCTGGCATGTCCCTGTCCCTCTCTCGCAGAAGGTAAGATGCTGTGAGCATGCACACAGTGTCTATACACCATACCTCCCAACATTTGCCCTGTAGAAATCGGGTTGATTGCCGCAAAGCCACCAGGACATTGGCAAAGCAGAAATTTTCCCTCTGTTTTCCTCATGCGCACAGGGCCGGATTTACAATGGGCCTGATGGAGCTACAGATCCAGGCCTACTCTCCAAATAGGCCCATTGTGTAACTGAGGGCCAGGGCTTTCCAACGAGCCCGGCCCCACGTTGCTAGTCCCCCGGGAACCCGAGATACTGCAGGGCAAAGCTGGAACGTTTTCCCCATAGGTTAACATGGGACCCGCTAATTCCGACTCCCACCCAGTTCCAATGGCTGCCAGTTCCCCCTCCAGCATCACAGAAGTTCGCACAGGTAAATGTCTTCAGATTTATCCACATTTATCTTCTATGACATAGCAATATGTTAAACCAGCCATTTTCCAATTTCCAATTTCAGTCCAGCACCAAGTCAAAATCAAGAGTCGAGTCCACATTCTCTCCTCCAAATGCGACATGTAACAGCCACCGGGACTAATATGTAGACACCCACTAGCAGCGTCTTTGATCTGCTGATTGCATACAAAGATGCAACTGTCTGCCACACATTGGTCGAACATCGACCTTCAAAGTAACCCTACTTAGTGCAGTATGGCTGTAGATGCACCAGTTGACTGCATATGGATTGCAATAGCTGGCAGTCACACACACCCAGAATGGTTGCAACTCACATGGGCGTAACTATAATGGGTGCAAAGCAGAGGCGTAACTCTGGGAGGCAATGGAGTCATCTGCCGCCAGCTCCTGCTCCCAAGGGGGCACCTCTCCTTCCCTGCAAGTTTCAATCAGTTCATTGAAAGCTGTTGAAACCTCTTCTGTGGCTGATTCCCCCTCCTATCAAGACCATAGACGCCACAGTCTCTTAATTTTAAATATAATATACATACATTTATATAAGGTGTGTGTGTATGGGGGCACCAATATTTATCTTGCCTCCAGGCAACTGGGATGAACTTGCGCCACTGTGGCAGAGGGTGCCATTTCTATGGGGCTCAGAGGCTTAATGCACCTGGACTAAGGTATTAAAGTTGCATACCAATTTCCCAGATTTTCCTACTTAGCAATTGGGTCTGATCCATTGCCCAGCCTTAATTGTGTGACATTACATATTCAATGATAAGTTGTGTAGTGGATGTTATAATGGTAAGGGAGCACTGTAATGTGGCATACAGTATGTGTATCTCTAAAAAAGTTTTAGGATCAGGGCCCCTTCAATATGTTGCTATGGGGCCCACAAATAGGTTTGGTTGGTGGCTACACAGTCAGGCCTGTGTTTGTGTAGCCACCAACCACACGTGTTACCTCCCGACTGTCAATCACTTTGTGGATAAGTCCTCACTGTGACCCTATGACAAGACCATCGCAGCACGTGCAGTGCAACCCCTACGCATGCGCGGTGGCAAAATAAATGGCTCGGCTACATAAACGCATCTCTGAATCAGGCACATAGCAAGCTACAGTATAGCTATTCTGCGCTGTTTAACACAGAGAAAAGCCAGTCTGGCAGTAAGCACTCTGACTCTGCATTACACCCTCCGCTCTGTAGCCTACAGTATTCTGTGTTCTAGGCATTAGCATTTATGATGACATTGATAATTCCTCATATCGCACAGTCTCATGAGACCTGCTAATGCTTTTTGTTGCAATTAATAACAAGTCTAATGAGCGGAGGAAGAAAAACACTGTTCGTCCAGCTTCTGACCTCAGGGCCTGTTTAAAAATCCAGAGTATTTGCTACTTAATACAAAACAATCCAGATTTATTTTCAATAGATTATCTAGGAATATATTTTCTCCTCGCAGCCAAATGTGTCTCTCTCCAAAATAGAGCGAGTTGAGGGATTCAAAAGAGGCCGTCGTATTTCAGCCAGCAATGCGATTATCTGCCTTTTTGGGGGTTGAAAGGGGGAGTCACAAGGGAAGGAACGGGGGTTTTAACGCAGTGCTCAAATGATGTCACCAAGTTGAGGTTTCACTGGTACTTATATTAAAATGTTTGTGAGCCGGCCAATATAAACCATCTTAAATCGAAGACAGAGCCGCGAGAGGCTGAATGGAGGAAAGGAGAGGGAGGGTGGGGAAGACTGGGGGGGGGGGGGGGGGGGAATGGGTAAGATATGGATCCTTAGGTCTGTCCCATCTTGAGTTAATTAGTGGTGTCATCTTGAGCCAATTTAATCAATCTGTGAAGTGGGGGATTGCAAGTGTTGGTCAAGACGGCACCTCTGTGGAGAAGGGGATGTGAAAGGTTTAAATCCTTCCTGTATAAATGAGGAATACTGCAGGCAGCGTGCCCTGTGCATATTGCCTGCAGTGTTTAGCGAGATGGAAAATGCATGACACCAGCACTGTTGTGTTGTCCGCTCAGTATACAATATGGCTGACATGCTGCATTTACAGCCACTTACCTTTTAGTGTGACCTACATTTGTTGCTCTGGCTACAACTCTAATTCATGTGCATATTTGCTGTCACTTCTCATTTATGTCTTAGATGAGGTCATTTCTGAAGCGTAAAATGTTGTAAAAACATTGACGTAGCTCATATAATAAATGCCCAAAATGCATGACGTATTGACTCCCGGCCTGGTGCTGCTGAGGTGGAGCAGCCTGGTGGCTTGGAAGCAATGGATCTATTTCTAGATCTTACCTGGTGGCTCCATCTCTCCAGATTCTGTAGTACAGAAAGGTTCCATATGCAAGATTCGCGTATGCACTAACATATGCGATTATTAGCGCTAAGGAGAGCTCCGTGGCGCCGTCCCAGGACTTCTGTGCATGCGCAGAGTGACGGGCCGGCCTCGGACATCCCTCTGACAACACTGTGGAGAGAGGCCTATAGGCTCGCAAGCAAATGTAACACAGATTACACCAATTGTGGATGAACCCAAATCTAATTCTCCCTGCACATGTTACATCTGCCCCACCTGCAGTGCACATGGTTTTGTCCATTTGAGACGGAATTTGCCTTTGCGAGGGAACCAGAATAAGGGTTTAAGTACAGTAAGACTGTACATTATAATAACATGTTGGTTGGTTGAATGGTTGGTTCATATAGCCACGCACTGACAGGATAACTGAGGTTTTTATTGCCAGAGAAGATCATATGGACAATGTCTTCCTATACAAACACTGTGTGGTGGGGAGAGCTAGCTGGAGATGTGTTACATGATCTCTCCATTCTGTATAAGGCACGCGACTCCCCAGCACATATACAGATATATCTGGGAAGTCAGACCTGCTGTTTTACATTTTGTTTCAGTCCATGTGCTGACATTATAGAAGATTCTCCTTCTCAGACATAACTGTCAGTCTAACAGTTTGGCAGCCGCTAAAAAGCACTTGTCTTACAGGCTGCCCATTACTACCCACTGGAATAATAAACATTCAGTATGTCGTTCACTACGAAGTTGTAGTCAGAACATGTTTGTATTAGCCCAGTGTAGAGTGAAAGCATTCTCCGTATGTTGTCCGTACCAGTACTGCCTATTACACTTCTGTACATACCAGCCCATTCATAATTTACATTGAGTACAGATGTTATACTGGCGGTATATTCCTGCATGCCTGGGACAGTACAAATGTCCTAATGTAAGCCGTGTACACACGGTGCGATTTGACCAGACAGTTTTGACAAGATAGTCAATATCGCCTTGAAGGTTAGCCGAAATCACACAGTTTGTACACTGCCGGCGGTAGCAATGTGCGGCCAGCAGTGTCCCCATCGCCCAGCAGAATCAACAGTGCAGGAAGGGCAACTTTGACTAAGCCTATGGCCAAATCACATATAGTCAAAATCGCTCAGTGCACTAAGTCAAAATCAGCTTACTCAAAATCAGCCCATGTGTACACCCCATTACAGAGGGGCTGATAAATATCAAAAATCTGTATCTAATAACATACCCTCCAACATGACCCATTCCATTAGGTACAAAATGCTCTGTTCCTGGACTTCCTTACCAGTGGCAGTAACAGAGGTGAGACTGCAGCACAATCCAATATTCAAAGAGGGGGGTCAGATCAACTGTCAGTGAGTCCAGGACAGTGATGCTTGGGGTGGCAGTAGGTGTGGCTCCCCTTTTTGAATATTGGACTGCATTTTGTACCTAATGGAATGGGTCATGTCGGAGGTATGGAAGTCGAGTTACACACACGCCATTTTAGGATAGTATGGCCGCCATTTTGGTTCACAGAGTTGCGCAAATAAAGTTTCCATACCCGAGTATGCGTGACAAAGTGGACCAGAAGAGTAGCCATACTATCACACATAAATTCATAAATACATACTGACACTAAGTAAAATGTAGTTAAAGGTTTAGAACGCCACACATAGCTTAGTTAGCCCCGCATACATCTGTCTGTATCATGTTTAGTACCGTTCCGTTCAGCTCATTATGCGAAGTATTCCGGTCATTGCGAATATTTCGCAATGTACACTGCCCGATAGTTATGGACATAATCCATAACTCAGAGACAGTTTCTGTTGAAAGTAGTTAACAAAGGAAACTAGATGAAACCAGTTCTTATCCCTGCTGACGCCGAAACCACCGAACAAAGGACTCTTAAAGTTCACTCCCCTGCACCTGGTCAGACCAGGTACAGCGTCTAACCTCCAATCACAGTGGACCAGACATATGATCTCTGACCAATGAGAATGGCCTTTGACCTCCCCTTTCTGACCCTATAAGATAGGCGACCCGGAGCAGGCTCGGTCACTTCGGCACATCTACCTTCCCTTGACCCTCCTACCGGACTATAGTTCATTCCTGAACGATAGTGAGCTCTGACCGGACTGTGCTTCGCATACTTGATGACCACGGGTAACGGTTGCATTTCACGGTATTTATTCTTAAAGTGTTGTTGGCTGGTTGTGTCTTGTATCTGTATTCTTTCCCCTTAGCAGAGTCTGTTTAGTATTCATTGTTAGTATATTGTATTACTTGTTATACTTGTTTATTCTTATTTCTGTAACCCCCTTTTGTCCATTAGGGACTTAAATACAACCTTTTTACGGAGTTCTAATCTCCTTATTTCCATTCAGTGGTCGTCTCTGTTTATTCGCATAATAGCGATAAGGTATATTACGGACACTGTCCTTTAAGGTATATTCGCAGAATAGAGACAAAGTACTGCGAAAGGATCTCGTATTAAGGTATTGTTTCTTGGTGCAAAAAATACTAAGTAAAAAGGTACGCTACGCTGCGCTACGTTTTGTTCGCACGTAGTTAGGCATAAAGGGTAAGCAGGTTACGGACACATTACGTAACCTGCGCTTTTCACTCATTGTCTCTCTGGTCATAATCAAATCGCCATTAACAATTGGGGGCACGTCCGTCCGCTCCACATTCCAGAACTCAGTACCAGGCGTGCGACCCGACCTATACCAGCAAAAGGGTGGAAGTATTATCCATTGCTGGATAGGCCAGGTCCGCGGCGGTGCGGGGTTCGGGAAGTGCTAGCGCTGAACCCGTAGTACAATAAGTGAAAGCCACGTGTTTTAAAGTATATCATACCTAAGTGTTTAGTAAACTGTACTTCTGCCTGCCACAAGTAGTTTAACGGGGTATAGTGTCTTGGGTTGCTTGTTTATTACAGTATATGTACCACGTGCGATAAGGTTCGCACACGTGGAATCTGTGTTTATTATAGTACATAGAGGATCCCCTCTGTGCAAAACTATAACTTTTATTGTTAGTTACTGCAAAACCAGAGACTCCGCCACGTGGCGACAAGCCCTGGGCCTTTTTGCAGTAACGTAAAGCGTCTATTGTGTATTACGCAAGGTGCGCGCGCACGTGCCCATATCGGGACATTTTCGCATCTTTGTACGTGATTTACGGATTAAGTGCGGGATTTATTTCGCATCTTGATACGTAACTTTCGGACGGAGTTAAGGGATTTATTCCACATTTAGGCGCAATTACTGCGTATAGCGAAACCCGAGTGCAACCTTGCAAATATACTATAGAACACGTGGGTGGCCGATTCATCGGCGGCCTGTGAACAGCGCAGGTACACACGTGGCTGTTCATTGGTACTGCACATGCAGCACACATAGGAACTCAAAGGTGAACAGTATTAAAGCACTAGCTTTATTTAAACAGTATAGCAATATACTGTGGATAGGGTGGTGATTAATAAAAGAAAAAAAAAAAGTTTTTTTTTTTTCTTTTTGTTCATTTTTTCATAAGCAAGCAACTCAAGCATTATTTTAATAGATTCCTATAGTTTATTATAAGGGATTTATACCTGCATAAGAATCTAGTGAAAAGCTACCGGCCTGGGAAAATTTTCTGTACAGAAATATTTCAAAAATAAGCATAAGACCGAGGTGTAACTAGCGCCCAGTGTGAAAAATAACTGAGGCGGACGGGTGTGGGACGGACACGACCCAAGCGCAGTGTAGTCCAGTGTAGGACAGGTCCAGTTAGGACAGGGTGTACGTGCCGACGTACACATAGGAACTGCCCCTTCAGTGGAATTGATTCCGCTAGGAGGGTACAAGAAGATACATCGGAACGCACTTGTTTCCGATTAGCTACTTTAGAAATCCGATTTTTGGGGGTATAGGAAAACAAGTTTGTTATACCCTGGAAAAATTGTGCCGCACCAAGCAAGTTGGCTAGAAGTTCGCTGCTAGTTGAAAGACTTGGTGATTGAGTATCGTACCTCGTATCCTTCGCACCTGCTTGACTGTGGGATGTTCTAGGAAGCTGTAGAAGTGAGTGTTTGGGGAGCTCTCAGATAAGTAATAACCCACCGATATCTATTAAGCTGTGAACGTTTATTCCTGTAACTATGGGTAATAACGGGTCACGCTGTGATAACGTGCAAGATAGGGAGGAAGCAAGCCGGCCAAAAGGATCGGCTGCTTTTATTATGTGCAGGAAGCACGGTGAACTCGCAGTTGTTTATCAAAATAAATGGAGAAAAATGACACAAGGCAGCAAGTTAGAATTTCCCAGTGTTGGTAGCTTCGATCCAGAAATCTTATCGGCAGTAAAAGATGAAATATGCCTACTCTCCAGTCGTAAGGAGAGAGTGAAGCATATAAATATTCTTAAATTGTGGCAGAAGGAAGGACAGGAACAATGGGGAACCAGAAGTCTGGCAATACCTGATGCAATCAGCCACAATAAAAATGCAAATGCAACCGCTGCCATAATAGAATCAGCTCCCCCACCCCCATATGTGCCGAAGGGGTTAATGACTTATAAGAAAGACATAAGTAAGAACGTATCAGTTGCTAACTTGTACCCTGTTTTATCCCCTTATAAGGAAACCCGAGAGGAGAACGAGCAGCTGTTGGCATTGGCCGTCTCCCATGCAATTAACATGATTGAGGGAAAAGCTCAACCCGCTGTTGAGGCCCCAGCACAGGAGGAGGAGACGGCTGATGCCAACAGCATAGTATTGGACTCAGGTAATGATGCACCACACAGCACAGACACAAATGACTCCCAAGCAGGTCCCAGTAATGCAAATGTGGTACAAACATACCCTGTACGCACACTGGAGGTTCCCTATGGTAAGGCAGACAGAGAGGGTGTGATACCTACCAGAAAGATGACCATGCTAAACCCATGGACACGGTTAGAGCTGCGGTCCATCATTACAGATTTCCCTGATCCTAGGAAAGATCTGGCAGTGTGCCGGAAATTTGTAAGGGATCTAGGAAACTCTGATGAGCCCACCAACAAGGATTGGAGAATCATGTTGAGGGCCTGTCTCCCCACTCACATTGACATCCCGAAATTCATTCAGGATAGTGGATTGAAAGTGGACAAGGAGATAAATGATGAGATCAACCAGGAGAATATACGCCTGATTAACTTACAGTTGGGAGTATATTTTCCTGCGGCAGTAGACTATAGCAAGATTTTCACCATCAAACAAAAGGATGGCGAAACTGCTGCTGATTATTTTACAAAGGCCTTACTGGAGGTATCAAAGTACACTGGTGTCTCCGAGCCTAAGGACGACCCCCACCTGAGGGAGATGATTGTCTCTGTGCTGGTGGAAGGGCTTAGGGAAAACCTGAGAGCCAGAGTCCAAACTTCTTTTCCAAATTGGCGTGGAATGACAGTGGATGCCCTACGGGAATCTGCTGTGGACCACGACCGCAACATTAAGAAACACAGGGAACTGCAAACTGACAAACTGATGATGGTTAGCATCCAAGCCCTTACTAATGCCCCAAACAAAGCTGCATACCAACGAAACACCAGGGACACAGGTAGAAAACCAATTATCTGTTACAACTGCAATACAGAAGGTCACTATGCAGCTCGTTGTAGGTTAGGAAACCACAGGAGTTATCAGACACATAAGCGAGAATGGGAATCTCACAAAGGTGAGACACGGAGATACCCAGCCCCTAGACAATGGGAGGAGACAGACAGGTCACGCAACATGCCTCCTCCCCATCTGATGGCTGACACTGTGCTAAGGGCAACCCAGGTCAGACCATAGGAAACAGGTCATACCTGTATCCTACAGCCAGTTAGACTAACACAACACCTTGGAGAGGAACCTCAGGTGAAGGTTGATATAGCTGGAGTAAGGCAAACCTTTTTGGTTGATACAGGGGCAGCCAGATCTGTTCTCAACACTCCTCTTCACTTGGGTTTCACTAACCAATCAGTAGCAGCAATTGGGGTAACAGGAAAAATACAACATTACCCACTGACGAAACCAGCGGAGGTTACAATTGGGCCTTTGCATACCAAACATTCTTTCCTGTTGGCTGCAGCGGCCCCGACTAACCTCCTAGGTAGAGATTTACTATGTAAAATGGGATGTGTCATCTATTGCACTCCCGATGGGGTATTCCTAGACACTCCTAAAAATTTTACACAAGAAGTGCAAGATATGCTGGACAGTCCTCAGAGGCTAATGTTGTATTCAACTGTTGTAGAATCAAATCCATCTAGGGTAGCTGAAATTACAGCACAAATACCGGGTTCCCTTTGGACTAAAGATGGACAGGACGCTGGGCTAATGGCAAATGTAGCTCCAGTAGAAATCCGCTTAAAAGAAGGCAGGATAGCCCCAAAAATACCGCAGTACCCTTTAAAACCTGAAGTTGAGCTAGGAATATTTCCAGTGATCCAACGATTGCTCCAACAGGAAATACTAGTTAGAACTTCCAGCACGGCCAATAGTCCCATCTTTCCTGTGAAAAAGAGCGGGGGGAGGGGCTACAGACTAGTGCAGGATTTAAGAGGGGTAAACAAGGTAGTTGAGAGCCAATTCCCCGTAGTGCCAAACCCAGCTGTCATCCTAATGCAAATCCCACCTCACTGTACTCATTTCACAGTCATTGATTTGTGTTCAGCATTCTTCTCCGTCCCTTTGCATCCTGACAGCCAGTATCTGTTCGCCTTTACTTACAGAGGAGTACAGTATACCTGGACACGACTTCCCCAGGGGTTCATAGACAGCCCCAGCATCTTCTCCCAGGCCTTGCATGATTGTTTACAATCCTTTCAACCCATGAGTGGTTCGATACTGATACAATATGACGATGACTTGTTGTTGTGTTCTGGGTCACTGGAGTCATCAGTGGATGACACTAGACAGCTACTGATGCATCTCTCAGAGACAGGACATAAAGTATCAAAGGATAAGCTGCAATTATGCCAGACCAGGGTTAAGTATCTGGGACACTGCCTTACCCAAGGGCTGAGACACCTCACCGACGACAGAATCCAAGCGATTCAGAACATGGTACTGCCACAGACCCAGCATCAGATCCGTACGTTCCTAGGCATGTGTGGATACTGTCGCAATTGGATCCCAGGATTCTCTATTCTGGCATTACCACTGCAAGAGATGGTTTCCTCAACTAAGCCTGATCGGGTCTCTCATACTGAGGAATCTGAACTGGCTTTCGAGGAACTAAAGGTGAGCCTAACCAAGGCCCCAGCACTGGGAATGCCAGATTATGGGAAACCCTTTGAACTGTACGGAACTGAATCAGGTGGGTGTGCGGCAGGAGTACTTGTACAAAAGCATGGTGATGCCAACCGACCAATAGCGTACTACAGTGGCCAGCTGGACACAGTAGCACGCTCACTCCCAACTTGCTTACGAAGTGTGGCTGCAATAGCACAACTAGTAAGTAAGAGTGAGGACGTAGTGTTGGGACACGATTTAACTGTTCATGCTCCCCATGCTGTCTCTGCCCTCCTAAATTCTGCCCAAACACGTCATGTGTTCTCAGCACGGTTCACTAAGTGGGAACTGGCGCTGATGGCCCCAGTAAATATTACCATCAAAAGATGCAACACACTAAACCCAGCCACATTCCTTCCTCATGTGCCCTCCAAGGCACAAAGGGTGGAGGGTGATGGGAATGTTGCTGAATATGGTAAAGCAGAGTTTAGTGAGAGTGAGGACAAACATAATTGCATGACCTACCTGAATCAGACCTTCACAGCACGTCCTGACATAAGCGACAGCCCATTAAGTGAGGTAGACATAACCTTATTCACAGATGGTAGCTGTCATAGACAGACGGAGACGGGAGAGCTGTGCACAGGCTACGCGGTAGTAGATGGAGAAGGTATTGTGGAAGCTGAACCCTTAGGACCACCTCACTCAGCGCAAGTAGCGGAACTGGTGGCACTGACCAGAGCATGTGAACTGGCCAAAGGGAAATCAGTTAACATATATACCGACTCCAGATATGCTTTCGGAGTAGTCCATGATTTTGGAGCCCTATGGCGCCTCCGAAATTTCATGACGGCGGCTGGCACACCAGTGGCGCATGCGACGTACATTAGGAGACTTCTGGGAGCTATCCAGCTTCCAGACAGAGTGGCTGTTATCAAGTGCAAAGCTCACACATCAGAGAAAGACCCGGTGTCACTTGGTAACAGCCGCGCTGATGAGGCAGCGAAAAGGGCCGCATGCCCTGTAAATATTTTCACCCATCCCAACAACCTTTGTACACTGAACATGGTATCCACATCCAAACTGATAGACATGCAGAATTTGTGTTCCCCACAGGAAAGAGCAGTATGGAAGTCGAAGGGATGTGGCCAAGAGTCCACCGGACTTTGGAGAGATGGACACGGGAAACCAGTGGCCCCCAAGGCATACCTTCCTAGTCTAGCCGAGGCGGCCCATGGGCTGACACATCTTGGGAAGGAAGGTATGTGCAGGTTGGTAAAGGCCTACTGGTGTGCACCAGGGTTCGCTTCTCAAGCAGGTAGAGTGGCAATGTCATGCCTCACCTGCTTGAGGAAGAACGTTGGAAAAGCCATCCCAACAGAGCCATCCCACATCCCTCCTACAGAAGGCCCTTTCCAGGTAATACAAATCGACTTCATACAGTTACCACCCTGTAGAAATTTGAAATATGTATTGGTTTGTGTTGACATGTTTTCCAGCTGGGTGGAGGCTTTCCCCGCTGCCTCCAACACTGCTACTTTTACAGCAAAGAAAATATGTCAGGAGTTTGTCTGTAGGTATGGTATCCCAAAGGTCATTGAGAGTGACAGAGGCACTCATTTCACAGGAGAGGTCTTCCAAATCATGTGTAAACTCCTGGGGATTAATAGTAAACTTCATACTCCATATCGTCCCCAGGCGAGCGCCAAAGTTGAGAGAATGAATGGTACTATTAAGAACAAATTGGGTAAAGTTATGGCTGAAACAGGGTTGTTATGGCCAGAGGCAT
The DNA here is from genome assembly GCF_055691185.1 of Crinia signifera. NCBI lineage: Eukaryota > Metazoa > Chordata > Amphibia > Anura > Myobatrachidae > Crinia > Crinia signifera. The sequence goes on from NC_139219.1 coordinate 283,048,578, forward strand.
TGCCTATTGTGCTGTATAGCATTAGGACCACTCCCAGGACTCCGCTCAACTTGTCCCCCTTCGAGATATTGTTTGGTCGGCAGCCACACATCATGATAGACCCACAGGATGATCTAAAATGTAATAATGAGCTAACTGTACAGTATATCCTAAAGCTAAACAAACAGCTAAGGGAGCAACAAAAGCAGCTGAAGTTACTGAACCCTGATATGCCTACCGAGAATTGTCATAATCTTAAACCAGGAGACTTTGTTATGATCCGAAATTTTTTACGCTCAGGTTGTTTGATAGACCGTTGGGAAGGACCGTACCAAGTTTTGTTGACCAGCACTACATCAATTAAAGTCGCAGAGAGAGAGACTTGGATACATTCGTCCCACTGCAAGAAAGCCAGTAACCCAGAGTCCCAGTGTGCAGAGAGCGAGAGAGAAGAAGTGTCGCTAGAAGCATTGTTTCGGGAACACTGAGAAGCAGCCAAGGTCGAGCAACCTGAGCGAACAAAGGTCTAAGAGCAGAGCAAAAATAAAAGTCCCCTGGTAGAGATGATGGAAGGACTCCAAGCAAAAGGTTCACAGTTATGCATATATGTCTTTGTTTTCTTTCTGTGTTCTTTTATTCACCCAAAGATACTCGGTGGCTGCCACATTCTAGAGCGATCGGAGCGGAGTTCTGACAGTGTAATAATGGACCCAGATATGGGTGAGGTAGAATCCCTAAACCAGCTTGACACTTTGCCCATGACAGGAGAAGGTAAAAGGTATGAGGGAAACGTAGTTCAAGGGCTATGTGATGAGTTATTGTCTGGTGAGTACTGTGTCTGTAGATATTGTCAACCTAAAATGGAAGAAGAATGCATCCAGCGATGTCAGTCGACAAGTAAGGCAACTACAGACCGACATCCTTTGAGTGATTATCACTCACTAGTGGGTAAGGTCTTAAACCAAACAGAATGCTGGGTGTGTTCACAAGTGTTACATAAAAGGAGTAGTGTAGGCATAGTCCCATACCCGCTTAATATTTCAGAGATAAGCGTATTAAATAAGGGGAGGCCATTGGATAAGAGATACCTGTATACCAGGTCCCCTAGTCTTAGATTACACCCATACCAAGTGGATAAATCCCTGGTATGTATGAACTTCTCAAGTTCCAGAACAATCGGTACTTGGGAAGTGACATGGCAAAACCAGACAATAACTTACTCCCAGCGTCCAGATGGAGAGCCCATAGATAAAGAATTATTGTTAAAAATCCGAACCAGTGGAAGACACTATAAATATGTTTACACGGTGAAGAAAAGTAAAATGATGGCCGGCAGAGTATCAGCCGGCTACTGTAATGTAACCCTACAGCCAGAAATCTGTGAGGAACAAGTCAGGGAACAGGGGACGGGGATGTTCTTATGGATAATGTGTGACAAAATCATGAAATACTCTGTCCCTTATTTTCTCCCTGACGATGTTTATTATATTTGTGGTAGGAGGGCGTACAAATGGCTCTCCATGAACTACGTTGGTATTTGTTATCTAGGCAGAGTGTTACCGGAAGTGATGACCCTCACACACGATGAGATGATGAACATACACAGAGGTATTTCTCCTCCTTACACTCATACCCATTATGACCAAATCCATAAAAGGGATTTAACAATAAGAAAAGAACCCCTAGCTTCTGAAATGATACACGAGTCGTTCGGTATCCAACTCCTCATTGCTTTAGATATCACCCATACCGCCAGAGGAGTCATAAATTTTAAATATATACAAGCATTAGCCAGCTTGGTAGATAACATCACTGAGATTTATGATGACACCTTTAGATACACTGGGAAGGAGTTGCAAGCATATAAAAGAGAGCTAGTCCAACATCGGATGGTGTTGAACTATCTGACAGCTATGACAGGAGGATATTGTGTCACCCTTTCTACACAGTTTGGGGTGAAATGTTGTACATATATCACCAACAATACTGAAGACCCAGAAGAAATCATCGATCACCGGATGGATGAGATTCTTCAGCTTAAATGGGAATTTAGAAGGGAACATAATATCAGCCTGGCAGAAATAGGTAACAAAGTTAGCGAATGGACCTCCTGGTTGAATCCAATGCACTGGTTCTCTGGTTTAGGAGAATGGGCGCAAGGGATCATAGCTAGCATAGGAAAACTCCTTCTCTGTATCGGTGGTGCCATCATAGTCTTTGTGCTACTGTTCAAATGTTTAAAGGTGGTGACCCGGGGAAAGGCAAAACGTACCGAAATCATGAGTGTAAGAACGAGAGATACAGAGGAAGACCAGGGTTTGGTATATGACCCTAAAATCGAAACCACCTCCCTTTAAAGAAACCATATTTGTGAACGTGTATATGTTGTAACCACCCCTGTTTTTATTTTTATCCCAAAATTGTACATTATCCTTCGTGACCCTGAGTAGGTTGTTCGATAAATGCGGCCCATCGTTTATCCATGATCCTGGATCAGCCGAGTGCAGATGGTTTACTCCCCTTACATGTTTAATTCATGTATCCCAATTTCTCTGTTAGGATTATGAATTTCTGTATTGTCGTGTGAAATGTTTTGTATTGTAACAGTTTTATAATTACTGTTAAAGGGTGGACTATGGAAGTCGAGTTACACACACGCCATTTTAGGATAGTATGGCCGCCATTTTGGTTCACAGAGTTGCGCAAATAAAGTTTCCATACCCGAGTATGCGTGACAAAGTGGACCAGAAGAGTAGCCATACTATCACACATAAATTCATAAATACATACTGACACTAAGTAAAATGTAGTTAAAGGTTTAGAACGCCACACATAGCTTAGTTAGCCCCGCATACATCTGTCTGTATCATGTTTAGTACCGTTCCGTTCAGCTCATTATGCGAAGTATTCCGGTCATTGCGAATATTTCGCAATGTACACTGCCCGATAGTTATGGACATAATCCATAACTCAGAGACAGTTTCTGTTGAAAGTAGTTAACAAAGGAAACTAGATGAAACCAGTTCTTATCCCTGCTGACGCCGAAACCACCGAACAAAGGACTCTTAAAGTTCACTCCCCTGCACCTGGTCAGACCAGGTACAGCGTCTAACCTCCAATCACAGTGGACCGGACATATGATCTCTGACCAATGAGAATGGCCTTTGACCTCCCCTTTCTGACCCTATAAGATAGGCGACCCGGAGCAGGCTCGGTCACTTCGGCACATCTACCTTCCCTTGACCCTCCTACCGGACTATAGTTCATTCCTGAACGATAGTGAGCTCTGACCGGACTGTGCTTCGCATACTTGATGACCACGGGTAACGGTTGCATTTCACGGTATTTATTCTTAAAGTGTTGTTGGCTGGTTGTGTCTTGTATCTGTATTCTTTCCCCTTAGCAGAGTCTGTTTAGTATTCATTGTTAGTATATTGTATTACTTGTTATACTTGTTTATTCTTATTTCTGTAACCCCCTTTTGTCCATTAGGGACTTAAATACAACCTTTTTACGGAGTTCTAATCTCCTTATTTCCATTCAGTGGTCGTCTCTGTTTATTCGCATAATAGCGATAAGGTATATTACGGACACTGTCCTTTAAGGTATATTCGCAGAATAGAGACAAAGTACTGCGAAAGGATCTCGTATTAAGGTATTGTTTCTTGGTGCAAAAAATACTAAGTAAAAAGGTACGCTACGCTGCGCTACGTTTTGTTCGCACGTAGTTAGGCATAAAGGGTAAGCAGGTTACGGACACATTACGTAACCTGCGCTTTTCACTCATTGTCTCTCTGGTCATAATCAAATCGCCATTAACAGAGGGTATGTCATAATGAAGAATAATACATATTTTACACATTGTATACCATGTGGGATGCGATAGAACAGGTCACATGGTCACCTCCCAAGAATTTCCCATTTCAAGGAAAGTGTGGTCCGATGATGGATTGATTGATCTGCATGCACTAGCAATCTCCGTCCGCTGCATACGATCTCCATCCGCTCCGTCTGATCTCAATCCATGTATATGCCAGTTTTTTCCTATCACAGCGTCCCAAACCAGGGGGGTTACTTACCGGGTCCGGGGGCGCTGGTGGTGCGGGCAGCCGCAGCAGCGGGGATCAGGGCGGCGGGCTGGCGGCTCTATTGAGGAGACCTCTGGTGGCTGCAAGCGGCTCTCTGCATCGCCAGGGTCTCCTCAGGCGGCTGAAGCTCCGGAGTCTTCTTGGTTGTGTGGGCGCGTGCCTCCCTAGGGATGCGGTACACTTTGACAGTGTCCATGTCGACATAGACACAAAAAAACATGAAAGACCCATGTCAGCATTTTTTCGTGTCGACCTTTAGAATGTCGACCTTTTGACCCTGTCAACCTTTTGACACTGTTGACCTTTTGACTGTCGACCTTTTGACCCTGTCAACCTTTTGACTGTCAACCTGTGGACCCTGTCGACCTTTGGACCCTGTCAACCTTTTGACCCCGTCGACCTTATGACTGTCGACCAATAGTCGACTGTCTATTGACCTAGGGTCAATCTATCATGAGTCCGGATACTGTCTGTACTCATGGCCTTTTGATCTATTATAAAGTGTTTTTGTTTTTTTTCAAAAGTATTTTATTTGAATTTTGTAATGTTAATAACAGGTGTACAAGCATAAAGTACAAACATAAAGCAATATAGTGTCATACATATACACAAGCATAAAGTACAAACATAAATCAATATAGTGTCATACATATACACAGGCATAAAGTACAAACATAAAGCAATATAGTGTCATACATATACACAAGCATAAAGTACAAACATAAATCAATATAGTGTCATACATATACACAAGCATAAAGTACAAACATAAAGCAATATAGTGTCATACATATACACAAGCATAAAGTACAAACATAAAACAATAGAGTGTCATACATATACACAGGCATAAAGTACAAACATAAAGCAATATAGTGTCATACATATACACAGGCATAAAGTACAAACATAAAACAATATAGTGTCATACATATACACAGGCATAAAGTACAAACATAAACAATATAGTGTCATACATATACACAAGCATAAAGTACAAACATAAATCAATATAGTGTCATACATATACATAAGCATAAAGTACAAACATAAAACAATATAGTGTCATACATATACACAAGCATAATGTACAAACATAAAACAATATAGTGTCATACATATACACAAGCATAAAGTACAAACATAAATCAATATAGTGTCATACATATACACAAGCATAAAGTACAAACATAAATCAATATAGTGTCATACATATACACAGGCATAAAGTACAAACATAAAGCAATATAGTGTCATACATATACACAAGCATAAAGTACAAACATAAATCAATATAGTGTCATACATATACACAAACATAAAGTACAAACATAAAGCAATATAGTGTCATACATATACACAAGCATAAAGTACAAACATAAAACAATAGAGTGTCATACATATACACAGGCATAAAGTACAAACATAAAACAATATAGTGTCATACATATACACAAGCATAAAGTACAAACATAAAACAATATAGTGTCATACATATACACAAGCATAAAGTACAAACATAAATCAATATAGTGTCATACATATACATAAGCATAAAGTACAAACATAAAACAATATAGTGTCATACATATACACAAGCATAATGTACAAACATAAAACAATATAGTGTCATACATATACACAAGCATAAAGTACAAACATAAATCAATATAGTGTCATACATATACACAAGCATAAAGTATAAACATAAAACAATATAGTGTCATACATATACACAAGCATAAAGTACAAACATAAATCAATATAGTGTCATACATATACACAAGCATAAAGTACAAACATAAAACAATAGAGTGTCATACATATACACAGGCATAAAGTACAAACATAAAGCAATATAGTGTCATACATATACACAGGCATAAAGTACAAACATAAAACAATATAGTGTCATACATATACACAAGCATAAAGTACAAACATAAAACAATATAGTGTCATACATATACACAAGCATAAAGTACAGACATAAAACAATATAGTGTCATACATATACACAAGCATAAAGTACAGACATAAAACAATATAGTGTCATACATATACACAAGCATAAAGTACAAACATAAAGCAATATAGTGTCATACATATACACAGGCATAAAGTACAAACATAAAACAATATAGTGTCATACATATACACAAGCATAAAGTACAAACATAAAACAATATAGTGTCATACATATCATGAAATCACCAACTGTGAGGTTTTTATAAGACCCTTAGCCCTATAAGGCGCACACATGCCCCCCAAACAGCTATATACATTTTATCTTGTATTGAGAAGGGCCCCTTGTATAATGGTGTGACTACGTTTTCATTATACATATAATATGCAGATATGAAGACACATTTCCAACTATAAAAACACATAGACACACGGACAATAATGGGACTCACACATAAGGGGAAAACAAAAATAAACATAAAACCCGTCGTAATATTATCAGATTTCAATGTTATGCATACCACGTCTATCTCCAGTACAAGATGAGCCAGAATTGAACATGACAGGCCACCAACCACCAGCAGACTTAGCTTATTATACAATAGCTGCCTACGCTCCTGCATTCTGCAGGAGACTCCCTGAAATAGCAGCAATCTCCCTCTCTCCCTCATAAGTCTAGCAATCTCCCTCATGTCACCTAGTCCACATTACACGGTTACATTTTTGAGGAAAAGGAATGAGAGATAGATACATTTACATTGAATCATCAGCACCATTTCCCAGCACTTTACCAAGTACAGTAGCTCTTACTAACTGCTTTGGGGCTCATCTACATTTGTATATAAGTCATTTTAAAAGATTCCTCTCAGATGTAGCAGTACACAGCCACGCTTCTAGGTGCCACGTTCACAATCTCTTTTCACAATCTCTCCATATATAGATCTAGACATGCCCTTTGGGTGGAGCATGACACACCCCCTCAATGGGGCGCTGTGCAAAATTCTACTACCAACTATAATCTCCCTGAAACTAGTTTTCAAAAGTAGGCAAGTATGTATTATACAGTGTTTTATATGATTTGTAACTCTGTTGGTCCCAGTATTGCATCATCACAAATAAAGAATGATGATTGTTTATTTGTAGGATGACACAGTGCAAATGATGTAGACCGGTACACATAATAAGTTACACCTGCCAGGAGGAAATGCTTGCGTGTGCTTGGGGGCTGGAGCAATGAGAGACCACAATGATAATGATGGACAGCAGCAAATCTAGCTACTGTATATACTGATGATTGGCTGTTATCTAGCTATCTAGTACAAAATCATTAATATGGCTACTATATTATACTTTATGAAGTCACAATTGTCTATTTGCATTACTTAATTAATATTACCATTTAGACCACTGTGTGAAAGATCCTCATTTGATTTTTAGAGGGTTTAAACAAAACATTTGCATGTCATTTACAATTTGTATTTATATTTAGGGTAATATAAAACTTTCAATTGCTAAAACTGATAAGACAAATGCTTTATTTTTGCTTCTGTTCCTCCTGCACTACTGGGTGCACCAACAACAGCATAAAGGTCACAGTATCTGCAGGAGGCTGTCAGTAATGAGGCCACGCAGATGCATGCGCAGCCACCATTTCTCTAGCAGAGTACTTTTGTAAATATGCTAATTGCTCAGCTGCTGTCTTGTGCATGCAGATATTCATTGCCATTATCTTACAGCCACTGTTCGCGTACATTGGGGCTAAAGGCCCCCACACACTAGAACGTTTTTTTGGCCGATTGTCCGATTTCCGACCGATCGTCCAATATAACGGCCGATTATTGGTAAAATCGGCCGATATATCGGACGATCGGTCAGAAATCGGACAATCGGACAAAAAATCGTTCTAGTGTCTGGGGGCCTTAATTCACTACGGATGGTATATGCGATCTGCAGTACAATTTCCTGATGGCCATGAAATATCCCGATGGATAGGTCCTGGGTTCGCATAGTGATTGCAATGACAAAAATGTGATTGCCTCTTACGGGGTTGCGAATTCGTCCGGCAATGAGCGTGTTAGGGGGTAATTCAGATTATCCCTACGTTTTCTGAGTTTGCTGAATCGTATCGGACCAATAATGAATCCTATTGGGCCCTATCGGACCCCTATTAAACCTTATCTCGCCCTACTGAACTCCAACAGTAAGCTCACATATATACAGTATATGAGCATTTTTTTATTGAGAATGATAGCACCAAGAAATAATTACTTCAAATGTATTTAAATGAACGCTGTTTAATATAAACACAGCCATTTCTATTCAAATAAATACATTTAGTTTGGCGAGCGCTTATTACAAGCATTTTTGTGCAGCATTGGTAGACACAAATAGCCTCCTGGGTTTATTTTCTGATCTTTCAGGGAAACTTTGTAAATAAAATCTGCTTTTCGTTTTCCGGGGGAATATTTACATACAGAACTGGCCTCAATCGCTAGCTTCAAGCCACAGCGCGTCCGCATCCTCTCTTCCTGTACAAAAAACAATATTTATCTTTTTCCCACTTTCAGTTTCTAATGATTTTCATTTAAGATCTGCACCTTATTTAACCTTTACAATTCCATCCCAATCCAGAACATTGCAAAGGGGGCTAATGTGTGTCCTTTGTAAAAACTTCCCCGACAGAACCGTTTGCAAGGTATCCCCCAGGACAGGTCATTGTGTAACATTTTCTAATCATCTGTTTGAAGTTATCAATTCTACAACTGCAAAAAGCCACTTTCACCCCTAGCTTTAGGCTGACCCACCTCAACGTCAGAAGAGATTAAACTCCTACTCACCCAAGTCTGTGGCTGCAAGCGTTTGGCCAGCGGTGATGAAGGTAAGCTGGTAATTGGAAATATGTTTCAGTATCCGTGTCCGGAAGTATGACATTTACAGGGCCTATTATAGTATGAGGTTAAATTACCTGTAGAGCCATAGGAGGTATTAAAGGAAAATATTTAGCAGAGACAGAAAAACAGGGATGCCTGGACACTATAGTACAAAGAGAAGCTTTAGTGAATGTATTCCTAAGGGCATACCTCCCAACTTATGAGCAATCTAAGGAGGGACATTTGGGGTCATGGCCTAGTGGGAAGGGGCATGGCCATTGCTCGCAACGCTACTGCGAGGTTACGCCCCATTTTCAGCGCTGTGGGGGCATGCCCTGGCTATGCCCCCAGCCCCTCTGGCTGCAGATTGAAGGGTGACAGGGGGGTGACTCCCAACTGCCCCCCCTCCCACACCCCCACCCCGTGGGACACTAGCAGCCCCAGGCGGGTCACGGGAACGTCCCAAATAAAACAGGATGTTCCTACGAAAAGCGGGTCAGTTGGTATAGTATGAATAAAGACAATGGGTGACATGTACTAGGCCTTGAATAGTGATAAAACCACCAGCCAATCAGATACTAGCTGTCATTTTTCAAACACAGCCTGTAACATGGCAGCTGGCGGTTCCTGATCAGGAGACAAACATACAAATCACTAGAAAAATGACCACCACGGCTATTTCTGAGTGATTTGCGCATGCGCACTGGATATGTCCGTAGGAACAAGGTGCAGGATATGTCCGTAGGCTGAAGGCGCCGACTGTATCAGTGGGAAGGGAAAGGCCGGAGAGTGACTCCCTTTCCCGGGCAGCATGAGTGAGTACCCAGGGCACCAGGTCCTGCTATTGGAAGGGGGGCGGTGGTTGTTGTGGTGCCTTATTCTGACACTGATACCCAAAGGGGCTGGGGGCGGGGGGGAGGGGGCAATTTTCTCTGTACTGTCACATCCAGCCCCCTGTTACCGACCCGATGCGGTCACTAGGTCAAAAAGCATTAGATCGACAGTCATTAGGTCAATCACTATTGGTCAACAGTCACTAGGTCCACACATCATTTGTTTAACATAATCATTAGGTTAACACAAGCATTGTGTCAAAGGTCGACATGAAAAAGGTCGACATGAGTATTTCATGGGTTTTTTTTCCAAAAAAGGTGGTCTTTCATACTTTACTATCCAAGTGGCCATAGAGTAAAGCAAAACGAGCGAGCGAACACGGTACACTTTAGTCAACATAGACACCAAAATAAAACACGATAAACTCATGGTGACCTTTTCCATGTCAACTTAATGCTTGTGTCGATCTAATGACCATGGTGACCCGCCCCTGCTTTGCACAGGTACAATTACTCTAATGACGGTGATGTACCTGTGCGAAGCAGGGGTGGGTCGCTAGTATATATATATATATACGCGCTATATATACAATCCAATTAGGAGTCTATAACAATGGCTGCCTTACCACAAAATCCCCAGAGGGCTAAGGGACAGAAAAAACAACAGAAAATGCAATTGTGGTATGGCGCCTAGAATTGATATATGAAGTCCATATATATGGTGATCTCCGTGTACCAGAAAGTTTCGTCCAATATCTTGTTTATTTAATATCCTTCAGATTTGTCACCGGCAAACCCGTGAGAAATGCCCCAACGCGTTTCGTCTTAAGCGACTTCATCAGGGGTAACCTCATAAATTCTTTTTTCAAAAAGAAGAAAATTACTTCTCCAATAAATATCGGGAAGAAAACCAGTTCTTCTAAATATCGGTAAACCACTCCTTGCTTTATCTCTATATAGTGGAATAAGAGCGTATAATACGCTTAATAGCACACAAGTGTATGAACACCTATAAAATTCTAGGAAAAAGTTTTCCTTCCCTGTACAGTGCACCTCTCAATATGAGTTCTATCTCCAACAGGGAAGGACAGCAGACATATATATATATATATATATATATATATATATATATATATATATATATATATATATATATACACAGTATATATACTAGTGACCCACCCCTGCTTCAGACCAAAAAACTACAAATGCAGCACTCCAGCTTTTCAATACAATCTTTAGTACAAAATAATACCCAGTGTAGCAATGTTTCAACAATAACTTGTTTTCGTCAGGCTCCTGATGAAAACAAGTGTAAGCTCGGACACTGGAGAGACGCAGAGATATTCATTTTTCCCCGCCTCTACTCAGAATGATTTCTATTGGCCGCCTAGTGGCCAATCAGGAGCCGACTTTCTCGGTTCCTGATTGGCCGCTAGGCAGCCAATAGAAATCATTCTGAGTAGAGGCTCGGAAAGATGAATATCTCTGCGTCTCTCCAGTGTCCGAGCGGAGCGGGTACCACTGCAGCTGGGAGAAGCGCGACTTGAAGAGAAGATGCTGGGATGGTCGCCAGAGTGAGTAGGATTTCCTTCCACAGGTACCCCTTTGGATTACTATGGATCCTGGACCCTGGACTCTTCAGCCCTGGAGCCCCCGGACCTGGACCAGCCCCGGAACCAAGGCCCCAGAACCAAGCCACCGGACCGGACCCAGGGACCTACCGACGGGCTCAAGATAGGTAAGTATCAGTGTGTTTGTGTAATGTATGTAATAAACTTTTATTTTTCTGGCTTGTCAGTGCGTTTATTTAACTATTTCTTGTACTGTGGAACTACAAGACCCAGCGGTCCCTTTAATGCCCCGCATGCTGGGACTTGTGGTTCTCTAAGTCCCAGCATGCGGGGGAGGCTTGCTGGGACTCATAGTTCCACGGTATAAGACAATAGTTTGTAATTTTTTTTTTTACACAAAGATCAGCTCGATGCCCACAGCCCAGGGGCATCGAGGACAGCACCAGGCTTCAGGTAAGTTCTGGAGGGGGGGACCCCTTTATTGGGGGGTCCCCACTCCCCCAGGACCCCATGCCAGGCTGACTGGTCGGTAGGGTTAATGCTTTGGCTGGGGGACCTTATATAATAAGTGTCCCCCGGCTGTGGCATTACCCTGCTGGCTGGTTGTGCCTGGGGCTGGTTCTTAAAATACGGGGGACCCCTAGTCATTTTGTCCCCTGTATTTTGGGAACCAGCCCCGGACCTGGAGCCTGGGGCTGGTTGTTAAAAATCGGGGAACCCCTATTTGTTGGGTTTCCTGATTTTTAATTACCGGCCCCGGCTCTGTCAGCTTGGTGCTGGTTTCAGCTGTGGGGGGGACCCCACACTGATTTTTTTTTTTTATTTATTTTACAATTTTTTTAACACTAAAGCCTGCACGGATCTGACTGATCCGTGCAGGCTTCTGCCAAATACGACAGGAAAATAAAGTGTATTTTCCTGCCGTATATTCGTGGCAGTTTTACATTAATTAGCAGCCGTATTTTCATAAGGCGCCTATTGAATTATTGTGATTGACCTTTACCTTAACATTAACATTTATTACCCCTAGAAATAAATCACTCGGACACGTTAACCTGAAATAACCACACGGACAACAACTGCATAAGTTTAAAAGGTCAACAGTATTTATTGTTGGTATGACCCTATTGAAAGGGATGGCCACGAGAGCGCTTGGAGACCAGCTAAGTCACAAACGTTAACAATGGCGGCGACTACAACGCCCCAACTTGTAACCAGGGAGATGAACCGCCCCCATTGAATTCAAGGCACAGCCCACACTGTGACGGTCTTACCGCCCCTCTTATTGCATGGTAAAGACAGTTCAAGGAAGTGGCCATCATCCTCCCTCGGGGGCAGGACTCACCAGCCATCCTGGCAGAGGGTGGCAATACCGCACAGTGACCTCATGTACCTCAAACTTGACCGCTGATCGAGAGCGCCCTCCCGCCACAGCTAGGTTCAAAAATTACCACTAAAGGTAATTACTGCAGAACCGCCACCCGCCAACCCTAACAATAGCCCTATGCTAAACCATAAAAAGGATAAACCCCTAACCAAAACAACTAAACAGGTCCTGGAGAAGGACCGTCATGCCTGTGTCTGACAAATTAACTCCATAATTTCTGTAGAAAGATGGGGACTACCGAACCAAAGTGGGGTGCCTGACTGTTATGCCGCCCAAAGATGTGACCACTTTAGGGACTGCAAAAGTAACCTTGCGCCTGATGTTTTACAACGACTTGGGATCCCAGCAGCCTCTCCAGTTAAAACGAGGCACTATGTCGGACCAAACAATCCGCAACTCCGGCCAACGGCCGACTAGCGACCTGAGATCCGCCTCTATCCTCAATATAAGGACAATGCTGGTACCCGGCTTAAGTCGTTACCATCTAGGTGGATCACTTACACATCAGGGCGGCCCCTGACACTTAACCAGTGAACTGCCCTTGCTCCTAGCGCTAAGCGAGCCCTGGCAGCTAACCAGTGTTAGGATGCCCAGAAAATGAAAGAATGCCCGACGAACCAGACAGTGGCATGAGTCATTGAGGGAGGGGGAGGGGCTGAAAAAAGAAAACCTAACCAGTTACCATGAAAAACTTAAACTGTAAAATGACACAACTTAAGGTTAGGACATGTATGATGCACAACATGAATTAGTACAACTAGGACCCAAGTGAAGGTGAAAACCTTAAAAAACCTCCGGTAGACCTGAGGGGGGAGCCAATTGTAATTGGCCCACTATCGGAGGAAAAAGTAAAAAATTCCCTTCACACCCTCGATTTCGGAACGCTGCCGTTCCAAAACCGAATGTAAACAACATTTTTGGATCCGCGCCCAGGCGCATGCTAAACCTTAGCTAAACATATGTAAGATTTATACACGGAGGACTTCCAGCGGCCAAGCTATTGTATGGCATTCACTGGAAGTCCTGCCGCAGCTGCGCTGGTGGACGCACCAATACAGAACGAACGCGTCCCGCAATCGGCGACCTCCAAACCCAACGCAGCCACACAACGCTTGAATACATCAGTAAACTGAAACGTGTCAATAGTGATGCATCAGCATACGCAAGAGACTATGCCGGCGCTGCCGGCCTCTGAGGTGGATACGCCCCGGCCCATCGCACACGGCATACATCCCTTTCCGGATGGGACTTTAGGGTTACCGAGCGGCCTCTACCCAACTGATTGGTCTTAGACCGGCGGAGCTCACAAGGGACGAGCACGTCCCGGAAGACCATGTCTTTGAACCGCACCTGAATCAGTGGCACTCTTGTTGGCCGCTACCAGCTCGCTGACCCCAAAAGCCCCAAAGAATGCAAAAGATAACGCCACCCGCGTTCTCCACTACTGTGAACACAGCCACGGGCTGCTCTCACACCCATCCACGCAAAGCCTCTGATAGCACAAAGGATTTGGTAGGGTCCCGATAGCCATGCAACTTAGCATGGAATGAAATCCCGGCCAATGCCGCCGCTATGGCCGATTTAACCCGGCCAGCGCTGTCGCGACCCCTTGTGCAAGCCAGCAAACGGTCCTTGACCGACTTAACGCTGCTCTCCGGGGACCCCTGAAAGGCCGCCCAGTAATGTTGTGCGGCTGCATCTGTCCTACTGGAGGAAAGTGGCCAAGGATCGCAAGGCTGACTCCATTATGCCTGCTATATGATCTGCCCTACAGAACATGGATCATTAAGCCCCAGGGTGGATGCACCCGGTACCAACTCACAAAATTTCCCAAAGCTGAACCGTGACCGGGCATCAGCTATGCTGTTGTCTACCCCCGGAACATGCCGTGCTATGCAATGCATGTTGCATTAAGCTGTAAGCGATGCAAGCCCAAGTGCCTAAGCAAACGCAGGGCAGGGGGTGAAGAGGTGAGCTGCTTGTTAATGGCGCGTACCACTCCCAGGGTATTGCACCAGAACACTATCGTCTGGCTTGCTAACCTGTGATCCCACCACTCAACCGCCACGATGACGGTGAAAAGCTCCAATACAGCAAATTGGCAATGAAACCCCTCTCCACCCAAGACTGAGGCCATGGGGCCGCACACCAACCGCCTTGGACAAATGAACCAAAACCTAACCTTAGTGGATAGCTCTGAGGGCCATAGAAGCTCCTGGTTAAAGTGCACCAAGGTGGACCATGCGACCAGGCCGTAGCGTATCTCCCGGGACAGCCCAACCAAGTGATGGGGGTCCCTGACTCCCGCCGTACCCTAGGTAGGCTACAACGCATGTGTGGTCTTCGGTTTTGTCATCGGCAACCGGTACCACAAGGACCCCGAACGCCCTGATGGCGGAGGACAATATGAGGGAGCAGGTGTTGCCGTCTCTTGGCCCTACAAGGAGAAACTGGACCAGGCAGTGTGTCACGCCCCGCCACCTGCATCGTCCTGGATGCGCCAGTGCAAGAAAGTGCCAAACTTCTCGAGGAGCCAGGGATTGAGCAACCCATGAACAAGCATTTGTGAACGAAAATACCCCCGTCTTAACGGAAGTAAGCGGAAAGCGGACTCAATGTCCCGCTTAGCCATGAGTGCACCCCGCCCAAAATGCAGACTAAACAGGGTACTTCATCAAACCGCTGATAACGTACGCTGCCACTTCGTCAGGAATAGCATCGTCAATGGATGCCCCGTGAGTGTGAGACAGGTGCCGGATCAACCGTAATTCACCCGCAGCCTTCTTGGGCACTACCCCAAAGGGCAAAAACCCATATTGGGCAATGGTTCCGAAGAAAAGGGGGGGGGGGGGCAACCACTTCGGCCTGCACCTCCTGTCTCACCACCCCGGGGAAATACATTGCAGATTTCGAATTCCTGCAGGAAACCACCCCGCCCGCTTGGTGAATGGGTAAACTGAAACCGCAACTAAAACCTTGTAACAAAAAACTGGTATCCTCCCCGTTAGGGTAAAAGCGCAAACGGCGCTCTAACTAGGAAACCACACGGGAGGGGGGGGGGCTGTATTTAGAGCTAGTGCCTGCGTCGCCAGGGGCAGCCAACTTGCAGGTTTTGGCCGGGTGACTAGCTCCACCCTTCCTGCACTTGTGGCGAAAATGTCCCTTAGCGCCTCTGTCGCCCTTGTAAGCAAAACCTTGCCTTTTACCCCCTTCTTACCCGGTGGAAATGACATCCTGGTGTGGGCCTAGGCATGGCCCTTGCCGATAACCTAGAGAGGTATCCCTACGTGCTTGAGCCCCATAGGCCTGACTCGGGTACCGGCGTGGGTGAGACGAAACTACTTCGTAGTCCCGCCCCGCTGTGCCCTTGTAGGCAAGGAAAGTCTAGTTTACCAGGAAAATGTAGTGAAGCACATTGGCATGCGCCTCGGGCCTGGTGTCCAGGTAGCACGAAGTAAATATAAGGAAACCCTTAACCAGTGGTGGAGACTCCTGTAGGAGTTCTGCCATGTGCACGCTGCCTGCCCAGCCTTGTCATATTCTATTTTCATGTCGTTAGGCAACATGAAGACATCTGCGTAATTTCTCTTCGCAATCTTACCCTTGATGCCCTACGAAGACCCCTGGTGACTGCCGTATTGCTGCAGTGGACCATGTCCGATGATGGGACGGGCACCGCTCTAGCCTTATCCCTCTAAGAGTGCTTGCCCCCACCTACTTGTTTCGCTACAGCACGTGCAACTGGCCTGGCAAACTTGCGCGGGCGCCTAGGTGCCCCTGAATCGTCTCCGCTAGCGGAGGAATGACACGAGGAAGAACCCAAAGCAGTATCATCATCATGCTCACCAGTGCAGTAGAGGACACTCACTTCTGTTGCCCCGTCTCCCTGGGATGTCCCTTCCACGGCAGGCTCCCCCTTGTGGCGACCGTGATCGGGGCCTGGATAGGTGCTGCTGGCTGCGTCACTGTAGACGTGCAGGTGAAGCCGGTGCTGCAACCGTCCTTCGGCCCTCTGACCCTGCTCTTGCGTTGATCTCACGGACCGCCCTGTCTTCTCCGGCAGAATGCTCCGTCTCTGTGGCCGCTGGCCGCCGAATCGTTGAGACCTCGGGAGAAGCAGCAAAGTTTAGTGAATCCCTTGGTACACATGTCAAACCCACCTCCCGGTGTCTGAGCCCGGGGGCTGTGGCCAAGGTGCTGAGGCCTGTTGGATGGGCGGAACTCCCCCCCCCTCCCCCCCCGGGGGCCCCGGATTGCCATGTGGGTACTAAACTCCATTGAGGGAATGCCCAACCGTGGCCATAAGGGCCGAGGTATTGCCCCCCAGACCCCATGCCCTGGAAACTGCTGCCCTAATACAGCCCGGCCGTCGGAGGAGGTGGGAGCAGAGAGGGGCGCAACCGTGTGCGCTGCCTTCCCCACGCCATGTGCCGCCGGGGTGATTGCGGCTGAGGGCTATTTGAGTGGCGCTGGCGGAGGGGACCCGCTGATGACGTCAGCCGCCGGCGATGCAGATGCGCCGGCGGTTACAGGAGGCTGAGCGGGGAAGGCAGGGGTCGGGACCGTGCATAAGGACGCGCGTCCTGCCCGCCACCGCGTGCAGCGGCCGCTGACATGGGGCGGGCTGCTCTGCCGGCCATCTATGTGGGGGAACGGCTGGAGCGTCTCATGGCGCTTGGGAAGTGCAGCAGCGATACAAGGGGGATTTTTTAAGCAAGTGAATGTCTGGTAAGCACTTATCTCTCCCAGCCAGCAGACCGCCGATCCGCCCAAGAAGAATCCAGACTCAAAGTGGAAGAAGGATCACCTGACTACCCCCTAAATACCCCTGCATAAGCTACCACCCACTCTACACCTGATTGGCTACACCTACAACACTGGACTCTATGGGGTAAGAAACATTTCACTAACTTTATTATACCAATCACAAAATTGCAAGGCTCTTATATGGCCTCATGCCCTCGCTTAATCATACGGCTGCTTAGTACATCAGGAACCACCATTATTTTGAAGGGTGATTCCTGTCGTATTCTATCGATGGTGTAGACATTCGTGTTTGTAAATACAAATCCGAATGTCCCATCAATATGAATACGAATATTTGTATTTTTGGCTTAGTAAATGCCAAAAATACGAATACACCGAAAAAAATCGTATTTTCGTAGGAAAATACAATTTTTTTCTACTAAATCATCTTAGTAAATTTCCCCCTTTACCACTTCACCGAGCTTAATACATCTACCCCTGTGTCCTTTATATGAATCACACTGCATTTATTTTTAGGGTTAGTGATCCTAAATGGTTAATTGCAAAAATAATGAGGACTTGATTCTGATAGCATATCTGTATACAGAACACAATCATCAATAGAAATCTTGTACACACAGCCAAGTTCTGCACATCTGTGAACAAACAACAGGTCTGGTATTTACACCTCTACAATCTCCCACTTAGAAACCTGTTTGGAACGTGTGGTTCTGTGCCTGATTCCAGAGCCTGTCTGGGGTTCATTACAAGCACTGAGAGAGAGGGAGATCAGGCACAGGCTGAAATATCTCTGCATGAAAGCAAACACCACTCAGGACAGAATATTATTCTCTATGCCTAGGTTGAAGTACATTACGAGTTTATTGAATTAATTATGATAAGGATCATAACGTTAAACTAGGGGTGAGGCGCTGGCTTCCTCCTAGGATCGCTCCAAGCAGTTTTCATCTGAATATTTCTGTGGACTTATTAAATCTGGCAGCTCTGAACTTTCTGGCGGAGCAGATTTCGCTCTGACTTAAAAGGGATTGGATGTTGAACGGACCAAAAGTTCTTCGTTCTGCCCTGTCTCTCAGGGAGTAAAAAAGAAAAGAAAAAAAACCTGAAGATGTGAGATAGAAGGTAAAAAGCTGAGGAAAGAATGAATACCATCTTGGGGATCAATCACAGAATCACCTTCACAGAGCTGCAGGTCAGGGTGAGGAAGAGGAGGGGAGGGACAGGGGGGGGTCCTTTGGAAACGTGATTGGGAGTTCACTCTCGGGCCGCATTGCGAGCCGGGATATATGATCTTTTTGCACGGACTGGTGCCAACTCCTGCGTAAATTTAATAAAAGGGTCTCCCCTCCTATGTGGGGGTTTCATTAAAATAATTTTGGGGCCTAAACCAGCGCAGGTCTAAAATTCAATATAAAGCTGATCCATATCTGCGGTGCCCGATTTTTGTGTTAATTTTAACCCCTTGCATGATGATGGCGCAAGTGCACAGTTATCGTAATAGATGTCAGAGTGACGCAAAAGGCTGACGCCGGGATGATCAGAGATAAGTGCAGCTGTACTCACAATTTTGAGGTGTCCTTAACAATAGGTGCATTTACACGGACTATAAAAGCAACACAGCAATATACTGTTGGTTAAAATAGCATTCATTTTGGGAGCATTACTGGCATATTAGTTAGCAAAACTTTTGCCCACTCATTTTGCTGCCACGTGACCACTGTTACTGATTATGGGCAGGATTCTCTAATAGCACATCGCCAGCACTCGCAGTGTTACTAATCGCATATGTAACGCAAAAGCGATGGCCGGCGATGTGCTGCGGGTCCCCCCTTCCTCCCTGAACCCTTACCCGGCTGTGTGAGGGCTCCTTTTCCTCCTCACTGCACCTGGAAGCTGTGCAGGGAGGAGGAGATCACTGGTCCGGGATGCACAGCAGGAGGCTGCCCGGACACAGGTGAGGAAGGGCATTGCGGATCGGCGGGGGACATGCGGGTCGGCAGGGGACGCGAAAGGTTAGCCCATGGGCTTCCATGGGGTTATGCCATACAGAACTGGCGTTACCCCTGCAGCGAAGCCCCATTGGTGGGGCTTTGCTGAATATGAAAATGCGGTAAAAACCCAGAAAACTGGGTTTTTACGGCATTTTTAGTTTGGAGAATCTCGCCCTATATGTGTGTGGTACATGGTTTCCTGTGGAAGATAGAAGTCTGAGGAGAATCCTGACAGGCAAGAGGTTCAATGATATATGAGGAAGACGAAACATACAGGTGAGACAGCAAACGTATAGTCGCACATGAGGCACGAGGGAATGAGATACATGGGAAAGACAAGGAAAGCTGACATGAAGCAAGGCAGGTCAGACAAGGGACAGCTAAGAATTAGCCTACATGAGGGGGACAAGAGAAGTAGATAACACAGGACAGACAGACCATTCGGGGCACCTTCCAGTATATCACAAGAGCAGTGGTACTGGTCACAAGCGATTGATAAAGTATTCTTATTGATGAATAATCACATAATGGACCAGTATATGTTTGATCTACATCAGGGTTGCCGACTTTTGTAATCTCCACTCCGGGAGAAGCCCGGAGAGGAGACGTTCAGCTGGACTTCGGGGGGTGGGGTTTGAGTGTGACATCATTGAGGCCCCACCCCATGATGGAAAATAACCCGGTTTGCCAATCTCCTCCTCCTCAGAGATTGGCAATTTGGGTTATTTAAACACCAGGGTCCGGGGGCGGAGCGGGGGTCCCCCAGAATCCGGGAGGGTTGCCCACCTTTTCGGGGGCCGGGAGGGTAGGCAACCCTGATTGTTCTCAAGGCTGTTATAAGGCTTCTCGGCACCCTAGGTTGAGAATTTGCAGGCCGGGTGATTATCAATAGACTGTGCACGCGTGAGACCCATAGTACGCATGCGCAAGGCCATCCTGCAATTTTTTTTTATTTGCTGCCCGTTCGAAAGTTGATTGAGAGGAAGCCAGTGTTTGGAGGTGTTACCCGGCAATTTCCTAGGAGTGTCAGGGAAAACACAGGCGTGCCTAGGCGTATTAGGGCATGGCGTGTGACGTCAGCTGCGGCCCCGGACATCCTGTTTCTATCTCAGCAAGTCCTGGGCTACGTACAGACTGCACACACTGGAAAAATCATTCGATGGTAAGGTGCTTGCGAATGGACTTGTAGCTAATCGCAGGGCTGTGATATTTTTGCAAGCCATGCTAAGCAAATCGCAGGCTTGCATGGGGTAGGATTTCACTGTGGCGGGGCAACGTATACCTGATCAAAAGTTAGCAGCCCAGTGATCAGGTCCCAATGTCTTTAAAGACACTTGTGTGTAATGAAGATCAGTCGCAGGCCATATTGTGGAGTTGTGGCGAAGTTTCCTACAAAAAAAAAAAAATCTGAAAGAACACAACTGGTACAAATGTATGGGTGGGGGACAACCAGTTCCACCTTACCATCTAATGGTTTTTCCAGTGTGTGCAGTCTGTACGTAGCCCAGGACTTACTGAGATAGAAACAGGATGTCCGGGGCCGCAGCTGACGTCAAACGACATTCCCTGAAGCGCCTAGGCACGCCTGTGTTTTCCCTGACACTCCTAGGAAATGGCCGGTTAACATCTCCAAACACTGGCTTCCTCTCAATCAACTTTCAAACGGGCAGCAATAAAAAAAAAAAATGCAGGATGGCCTTGCGCATACGTACTATGGGTCTCGCACGTGCGCAGCCTATTGATAATCACTCGGCCTGCACCCTAAAATCTCCACAGACCAGCAACTTGTTCTGGGCTGGGGAGAGGAAGGAGGTGCAGGTGACAGGAATAAGTGTTATCGGGCGGTGGAATGGCAAACCTGGCCCCTTCCAACATGCCCAAGCCCAGGTTATTAGTACACCCCCCCCCCCTCTCTGCACCCCTGGATTCCAGGGCCACAGTGATACTGTAAGACCATAGCGGCACGTGCTCATAATGACTCTGTTATAGCTGTCATGGTCATGATCGTGAGCAGATCCTGAGACGGCCATAGGATGGTCGCACGATCTGCTGGAGCACACGATCTGCATCCGATCCGATTCAGATCCCGATCTATACCCAGTTGAAGGAGTCGTTTTCAAATCCTACCTGCAGCAGCAAAACGACCAAACGACCAGTGGGGACTTGCATCAGATTGGAATCAGATCTAAAACAGGACAAAACATGGCTAATTTACATACATCGGTCAAGATTGTATTGTAATTGGGGGAATTGAGGCCAAATTGTTCTGGTGTGTACTCTACATAAATTGCATGTCCCATTGTATGACATCCGACGTGCGGTCCCATTGGACCCCTTCCTGGTGGAGGTGAACGATATTACATGCGATACATCACATCACCGCAAGGGATATATCCTGCCTAGAAGGTCCCAGGCAGCTTAACGGGGATCAGATGCGACTGCTCCCCCCGGAGAAGTCACAAAAGTGCATGGGGGTCCTTTACTTTTACACAACTCAGCTCCTGTACCATGGCTCAGCACCTCCTTATTCATCATGGCTCAGTATATAATGCACACTCACTGGTTCTACTGGTAAGCCGCTCGCTAAGCAGAAGACAACCGCTGTTTAGCGATTGGTACAGAATCACCCCCAGTGTGTACCCAGCTTACGTTCTCTTGTCAGCTGGACCCTTTCTGTTCTGGTTTCATCATGTCTGCATTTATTGTGTCTACCTTGTATGTCCCTATGTTATGTTTACAATGTTCCGTGGCACATTTCTATAATAATAATAATGATAATAATATTAACAACTAGTAAGCAAAAGCTTCGAAAGCTAGTCTTCTACCGTCTGTGGTTGTGCATGTGTGAGTAAGAGATGTAGTTTCACTCTCTGCCAGCAGATGGCAGTGTTTCAGAGACTCAGGGACACTAGACATATGTATAGATGATTCTGCATAGCCATATTATATGAGGGGTGATGGTCACTGTCATGTTTCCCGAGAATAAAACTGCTACCTACAGTATACACAAATCCCCCCAGCACATAGGGTTGCATAACATATCAAAGTGATAATAATATATGCACATATGCTCACATACTAATAAACTTGGTTATGCAGCACACTCCAGGAAAAACACAGATGTGTTTTAATCTTTTCCCATCCACCTCTGTTTAACCTGTGCAAGCACTGCTCCCTTTACAAGCAATATCTGTGAAGCAAGGTGGGAGTTAACTGCTTTATCACCATCAACAAAGAGCTGCTCCAGGTGGCTGTGGCCCATTCAAGGATTTTTATTTAGGAGAGAAAAGGTTAACCTTGAAGTATTTGCTGAGTGGGAAAGCAGTGATGAAATACGGCATTCCTGTGTGCAAAGTTATCACGACCTTCTTCATCATGCTAATTGCAGGAAATGCAGCTGTTTATCTGCACTGGGAATTAGACTCTATTTCAGGCAGGACAGAAGAAATGGCCCAAACCCTTTCTTCTTTGGGTACTTCCTCATCTTTGCGGCCACTGTTTACTCTATGGAACTTACGTAGCATCATCGTCCATTCGTGGGCTTGCTTTGCTCGCCATGCTTCGGGCTCGGTGGCTCACTCCGCTCCACTTGCCATAACTTTACTAGCGGTAATAGATTGTGGCGTGGACACAGGAGGGTGCACCGAAAATCCTTACGTAGTAGGTAACTTCAAAGATGAGGACATACCCTTCTTTGATACTGGAAAGCAGCAAGCAGTGCTGCCAGATCTTCACATCCAGTGGCATAACAATAAAACGCAAGCCCAAGCGGGGGCTTTGGGGAGCTGGTGCTGTGGTCTCTGCAGAATCTAATGGGTCTGGCTGAAAATGTCCCTCCAAAAATGTCCGCCGCCTTGGTGGAAACAGAGATGCTAGGGATCCTATTGGACAGATGGATAGATGCTCAGGGCTGCCGAGAGGCAGGGGGGATACTAATTACCCAGGCCTGGGCTTGCTCAAGGGGCCCGGCGGGGGCCCTGGTCCAACCCCCTCTGTCCCTCCCGGGCGGCAGCAGCACACACATAAAGCATGTGCTGTGCTGACAGCAGGCTCAGCATGAGCATCTCACTGACAGCTTGAGAGCTCACACTGAGCCTCACAGGTGTGTGCTGCTACTGCAGAAGGACAAAAACACTCCCCCCTTGACTTTAGAGGGTTTTTCGCTCTACCTGTAATAATTTTGGGGGTGTGGCCTAATCGAGGGGGTGGTCACGCCCCAATTTTACCAGGGCCCGACATACCGAGCCTAAACAGCAACACAAATAGTGAACGGATCTAATCGCAATCCCCTCACAACTTGACAGACAGGAAGCTGGCATTTGGGAGTGGTAACTGCCTGTTTTGTGGGAGAGTCCCAGGAGTTTTAAGAGAGGGTGTGTGACGTCAGGGCCAGCCTTGGTCAGCATTTATCTGTAGTAGAATTGTGGAAGGGTGAGACTTTCTCACATATGCACAGAGTGGAAGAATCATTTGGTGGTTCATGAATTGCAGGATAGCGGTTAGCGATATTTTTGCAGACATGCACGGGGCGAGTTTCATTCTGTCTGAGCGGCGGCTAACCAATTGCAGTCATCTGCAACTTTGTAGATGAGTGATAAGGTCTGAATCAGGCCCAATGAGTACATCTGAGAAAGAAAGTGTTTGCACAAACACCATTACACGTGTAAATGTGCAGCTGCCCATAAACATTATGCCACACTACACAATATGCTGGTATAAAATTAGTAGCTGGATAATGGCCATTTTGACCTTTCTGGAGCCATTTGCTAGGTCAGTTTCTTCCCAAAAGAATTGCAGAAGAAACTAGTATTACTGTTGGCATGGCAACGTGGATTTACTTTCATTAAATAACCACAAAACACTCTGTGCTTTATATTATGAATCATCATAACATTTTTTGGTACTTGTTTCCTAGCACGGCGCCCAGATTTGCTACGCACGGCACCGTAGGGAAATTTCATCGCATGGGCCATTATAGCGGCATGCGATGCGATTTTTTCATGCAATTTTTTTTCTAGTACACCACAATATCGCATTGCATCGCATGTACAGCAAAATCTCATGCGATCGCATGCAATTTTATAGGGTGTGCGATGCCATGACATTAGGTATTCAATAATTTGATTGTATTTCCCAAAAATAGATGTAACGCACCCCCCCACTATCACACCACCCCAAAGCATGGCGAGCGGTGGCGGAACACGTCCTCCGACTTTTTCATTACCCCACTATCCACATCGGCGTTGAGTAGATTTTATATAGTGTGGCGAGCGCAGGGATCCACCGAGCCCGAAGCGTGGCGAGTGCCCGCGGATTACTTTACAAGTATTCCGCGTCTGCTCGCCAGGCTTCGGGCGTGGTGGCTCGCTGCGCTCGCCACACTATATGAAATAGACTCCACGCCGACGTGGATAGTGGTTGCATGCGATTTTGCGGCAGATGCGATGGCCCGGGGCTGAGAGAGCAGTGAATAAATTACATAGAAAAATCGCATCGCATCGCACATTGCATGGCCCTAAAATGGCCCATGCGATGCGATGCAATTTCACTACGCAGAATAGCCTACTAAGCAAATTGCTTAGTGGGCGCCGTGCTAGGAAACAAGTACCCGATTTTTTACTAGCTTCTGATGCTAAAAGAGGTTATGACACACTTATATCGGCTCTTTCAGTATATTAAACTGTTTCTTACTAGTCAGTTTAAATATTACCAATGCATTTCATAGTGCACTGTTTGCAGATATAGGGGCATTTAAGGGGTGAAATTTAATAGGATGAGAGATTCAGAAAGTGAGAGATTTGGTAAGAAATCTCCAGTTTTTTTAAAGTGGCAATCATTTACACGGCAAAACCAATTTAATTTTGCAGTGTAAATGATTGCTGCTTTTAAAAAAACCTGGAGATTTCTTACCAAATCTTTTACTTTCTGAATCTCTCATCCTATTAAATTTCTCCCAAGGAGTCTGCCCCTAGCAGCATTAGGTTGTTGGCGACACCGGAGAGGACACCGCGGAGAAGGGAGACTACGCTGGGATTCGCCAGGCAGGCGTTATAAAGGTTTCACTCTAAAAAAAGGAGTGATTCCTAAATAATTATAGTGCCAGCAACTATGTTTACTGTTAAATGGAGCCCTGTGTATTAGAAATCATATCCTATTACTGCCCCCAATAAGTTTATTGTTTCTGACGTTATCCGAGTATAACCAGCTATTCCACATAATGTAATTACGCATATATTTTCTGTACACAGAAACAGAATAATATGCAACCAAAAACATATTTCAAAACTACAAAAGAAGCCTAATGAGAACCAGAACTAATTAGTTAGTGAAGGACTTGAGTCATGGTAATTAATGATGGCATCTGCCAGAGCTAGCAGTGATAGTGGGGATGAGTTGGTACAATCAGATTGTAATGCTGTGCTTATTAAAGTGACCATGTTAGGTGAAGGAGGGGAATGACAGAATATACTGTGTACAGGGCCGGCGCCACCACTAGGCAAATCTAGGCATTTGCCTAGGGCGCCGGCCACTGGAGGGCGGCATTTTGCCCCCCGTGCCGCGGGGGTACCTGTCCTGCGGCGCTGTGTATTTAAAGCTGGCGGCGGTGGCAGCGGGGGGGTCCCTGCAGTGAATAAGAAATAACGAGCGCTATCCGCCGGGCTATGCGGAAGCGCTTCTGTTGTGAAAACACTGTCCGCACTCTGATTGGCTGAGATTCAGCCAATCAGCGCGCGCCGTGCGGACAGTGTTTTCACAACAGAAGCGCTTCCGCATAGCCCGGCGGATAGCGCTCGTTGACTGCAGGGACCCCTCTCTGCCACCGCCACCAGCTTTAAATACACAGCGCCGCAGGACAGGTACCCCCCCTCCCCCGGCACCGGGGCGCCCCCACCCCGACTCACCTGGGGCGCTCCGGTGCCTTGCACCGTCCCTGACTGTGTATATACAATGCACAAGGTAGAGGCAGAAGGTGATATTAGGGGGTATGGGTCATTGAGTCAACCAAAATTAGGTTAATATACACATTGGGTCAACCACTGAATTTCGACATGGTTGGAAGGTCGACTCAAGCATTGGGTCGATGACGGCTAGGTCGACAGTCAAAGGTTGACATGGAATTTTCACATTTTTTTTTTGTCCCAAATGTCGACATGGACACCATCAACGTGTACAGGCTCCTCTCGCTTGGCTCGCGGCGCTCGCCATGCTTTGGGCACGGTGCCTCGCTATGCTCGGCACAATATTATATTCTAGTGGATGGCAGGACATGAAATACCCGCGTGTCAGCTCAAAAAAACGTGAATTTTGACCTTGCCCATATCGACCTAATGCTTGTGTCCACCTAACGACCCCATTAACCTAAAGCCATGTCGACCTTATGAAGGTACTGACCTAATCAATGTCGACCTTCAATGGTCGGCATAATGGTTCTCCATAATCCACTAAAAGGAAGGTCCCGGAAATGGTCCAACTGCTGTTTTCTACATATTTGTCCCCTCTTCAGATGAATGGGAAGATCTCTAGAGAAAATGATCCTATTAGGCTGCACTTATAGTATTGGGTAGATCTGTCTTGGTAATTGATCATTGGTATTTTTCCAAAGGGGGAGGGAGGGTAATTTTAATACTTTGAAGCTTGGTTCTAATTTCCTGATCTCCAGGCTTTTGGTCAGGCAATGGGTTATATTCATAGGCGTGTGCACGGGGGGAAGGGGGGGGGTGGGTGCCGCCTGGGTGTGAGTAGGCACCCATAATGATTAACAGCTCCCCCCTCCCGCTGCCTCTACCTCCAGGCTGCATCCCACAGGCCGCCCGCACAGTTTGTAAGGTGACGACCCCTCCAAAAATGGCCACCGCCAACCATAATAGATAATTACCCCCAAAGACTGAAAATTGGGCAGATGTGCGATGTATTAACAGCCTTCCAGGCGTTAAATCGCCACTGCCGCGTCACCAGCCCAGGGCTAGCGTTGTGCTATCCCCACAGCAAGGACAATGCTAGTCCTGCTGCTGGGCTCCAGGCTGCGCTCGATATCACGCAATAATAGCGAGATCTCGCGCATGCCCAGAAAGCCAGGGGGGGGGGGGGAGAGAAGTTATCGGCTGCATGGGGAGCCGATAAGGAGAGCCGTGGACGCTGGGCATAACGGCTCTCCTTATCGGCAAAGGGGGTAGGGGGTTACTTAAAACATTTGGCCATAACGGGTGCAGGAGAAGCGGGACCCATTATTTTTAAAATGTAAAACCAGGCTTCCGGTTCCGGTGTCATGCAAGCAGCAGCGTGAGTGCATAGCTCCGCGTACTGACCCGCTCACCGTCATCTTACCAGGCTCTCACCCGCCTCATCACTGACACCGGAGGCTTCCTAACACTCCCTAGACCCCGATGGAGAAGTTGTTAGCCAGCGGCAGCCCCTCTCAGCCGCAAACGCCGAGACAAGAAAAACGCCGCGCCGAATCCAAAATGGCGCCGGCTACAAGCTCAGCGTCGCAGCCGCCAGCGTCCAAGAAAACGGCAGGCACCCTGGAAACCCCAGGTAACACTCAGGTACCTCGAGACCCTGATGCAGTGGTGACATACAGAGACATCGTAGATGTCATATCTGCAGCGATAGCCCCACTTCTCAATAAGGCTGTCACAGAAATAACACAACAGCTCCAACATTTGACTGGGAGGGTGACAGAAAATGAACAGCATATTGGAGTCATATCCCATGACTTGCACAATGTTCAGAAAGATATTCTGAGGCTCCAGAAGGAGAACTATCAGCTCTGGAACAGAATAGACGACGCTGAAAACAGATCCCGGCGCAACAACATAAGAATAGTAGGTCTGCCCGAGTCTGTTAAAGGCCCCGAGCTAGAGAAATTTGTTGCCACTACCCTGCCTCAACTGCTAGGCATTCAAGAGGAATGTAAAACCCTCATAGTGGAGCGGGTACATAGGGTGGGTCCCCCACCAAAACCGCATGACAAACGTGCGCGAGCAGTCCTATTCAAATGCCTAAGTTATGTACATAAAGTCTCATTTTGGAGAGCGTCACGCAAAGTACAAAATCTGAAATGGGAAGGCAACGTACTGCGAATATTTCAAGACTTTTCAGTGGAACTATCAAAAGCACGCAGGGCCTTCTCCCCCATCTGCTCAGCACTAGTAGCAGAAAAGCACAGATTCGCCCTGATGTACCCAGCGAGATTAAGAATTTTCCTGAACGACACCCACTACGACTTCTCCACACCTGAAGACGCACGAGAATTCCTCAAAGAGCACTTTCACCCAGAATCAACCGACATCTCGGATCACCCAGAATAACTCTCTCTCCAGAGCGATGGTCCAAGTAACCCCCACCCAGGACAGCTCCTCACGGTCAGCCCAGAACCCCAGTCTAAACTCAAAACCCTCGTCAGGGTGTCATCCCTGAAGGAACTACCCAGTACCCATCTACACCAACTTTTCTTTTACCTTAAATCCTGCACTAGTCTATTCAGATTATTATCCAGATTTTAAGAGCAAAGACACTCTGCCTTAGGAGTGCCAGAGACATAACCTCCTCACACCCCCCCCTCCCCCCCCCCACCTCCCCCCCCCCACATCCCCCCCCCCTTATATTCCCCCCCCCTCCCCCCCCCATGTTAGGAAGTCTCTCATACGTTGTTAGCACTTTTTTACATTATTCAAACCAAGCCAAAGGAAGTACTCTTCTCAGAATTGGGTCACATGTTTGCAGTGTACCGTTAGCTTGGTTTCCTTGAGATTCATAAGGAATTATTACCTAGTTTAATTTTTGTCTAAACTTAAAATGTACCATTGTTACTGCCCCCGGAATGCCCACTTTGGCTCAAAGAAGTACAGTGTGTTGATCATACTATCTTTCTTCTGTTTCACAGGTTCTTTGTCTTGTGTTGTTTTGTCTCCCATCCCCCTGCTTTCCTCCCCCCTCCCTTCTCCCAGTCCTGACCAAGAAATCTACGACGCAAACCTAATCGAGAGAACCAGATGGATCTTCCTCCCTTACATATATGACTGACCTTAAACTCGGCTCTTTCAACGTCGGAGGGTTTCATTCTCCAGCAAAACGCAGGAAAGTACTTCTATATTTACGCAAACAAGCTCTTGATATAGTCTGTCTCCAAGAGACTCATCTTCTCCCCCCTGAAATCACTAAACTACAGATGCTCCAGTGGTCAGTAATTGCCTCGGCACCTTACAACAGTAAAGCTAGGGGCATAGTCATTCTAGCTTCTAAATCACTTCCTATAACAGTTAGCTCTACTACCCCAGACCCAGAAGGCAGATATCTAATAATACATTGCACTATCCATGGCGCTGAATATACTATTTGCTCAATATACGCTCCAAATGTGTATTCCAAACCTTTCTACAAAAAGATTATTAGCCTCCTCATGCCACATGCATCGAAGTCACTAATTCTCTGTGGAGACTTTAATCTCACCTCCCATCCTATTCTTGATAGATCCAATTCCTCTAGCCATAACAGAAAATTACCTAATTTAGGCATACCCTTCATACTTAACTCTCTACAATTAATTGACTCTTGGAGGGCCCTCCATCCGACACTTAAAGAATATACCTGTATCTCTGCTGCCCACAAAACTTTTTCTCGTATCGACTTCATCTGTGTATCTATATCCCTATTTTCACATCTTAATGACTCTCAAATTCACCCCATCCTATTATCAGATCACGCCCTTATATCGATCTCACTAAAAACCACTAAAGAATCTTCCCCCTACAAATCATGGCGCTTCCCAGTACACCTCCTTCACTCCCCCAGGTTTCAGACTCTCCTCTCTGATACCTGGCGGGATTATGACACACACAACCTACACATGTTGGCCGACAACCCAGCCATTTATTGGATGACTGCTAAAGCAGTACTCCGTGGTGCTATAATCCAATTTGAATCCTCTCTTAAAAAACAGTATTCAAAATCTTACCTCGCCCAACAAGAAGCTCTCACCAATTCCTACTCTAATTACACGACCCACCCCTCCCCAGCCCATAAAGCTAAATACCTACAGGATAAATCACTTTTAGATGAAACTCTACAAAACATGGTAGAAAAAATTCAATTTTCAGCTAATTTTAAATACCATAAGTTTGGCAACAAGACTAGCAAGCTTCTAACAAATATTCTTAATTCGTCTAGAACCCCCATGTTAGTTCACCCACTCAAACTACCCGACGGCTCTTTAACGACCTCAAATGCCCAAATCTCTAATACTATGTCTAAATTCTATTCCTCCATATACAATGAACTCACCTCTCCTTCCAATCCAAACATTTCAGACTCCTCTGCACCACCCGCCCCAGACCATTGGTCAGCTTTGAGCTACCCTCACCCCCCCCAACAGCTCATAGATAACCTAGTGTCACCTATCACCCTAACAGAAGTAACCAAAGCGATTAAACATCTGAAACCAGCAAAAGCCCCAGGCCCGGACGGGTACACAGGAGATTTCTACCGTTCCCACATAGATAAAATGGCCCCAATACTTCTTTCCGTATTCAATTCTATACTACAAAACAATAAAACACCAGACTATTTTAATTTAGCAACGATAAAAGTATTACCCAAAGCAGGCAGGGACCTATCGTTACCGGGATCTTACCGCCCGATATCCCTGCTAAACTGCGACTATAAACTTCTAACAAAAATTCTTGCAGACAGGTTAGCCCTCATCCTTCCCCATATTATTCACCCAGATCAAGCAGGCTTCATAACAGGCAGATACC
>NC_139219.1:283079987-283259987 GCF_055691185.1 Crinia signifera
TCTATATTACAATTATTTAAGGACAAACAATTTTTTAGATTTTTTACATGGGTTGGTTGGATGTGTATCTCCAATAAGAGGTGTGTACCAAAACTGTCTTTGATACCTGTGAAAGTTTCACTTTAAATTAGATGTAAAATTGTTATCACCCAGGACAGGGAATTTTTATGTTTGAGATATGTTGAATACTGTGACACACTGCAGTATTATGACGCATCCACTTCAATAGATAGAAGTCCCACTGCTTCAGAGATGGAAACAGCTGCGTTTGTTCTTGGGTTTGCTGACGGAGTCATGGCTGTAGGTATATGTAAATTCTGGTATCAGTTCCTCCCATAGTGGACGAGCGTGCGTCTGAATGTGCAAGTACCGCGATGCCCACTTGCAGCATTTCTGCTCTCTATGATACTGCGACTGTTTCTTTGGTTGTCACCACCACTCACACCACTGACACTTGCACCAGCAGGTGCAGTTTCTATGTATGACCCTGCTCTCCTAGCTATGGCTGTGCGTTTGTGAATGCTGGTCTTTTTAGATACAAAAACTCACGCCTTGGTGCATCATCATGTGTAACTACCAATGGGGTGTAAGTCTGTGAATTTCGGAAATTTTGGTACTAACCAAAAGTCTGTGTGATGATCCCTTTTCTCAGCTGTCAATGGACATCATATTCACCTCTGGACTTTCCAAGGAAGGCAACATCGATGTCACGGAGCACTCAGGGTAACCTGAGGGACACAATTGCTGGTTAATGCATTAATGCTATTGAATAATGGACACTTAATCAAATGTATGACAGACCACACAGTGCCTCTATGACTTTGTAGTTTTTAATCCACTAGTAGTGAACGATAGGCTTTTAGTTTCAGTGTAATTTTCACATAACAAGTACACATTCAATACACATCAATGCAACAACAACATTGTTTTTATTTCAGATCTGACTCTCAGTTCAATAATCAGCATTAAATCATTATTCAGAATAATCTCCACCTTTGCAACTGTTATAAATACAATAAGCTAAACACCCTTTAGTACAGTAAGTGTCCCATATCAAAACTGTTAATGGGTTTATGCCCCTTTGTGTCCTAATTGGTCTTTGCCTATTGGTCTGGATGCATGCTGGGTTGTCAGGGCCGCCACAGTCCTGCGGGTCTGGGCCTATTCCCTCTGGGAATCTCTAACAGCGGACTGCAGACATAATTATCGCATATGCACTAACATATGTGATAATTATGGCAAAGGACAGCTCTTGCGTGAAGAGCTCTCCTTTGCGATTTGGCCGGCAATGGGCAGCGTGTCCCGGATGCTCCCCCCTCCCTCCCTTACCCGGCCGCGTGCTGCTGCGGGAGGGCTCTCCTCTTCCTCCTCCCTGCAACCGTGAGAGGATTTACAGTGCAGGGAGGAGGAGGTCACTGGTCCAGGCATCACAGCATTGTGCTGCCCGGACACAGGTGAGGGGGGAGGGGGGGGGCATCAGTGCGAAGCGGTGGGGGTCCATGTAGGGAGGCGTGGGTGGCGTTAAGAAGCCCATAGGATTTTGCTGGCAAGCGGGTTTTCCTGCATATAAAAATGTGGTAAAAATCCTGATAACGGGGTTTTTACTGCATTTTTCATTTAGAGAATCCCACCCACTGTCAGCTGGCTGGTCGGCACTCCGCTGATGGTGAGGACCCGGTCACTACCCTCCACTCCTGTACTGTGGTCACTTCTAGCACACTTTATACAGGAGCCCACATTGCCAGGTCTTTTCACTCTCTCTTTCCCCTCTGCACAGGCACTGCTCGACTCTTTCCGACCCTTAGCATAGGGATGGCCATCATTGCCATTGTACCATTGCTATTGCCATTGCCAATAGTACCTGACAATTTATAGTGGCAACCTATGCAATGGATTACCATTGATGTTTTTGCCTATTGATGGTCATCCATTCTCTTCGATTGATTGGCCTGTGGGACAATAAAACATGAGGGCGGGGCTTAACAGGTGTCAGGGGCGGTCCCGGTCCCTTGGGAAAAGAAAGAACAAAAAACGATTTGTTTACGCTTGACATCGAAGGAGGGAAACCATCTGGTTCTTGATGGCAAATTTATTCTACAGCAACCATACACCGTCGATGATTTCAACTCATCGATGGTCGAAGGCCATCCCTACCTTACAGCACATACTCAGCTGTAAACCAGGCTGTGTAGTCAGCAACATTGTCTCAACCTGAGGCTGTGGAATTCCTCTCAGCCCTGAGGTTATTCCCTGTGGTTACACATGCACAAAGTGTAATCCATATGCTGTGAATATCGGCATGAGATTCCATAGAATTCCGTGGATATTGCTATTCAGGCATAATTCAGAGTTAATAGCTGATCTGAAAAGTGGCATATGACTGCGGAAATACCTGCCACCCAGACAGAAAGAAAACCCACCACATGTAAAGTTGTAAGAAAATTGCTATTCGCTATCCACTCACGAATCCATATAGAATTCATGAACCATCAAATTATTTTTCCAGTCTGGGCAAATGTGAGTTAAAGATGCATACACACGGTGAGAGTTTGATTGTGGCCCATTGTTATACTATTGTTATACTAAAACACTAGACCAGTGGTTCCCAAAACTGCGGCCTAGGCTCCCTGGGGTGCCTCCAGACACTTGCAGGGGTGCCACTGGTTGGTGGTCCAGGACAATTCAAATTATTTATGATCAATTATTTATGGACAAAACCAGTGCTGGTGGCTGCCAATCATAAACTATGGGTACAAACAGAAGCAAATCCTGCCCTTTACCACATAACTGACCCTGAGTCACATATAAACACAATCTACTTAATTTTATATATATTTTGTTGGGCCTAGGGGTGCCGTGAAAAAATTGTAATACTCTAGGGTGCCATGATTGAAAAAGATAGGGAAACCCTGCACTAGACTGTACACAACATAGTAAAAATTGGCTTTCCTGCACATTTTTCCAGCGATGTCAATCCACGGGGGCCACGCAGTCAAGCTGTATGCACACTAAAAGCAACAGAATTTTGTGTCAAAAGAGTTAGGAAAAGCACAAGGAAATGGAAGCCAGTGTGGTTTGCGAAAGAAGTAGAAAGTATTGTGAAAGCAAAAAAGTTGGCCTTTAAGAAATTTAAGCAGACGCAGAAAAATGAGGACAAAGTGGTGTATCTTGTTAGACAGAAGGAGGCTAAGAATGTAATAAGATGTGCTTTTGCACAGGCTGAGGAGAAAATGGCCCAGTCAGTGGGTAAAACTTTTTCTTAGGTATATAAGTAAAAGTAGAAAAACAAAAAGTGGAGTAATAAGACAGAGTGGAAGTCTTCTTGAGGGGGACAATGTAATAGCAGATCATATTAATAATTATTTCTGCTCAGTATTCACTGCTGAAAGAGAGGGGAAGGGGCCACAGTTAAGTTGCAAGTATAGCCAGAAAACTGAGGGAGAAACAAGTACATTTACAGAGGAGAAAGTCCTCACAGAACTCTCAAAACTGAAAGTGGATAAATCAATGGGGCCAGATGGGATACATCCAAGGATACTAAAAGAGCTTAAAGAGGAGCTGGGAATGTAGTCCCACTGCACAAAAGTGGAAGCAAGGAAGAGATTAGCAACTATCGACCAGTGAGCCTTACATCAGTAGTAGGGAAATTGATGGAAACACTCTTAAACCAAAGAGCTGTAGAATATCTCAAAACCAGCAATTTACAGGATCCGAAAGAGCATGGGTTTACTGGGGGATGATCATGTCAAACAAATCTTATAGACTTTTTTGACTGGGTGACTAAAGTAATAGATTATGGTGGGGCTGTAGATGTAGATTATCTAGACTTTAGTAAGGCTTTTGACACTGTCCCACATCACAGACTGTTAAATAAACTTGAAAGCTTGGGATTGGATTCTAAGATAGTTGAATGGATAAGATCTTGGTTGCAGGACAGAAAACAGAGAGTTGTAGTAAACGGAGTACAGTCAAAGGATGGAAATGTTACAAGTGGAGTACCCCAGGGATCTGTACTTGGACCAGTGCTTTTCAATATCTTTATTGGTGATATTGCAAATGGAATTGAGGGTAAAATGTCAGATTTTTCAGATGTCACAAAGGTATGCAACAGGGTAGACACACCAGGATGGGTAAAACAAATGATTGATGATCTAGGTAGATTAGAGGAATGGTCAAGAGCATGGGAACTTCAGTTTAATGCCAAAAAATGCAAAATCATGCACTTGGGTCTCAAAAATCCAAAGACTGAATATAGTATAAATGGCAACTACAACTACTGAGGAAGAGAGGGATCTAGGTGTCACTATTTTATGGGACTTAAAGGCAGGTAGGCAATGTAACAAAGCAATAATGAATGCAAGTCAGATACTTGGTTGCATAGGTAGAGGTATCAGCAGTAGAAAGAAAGATGTAATAATGCCACTGTATAGGTCATGGTACAACCTTATCTAGAGTATTGTGTTCAGTTCTGGAGGCCATATCTCCAAAAGGATATAAATACATTTATAGACTGTACAAAGAAGGGCAACTAAAATGGTGTATGGCCTACATCACAAAACGTACCAGGAAAGACTAAAAGATCTTAATATGTATACTTTAGAGCAGAGGAGGGAAAGGGGGAACATGATAGAAACTTTCAAATATATCAAGGGTTTTAACAAGGTACAGGTGGGAGACATTCTTCACAGGAAGAGGAGCAACAGAACACGAGGACATGCATTGAAACTAGAGGGAGGAAGATTCAGGGGACATTTGAGGAAGAATTACTTCACAGAAAGGGTAGTGGATAAGTGGAATAGCCTCCCATCAGAGGTGGTAGAGGCAAATACAGTAGAACAATTTAAACATGCTTGGCAGGATAGGCATATTGATATCCTTACAAAAAAATAAGGATGAAATAGGGTTTGAGGTAACATGTTTAAAAAAGGGGCAGGCTAGATGGGCCAAGTGGTTCTTATCTGCCGTCAAATTCTATGATTCTATGTTTCTACTGTGCGATTTGTGCTATCTATTCTTTCTATATAGCCAAAACCGTAAGCTCAACTCGCACCATGTGTATGTGTAAGCACCTTAAGTCTGGCCCTTCCACAACTCTGCGACTAATACAGGGTGATTAAGGCCGGTAATGACATCAAAGACCCTCCCTTAAAATGCTTGAGCACGCCTGTTTTTTCTGACACTCCCAGAAAACGGTAGGTTGCCACCCCAAATACCGGCTTCCTGTCAGTCAACCTCCGGACACAGGCCTTTATTCAGATCTGATCGCAGTACAAATTTGTTCTCAAAATGGGCAAAACCATGTGCACTGCAGGTGGGGCAGATGTAACATGTGCAGAGAGAGTTAGATTTGGGTGGGGTGTGTTGAAACTGAAATCTAAACTACAGTGTAAAAATAATGCAGCCAGTATTTATTTACCCTGCACAGAAACAAAATAACTCACACAAATCTAACTCTCTCTATACATGGTATTTTGTCGTGTATCAAAGGCACCATGATTATGGGCCTATGCAGACCATGCTGCAATACAGGTGGGGCAGATGTAACCTGTGCAGTGAGAGTTAGATTTGGGTGGGGCGTGTTCCAAATGAAATCTAAATTGCAGTGTAAGAATAAAGCAGCCAGTATTATATTACATCTGCCCCACCTGCAGTGCAGCATGGTTTTGTCCATCTGCAAAAATTGCAGCCTTGCAAACAGGTCTGAATCGGGCCCTATTGGTCAAATGTAATAGGGTGTGAGAATCAGAAAGTGAGAGATTTGGGGAGTTTTCCTATTTTTTTAATGTAGAAATCAATTACATGGCAAAATCGACCTGGTTTTGCAGTGTAAATGATTTCCGCTTTAAAAAAAATAGGAAAACTCTCCCAAAATCTCACACTTTCTGATTCTCACACCCTATTACATTTGTCCCAATATATCTATGGAGAACACACATATACCCCTTTTACATTGCACAAATAACCCGGGTCAGACCTGGGTTGTTGCTTGGAAAGGACCATTTTAGAAATCCCAGGTCCAGCAACCCGGCGATCTAATCCGAGAAGGCAGCATCCGCCAGGTTGCTGTAGGGAGCTCTACCTCACAAATGCCCTGTCGCTCACGGTATGGACCCGGGTCCAAATCCCAGGTGCGACCTGGCATTTGCGATGTAAAAGGGGTAAGTAATAGTTGCCTAATAATCCAGTAAGCAAGATACAAGTAAAGCTTCTTTTTATGCCACCACTGTGGCTAATCATGCTAGGCCAGGCTGAGAGATACGTGTGAGTACAGCGGGTAGATAAGAGATCCATCTTGTCTTCTCTGTCTGTGATTCACACGGGAGGCTGACAAACAGAGGCTGTGGGAACATTACTGTCCCCAGCTGCTAATTTGCCCATAACAGCAGCCAAGAACTCTCTAATTGCCAGGAGTTTCTTTAGGTTGTTTTGGTTAAAGGAGAGCCGTATGGGCGACATTTATCAGAGATTCTGGCGGAGCCCAGAGGAAGGGTTCTCACCGAGGGAGCTGTTCCTCCTATCAATCACACTCTGTTCCTACAACAAGGCTGCTGATTTGGAAGCAATGTACAAAATAATTCTTGTTAACCCTACAAGCCGAAGTGTATAGTAGTTTACATGGTCACAGTATATATCCTGTGTAGCTGTAAGACAGTGTTTTTGTTCCCAAGAGTTCCTTGACTTTTAGAGCAAGATCATCTATTGTCTGGTATTAGTGTCCCACACGTCAACTCCTATTATTTAGCATAACTGTTCCTAGCAATTACTTCTAATACCCTAAATAAATGCTCCTTAAGTTCCTAGAATTGCCCATCATAGACGCACCTGAAGGTAATGTCTACTGCCCAATTTTCATACTTCATATGACCCCCCTCCAAATACTCCTCATAACTGCTGCTTTAGACTGTTCTTGTTGCCTCTTGTTACTGCTTCTGAGACCCAATCCCATTATTATTATTATTATTATTATTATTATTATTGTTATCCTTTATTTATATGGTGCCACAAGGGATCTGCAGCACCCAATTACATAAATGAACAACAAAACAGTGGCTTACAGTTAAATACAATAGAGGACAGGGTACATAAACATAGCTGCATGAGCAGACAACACTGGATTAAGTATCAGCGGGGCAGAAAACAGCAGGATTTGGTGCCATCAAAGATAGTTTAAGTAAGAGAAGGAAAAGCACATAAGGGAAGAGGGCCCTGCTTGTTAGAGTTTACATTCTAAAGGGGAGGGGTAGACAGACAGCGGTGACACAGATGGGGTAGATAGTGAGCGTGGAACAGAGGGTTAGGATGAGAGTTGGCTGGGTTTGGTGAAGAAGTGGGTCTTGATAGCCTGTTTGAAGTTTTGTAGAGGTGGAGAGTCTGATAGGGAGGGGTAGAGAACTCCAGAGAAAGGGAATAACGTGAAAATGTTTGGAGGTAGGATTGGGAGGGTTGTCGGTAGGCAGGGGAGGTGGCGTGCATTGGCAGAGCGAAATAGACGGGCTGGAGTGGAAAGGCAGATGAGGTCAGAGATGTAAATGGGAGAGGAGTGGGTGAGATCTTTGTGAGTGTGAGAAGCTTAAATTGGATTCTGAAAGGAAATGGAAGCCAATGAAGGGCTTGTAGAAGAGGGGAGGTGGATGTAGTGCGTTTGGTGAGGAAGATAAGCCAGGCTGCAGCATTAAGGGTAGATTGGAGTGGAGAGAGACATTTGTCAGAGATTCCAAATAGGAGACAGTAGTCCAATCTGGAGATGACCAGAATGAATAAGAGTCTTTGTAGAATCCTGGGTGAATAAGGGTCTGATCCTGGAAATATTTTTGAGATAAAAAAAATCAGGTTTGTGGCAGGTGCTGAATGAGTGGTTTGAAGGAGAGGGAGGAGTAATGGATTACTCCAAGACAGACCACTTGGGGGCTAGAGGAAATAGTATCGGCATCAATAGATAATGAAGTTGTGGGGGTGAGATTGTGTGGGACCGTGGGGAGATGATCAGCTCATGTTAAGTTTAAGAAAGTGCTGGGAAATCCAAGAAGAGATAGCAGAGTGACAGTTGCAGACACAAGTAAGGAGAGCAGGAGAGGTCAGGAGAGATGATATTGGAAGTCAAAAGAGCTCAGGAGTTCACCTAAAGAGGACAGAGGGAGTGGGTGGAGAAGAAGTCTGTAAGTAGAGTGTAGACAATACGCATAAGGAGTTTGGAGGCAAATGGAGGAGAGAGATGGGTCAGTATTTGGAGAGGGTGTTTGGGTCAAGGGTAGGTTTTTTAAAGATAGGGCAGATGAGAGCATGCTTGAAGGCAGAGGGGACAGTGCTAATGAGAGGGAGAGATTGAGGAGGTGTGCTAGATGTGAACAGGCAGAGGGAGAGAGGTAGGGAAGAATGCAGGAGGGAATAGGATCAGATGGGGAGGGGGTGAGGGATAGATTAGGGACATGGATTCCTTACCAGATACATAGGAGAAGGATAGAAGAGTTGTCAAGAGGTAGGAGGTGGGATTTTAAGGGAAAGGAGGTAGCTGGGTACTGGTGGTCTGGTTGGATGTGATGTCCTACCGTATGGGGTCAATTTCAGATGTGAATAAGTCAACAGCAGAGAGTGAGGAGGGGAGGGGGAGATGGGCAGAAGAGGGAGATGATGTTCTTGAATTATGACTGTTGAGCAAGGAAAAGGGTTGCCCTGAGGATGAAACATGTTTAAAATAAAAAGTAAAGTCTTAGAGAAGGATTTTCTCCACTGTTGCTCAGCAGTACCTGAGTATTTTTGCCGGTATCTGGTGTATTTGGTGTGCCATGGTTGAGGTGTTAGTTTGCAAGGGTGAATAGTGATTGGTGGAGTGACATATGTAACCATTATTATACGTCTGCTCATTATGGGCCTCAGGAAGAGTTGGAATAGGTCTAGCGAGAATTTGGAACCTTGGCAAAACCATGTTTCGGTTCAGGTGCAGCAATTGTGCGGATAGATTTAGTGCTGGGAGGTGGCACGTCCTGATTCCACGTCCTGATTCCATGTCAAATCACTTTATGGTGCCCAGTACTTTTCTGCTACTGGCAGTGATTACAGCAAGTCAGGGCTGGATTAAGGGGGGGCTCAGGGGGTCAGTACCCCTGGGCCCCCCTCTATCTAGGGCCCCCTGTGGTCAGGATGGTAACTACACAAGTTCCATTCCTCTCAAGCTGTACCCATAAAAACTGAGAGTCTATCTACTGCTGTTTTGAATTGTTACAAACACTCATACAATAGAACGTTGTGTAACTAATTTGCTACACTTAAACATAGAAACATAGAACTTGACGGCAGATAACACTTGGCCCATCTAGTCTGCCCCTCTTACACTTGATATTTTCTGTTGTCTGAAACACTTTATGAGATACCTCATTCCAAATTGTTACAAGTATTTAACACCCACTGCAAGTATAAGCACAATATAGAAACTCTAGTGTATCAATCATACTTGTCACAACTACTCAGTAATAAGCAGGAATAGAACTGCAGGGCCTATAGCTGCCATACATTGGATATCACTCATCCCCTATTATTGAGTGTACCCCATACAAAGCGATATACGTGGTGAGTTACACATACCCATGACCATACCCAATGGGATGGGCCCAATCTCGTCTGATTTTGGCAGCAAAACCATTGAGGGCCTGACTACAGTGGCATAATTACAGGGGGTGCAGGGGGTGCAGCTGCAAGGGCCCGCTGCTCCCCTGCAGCCTATTAAAAAAAAAGGCAACAGCACCCACTGCAGCGACACCCTCCCCCCCCCTCAGACGGTGGAGATCATAATTGTGTGTCTTGCGCCTCCCCCCCCCCCCCAATAGCCAGTGGAGATGTACCCTGCACGACCTCCCCCACCCCCTTTCTAGATGCCAGAGATGTGCGTGCATCCTGCGCCCCCCCCCCCCAACTCCCACCATTAGACGTTGATGTGCCCTGCACCGACCTCCCGGTTCCCTCGCCCCCTTCCTAGGCGCCAGAGATGTGCGTCCCGCCCACCCTCTCCCCCGGCTAGCAGTCCCGACACTGCCTCCTCTCCAGTAGCCGCACCATGAGGAGAACACAGTGCTGGGCCTGCCTCCAGAATCCGCACAGAAATGAACCTGCTGCTATGTCCAGCATGAATTCCCCTCCCGCCGGTCTCCACTTGACCCTGTGCCTGGAGCTCACCCCCCTACTTGGTAAGTTGGAGCACTGTACCCCTTTTCTGTTCCCAGTGTGTGATCTCTTGTGTGTGTGTGTGTGTATGAAAACTTATGACCCACCTACCCTCTTCCTCTGTGTGTGACCCTTTTTCACCCCATCACCCCTGGTGTATTACCCCCTATTCTCTTGTATGATACATTGAGCCTCTTCCACCCTCATCCCTGGTCTTTAACCCTCCTGGTCCACACATCCCCGGTATGTGACACCTTCCCCACCCTCTACATCCCTCCTCTTTGTGAGACGCCCTGAACCTACTATGTCTGTGTGTGGCACCTTCTTGTCCCTACC
The DNA here is from genome assembly GCF_055691185.1 of Crinia signifera. Taxonomy (NCBI): domain Eukaryota; kingdom Metazoa; phylum Chordata; class Amphibia; order Anura; family Myobatrachidae; genus Crinia; species Crinia signifera. Next base: position 283,090,479 of record NC_139219.1, read on the forward strand.
CCCAATCCCCAGTGTGACCCCCTGTACCACATTCCTCTGTGTGTGACCCCCATGTAGGCCACTCCTGTCTTACCTCCTGTCTCTGTGTGTGCAATTTGACACCCTGTACTTTCCAAACATCCCCCCCTCTCGCAAGTAACATTGTGTACCCTTCTACCCAGGTGTGAATGTTTTTTTTTTACACCTTTTATCCCCACACCCTGTACAAAGGGGTGGGAGGGGGGCCCTTCTCAAAATTTGCTATGAGGCCCAGAGAGTTCTAGTTACTCCTCTACCTGACTAGTACCTGAGAGGACAAACCCCAGGGAATATAATGTGCTGTGGGTAACTACATTGCTCATAATAACCACGTAAAAAGTATATTTTTGAAGGGTCTATTTACACTCCTGCTCTATTATTATTTACCTTACCAGGGAACAGTATATAACCTATTGAAGGATGGTACTAACCTATATACTAGGATTCCAATATACCTACAAAATTTCGCTTTACGTTTTTTAAACAACAGATTTCACCAGTCTGTTTTTATATATATAAAAGATATCAACCATTAAAATACAGCCCTGTGGATCATAGGATAAGAATATCCACGAAATTATGTAGCACACAAAATAAGGCTGTTAGAACACTCAGCAATTTAATGGAACAATATATATGCACACTGTACATCTGTGATTGTAACAGATAAAATATCTTAAAATGATTTATTAAAATGTAAAAACTTTTTTAAACATAAGTGCCCCAAAACAAAGAGTCCATTCTCTCTTTACAAAATGTCTGCTTATTTATTTATTAATAGTTTCTTATATAGCGCACACATATTCCGCAGCGCTTTACAGAGTATAGTTGAACATTCACATCAGTCCCTGCCCCACTGGAGCTTACAATCTATATTCCTACCACATACACACACACAAACAGACATTCTAGTGTTAATTTGTCGGGAGCAAATTAGCCTACCAGTATATTTTTGGAATGTGGGTGGAAACTGGAGTACCCGGAGAAAACCCACGCAAGTACAGGGAGAATATTCAAATTCTGCACAGTTAGAGCCATGGTGGGAATCAAACCCATGACCTCAGTGCTGTGAGGCTTTGTTCACCGACTCTTGGGAGCACCACCAACGCAATAAGATAAAAGTTACATATAGGGCCTTATTCTGGTTGGTTCTTTGGGATGCGCATTCTTTCGGAAATGACCGAACGCCATGCACGGCGGACATTCTAAGAACGCACACCCACAGCTCGTCCGCATCCATTCGGATGGACTCGCTAAGAAGAGGGAGTGTCTTCAGACTGCATCCAAACGTGCGTGTGCGGTGGGAATCTGCACGGTCTTACTGCGTCCAAACGGACGGAATCTGACCGTACGCACCGAGTTGGTGTATGTGGATCAGATACCAACAATACAGTTGTGTTTGCAGCATATATTCTAGTATTTTGTAATGGCCCATTTAGCCAGCAATGCTTCCAATTGAACCTGTAAAAAGAGTTTAATTAATCACTAAAGACTAGAGGAGTGGATTGTATTTTGGTCAGCTGCGAGTGTTTAAGGTGCGGCCGTACTAATTGGGCGATCCAAATGCCGAGCGCATGAACCAGTGCCCTGAAACTTGCTTATTGACACCGCAGATTTCTGCCGTGTTGGTTCGCTTGCACTGGGTGTCCGGTCCGAATGCACGCCTACCATTGTTCGTGCACTCCCACGTGTACGCCCAGATTTACGCCCAGTTTTGCCCACTTTGAAACCGCGCCCTTGTATACGCCCACATTTCCAGAGGGAATTCGGTGTACATTTGTAGACAGTATTGGTGAGAACGAGTGCGAAGACTCTGCGTTGCACGTGGCTTACGCATGCGCAGGTAGCTACAAATCACCCTCCAAAAGAATTCGGAACGGACCGCACCAACCAGAATAAGGCCCATAGCGCTAATGTATCTATGTTGGTATAAACAATATCTAACAGACTAAACTTTCACTATTTGGACAAATACTGTGCGGCAACAATAACTTCATGACACTGAGCATGTCAACACTGTTGAAAGGATAGAATGTCAACCTAATGGTAGTCCTGCTTAGCCCGGGGCTCTAGCTGCAGTCATGTGACTGTCAGACCCTATTCCTAACCCGTACTCATGAACATTGGTGGAATAGCAGAGCAGGGGGCCTGCATGCAATCTCCATGTGGACTCCCCCCTCTCCGGCTTGTGCAAGTCTACTGAGCATGCGCAGGCACCTGCACTTTGTTCTTTAGGCCATATCTACTGTGCATGTACAGATCACTGGGAAAATGTATGCCATCCTATTCTCCTGGTGATTTAGGTCTGTCATGCTGGTCACTATTGGGAGGGTTAAGTATAATTATATGAGTGCAGGGTGTGGTGTGTGAATCCCCCTGGACCCATGGCCTTTTGTACACCCTACTCTCATTAAGGATACACTAATACCCCAAAAGGAAAGAGGGTAAAGCAGTGCTTTCAATGATAAACAAACATGTGAATCATTTAAAAATTAAAATTATTACACAATAAAAAGTACACTAAAAAAACAATAGTGATGGATGGACCAAAATATTGTTAACCTGCACTGATCCAGTAGTAGTAGTCCCAATGTATGAAGTCCTATGGCAAGCAAATTTCCGGGTGTCGCTGGAGGGATCAGTCCTGCAAGGTGGTGCTCAGGACCAATCTTCTTAAACCTCAACTATTGCTGCAGACAGTTCTCCCGATCAGTGTGGCCAGGGCATCCAATGGGTGGGGCAAACGGTCAGACGAATCAGCAGGTAGCAAGGTCCAAATGAGCAAACACAGGTCCAAGGTGGCACCAGCGCGTTTCACTGGTGATTGCCAGCTTTATCAAGGTCCTCCCATAGCCATACCCGCCCCCTAATGCCTGATCTTAACCCTTGCCCACACACTAGAACAATTTTTTTGCAGATTGGCCGATTTCTGACCGATCGGCTGAAAAATCAGATCTTTTGCTAAATCTTCTAATCTTTCATGCAGCATGTCAGAAGATTTAGCAAAAGATCCATGGGGGGAAATTTACTAAGAATACGAATATTCATATTCTTAATACAAATGAATACGACTGGCAACGCCGTCGTATTTCATTTACACATATGTATTCCGGAGGGAAATTTACAAAACAGTCGTATTTAACTGCTTCATATTATCCGATGGGGTATGAATTTGTACTTAGCGGCCGTATATATACGGCCACTAAATATGAATTCGTATCGACAGCCTGCATGGATCAGTCAGATCCGTGCAGGCTGCAGTGTAAAAAATTATAGAAAAATAAATAATTTTATAAAACAGCTCCCCCACGGCGTAACCAGCCCCAGGCCAGGTGGTGTCTGCGGGAATACCGAATACCACTATTGGATGCCTAGCGGCCTAGCGACTCCTGATTGCATGCTAGGCGGCCAATAGCGGTATTCGGAAGGAAGAGTTGCTGGGTGTAAACAAACATCCCCGGTTTCTCCTCCATAGTCCGTACTGGCTCGGGTACTGTTATTTTTTTGTCTTACCTGGGTGCTACATGGAATGAAGCGGACCAATCTACCCTTGTAAGTATAATTTCCTTCCACAGGTACCCCCTGGATTTCTTCAAGACCAGCTGATGGACGGACGGAGGTAGACCTACCTACGGGGTCAAGATAGTATGAGTGGACGGGTGGCCGGACGGAGGTAGCTAATGGACGGACGGAGGTAGACCTGCCTATGGGGTATTAGTATGAGTGGGCTCCGTGTGTAATAAAGTTTTATTTTTCTGCTGTTTGTGTGTGTGTGTGTTTTTATTTAACAATAGGTTCGGCTGTGGAACAAAGAGTACCAGCAAGCCCATTAATGGGCCGCCTGCTGGGACTTGTGGTTCTCCAAGTCCCAGTATGCAGTCCAGGCTTGCTGGGACTCCTAGTTGCACAGCAGAACCCAATGTTTATTTCTATCTTTTACACTACAATCAGCCCGGTACCCACAGCCTAGGGGTACTGGGGACAGCCCCAGGATTCAGCCTGGGCAGGTAAGTTCTTGGGGGGGGGGGGGGGGGGGGGGCGGCGGTCAGGGGGTAATGCTTTGGTCACGGGACTTTATCTAATAAGTGTCCCTCTGCTGTGGCATTACCCTGCTGGCTGGTTGGGCCAGGTGCTGGTTCTTAAAATACGGGGAACCCCTACTCATTTTGTCCCCCATCTTTTGGGAACCAGGACTGGCCCTTGGGTCTGGTGCTGGTTTTGAAAAATACGGGAAACCCCTACTTGGTTTGGTTTCTGATTTTTTTTTAAACCAGGACCGGCTCTTTGAGCCTGGGGTAGGTTACGGCAGTGGGGGGGAACCCACACTGTTTCTTTTTTAATTATTTATTTTTCACTTTTTTTTACACTGAAGTCTGCACAGATCTGACTGATCTGTGCAGGCTAAAGCCAAATACGCATGGAAAAGGAAGTGTATTTTCCAGGCGTATTTTGCCAGCAATTAGTGGCCGTATTTTCAATACGGCAGTTTAGTAAATTAGGAATTACTATTCTTTTGAATGGTGATTCTTATTTGTATTCTGTCGATGGTGTATACATTCATATTTGTAAATACAAATGTGCCATGAATACGAATTGACGTATTTTCGGAATAGTAATAGGTGTAAAATAGGTGTATTTCTGGATACGAATACACCTATTTTAGATGATTATTTTTTTGTAAGTAAATTTCCCCCTTAGTGACTTGAGGGGTATGCTGCTAATGTCTTGTTGCCAAATACAACAGGACACCTTCAGAAGGCTTGAGTCTATGCCTCTTTTATCAGCATGAGAAGGACTTACACAATATTAGCCAGGTGTTTTTAATATAACAGATCTGTGTATATTGTCCTATGGGGATATGGGGCTATTTCAGTGGTTCTCAAGCTTTATTTGAATCACAGCACCTTAGAGTATCAGCACTTTTTTTTACGTCACCCCGAGAGTAAAAGTTTTGTATTGATAGATTCTGAAAATGATCAAATTAAGTAAATGCTGCCTAGCTGTCATTCTGTGGTTCGGTTATGTGTTGGTGCACAGCTGTACTTCCAATTGTCCACTGATGTTATGATTGCCAGCAACAAGCCCTGATTTTACCTATCACTTTAACCATAAACCATTTTATTTGGTCCCTGACCACCAACCTGAAGCACCCCTGCAAGAGCCTTGTGGCACCCCAGGGTGACTAAGCAGACAGTTTAGGGACATATGGACTATTCAATTAACAGCTTTCCTGGAATGCCACATACTGTACCAGCCAGCAACATCTATAGTGTTTTCTCATATCCCATAGAGGTGAGCAGGAAAATTACATTGTTGAGCCTTTCATAATAAAGGGTGTGGTATATGATCTCGACAGTTGGGACCCCGACAGTCATTAGCCTGACATTGGGATCCCGACTGCCCGGACTCAGACAGCTGAGCAAGCGCAACAAAGCCCCTTGCGGGATCGCTGCGGGCACGGTGGCTTGCTACGCTCGCCACCTATTCTATTCTCCCTCTATGGGGGTCGTGGACCCCCACGAGGGAGAATAGCCGGTGGTCGTCGGTTGACTGTCGGGATCCCGACTGTCCGGCACCCCATAATAAGAGGGATGTTCAGCAGCACATTGCTGCTAATACAGAAGGTCACTTAGAATCCTATATATGTGCTATGACTTATATATACTGTGCGTGAACCTTGAGAGAAAGTGAAATATCCTGCGGAAAGTAAACAATTATCTGGATTTTGTTGAAATTAAACTTTTTCATACAGTAAGTCGCAGCTGTGCCCTGCGTTAGGGAGGATATTATACATTTTCCAATTAATCTACAAAGGATATTAGCTGAGAACAAAATAAGTTCTCATCGGTGCTTTATCTTTAGTCAGACAACATAGAGATTATTCGATGGGAAATTATTCCTCTTTCTGCTCAGGGGATTTACAAAACACCTTTCTGAGTAATAAGTAAGCGATATACCCCTGTCAACATCATAAACATAATAATTATACATTGTGTTTTCTGTAAGGTTACATGCTCAAACACTAGATAAAACGGTGTATATGTTTTTGCCAAGTAAGCGCGTACAAGCTGCAGATGTGGCCTCCCTCAGCTCTGAGCTAGATGGGCCATTGTGAGTTATTTGCCTGAGTTTGCACTGCATGAGCCCCGGTGATCCATGGGATTGCATGAGTGTATATGTTCCCTCTCCCACCACCACCAAATCCCCTTGGTAGCATGCGAGGGGATGTACGTGAACACACCCCCTCACATGCAACCGAAGGGGAGAGAAATCATTTGATGGAAGCTGACCAATGCCAGGGGGACTTTGGGCATTCCCTTCCAGCCGCCTCCCACAAATATGTGCATGGGCAGGCCCCCCACCATCGGAACAGGGCCAAATCCGGCCCCTTCTGAACCATCCAGAATGAGGCCCGAGGTGTCTTGTGTAAATAGACGCCTTCTGCTGGCTTCTGTGAACCGCACGGGATCATCTGAATGAACATCGGTCCTCTGAGAATCCTTAAGGTGACCCTGTGTGGCTGGGATATTTACCCAGCAGAAGTCACTGATACTGCATCCAAGAACGCAGCCACTGGCTTCAGCACACCCAGAAAAAATACAGTGACATGTCCCACTCTTCTGCCCGTCACCACCCCTGATCCATCCCCCAAATGGTCACAACATATCAACCGTGCTGCGGCTTGGGGACACTGGGTGCAATCTCACATATGGGTGAAATCTATTCACAGGATGGAGGTAATGGATACAAATATCTGAAGCTAATACTAAGGCGGGAAATCAGTTGTGGCCAAGGTGGGTGAATTTCCATTGCCGCGATATGTATAGTGTTCATTCTAGCACCCGCCATCTTTGAAAACCCATGCAGTTCCTCTTCTCTGCCTGGGGTGTCACTGTCTGCTGTGGTGTTTCTAGCACAGGTCTGGTTTGCATATCAGTGCTGATATACAGACCACACTGTGCTAGAAGCACTACAGCAGACAGTGACCCCCCAGGCAGGGAAGAGGAACTGCATGGGTTTTCAAAGACAGCGGGTGCTAGAATGAACACTAATGTATATGTATATAAAATCACAGGGACACTGCACTCTATATTATTGAACAATAATAAATAGTGGAGATTTAGTTCATGTTTTGATCAATTCATTTAAAGCTTGCAGCCCCTGGCACGGGACCCCACTTTTCAGCAGGATCCTACGCTATACCTACTCTATTGCTCAATATAATTAAACATAGCTATCACATTAGTGTAAAGGTGTGTGTAGCGCACACAGTGCAATTTTGGCTACCGATTTTGACTATTTAGTCAAAATCAATAGCAAGTTAGTTTAATTCACGCCAAAAGACTCCAGGCATGCTATCTGGTCTAAAGCTCAGAGCAACTTTGCTTGTAAAGGCGAGGCAGTTACCAACACATCTGTTTTAAAGCACCAAGGAGAATAGTTGACACAAGCTATAAAGAATCATTTAAATGAGAGTACATGAGAGAATATGATCACAAAAAGACCAAGTAAAAAAATCTAATAAACAAAAAGCACTAATCCATGGCAGTCACCAGTCCTAGAGTTGTGTGAAACACGGTTTGTGACCACATTGTTTAAACAGAAATCACATATTGTCCAGCAATATATTGCACCATGTGTACACAGCTTTAGATCTGCAGGTTCCCTGTACGGGAAAAGGCTGGGCAGCTGACATCTGCTGACACGCAAACACATTGGGGTTAGGTTTTGTAGGGAGCCAATTAACCTTCCAGTATATTTTTGGATTGTGGGAAGAAACTGGAGTAGTTGGACGAAAACCCACACAAGTATAGGGAGATACTGGGGTATCTATAATGGGTCCAAAGTGGGTGGTGCCCAAACACCGTACAACCTGCATTCATTTAATTATACTCACTCTTCTGTTGGCCTGGCACTGGCTGCAGAACTGCAAATATCACTGAGAAAATTGGTGAGGCATGATTCTTGCATGCACAATAAAGATGTCTCCAGGATGTAGTGCGAGCGCCATGTTCCTGGAGACTGCCCATATGCAGTAGACTCCACACAGTTGTGAAATGTACTGTAAACCATGACTTCAGTGCTGTGTGGCAGTAATGCTAACCAGTGCACCCAGGGCTGGTGCACACTAAACAAAACTTCAGCTTACTGCTCCCACCACCACCCAAACACCAATACTGACTTTCCAGCTCCGGTGAAAGTGTGGAGGTGGCATCTTAGAAGTTCAACACCTGCTGTTTGCATGATGTTCAACAAGTATGCCTCTCTCAGCGTCATCCATGATATTGTGACAATCAGATTCAGTGGCGCCCCCATATTTGGAGGCCCTAGACAGCTGCCTAAAGTTGTCTAATGATAGAACCGGTCCTGATTGCACCATCTGCACCGTCTTCTACTGTGAAATCACTACTGAGCTACAACTTGTCCTTTCTCCGCATAGCACAATATTTCAATTCACCGGCTGCATGATAAATAAACCCCTGCATCTTATTACTGGCCTTCTGGCTTACATGGCATCTTCACAGATATTTTTAAAATATCTCTGGAGTTAGGTGGTAATGCAGTTTAATGCACCTCCCCCTGGTTTACGGTCTGTGAGATATACAATGTGGTAGTGTCTTTTACCCTTTTAACACAGCCAGAGAAGTAGCTAGGTGACATGGTGCCCAAAGCAATGCTATTGTTCGCCTCCCCCCTCCCCTAGTCATTTTTCCTTCCTCCTAAGTAATGCCCCTTACACATTATGACACAAATACCGTAATATTACAGAATATGCCACACAATCTGTAATGCCCATTACACATTATGCCACACACTGTAATGCCTGTTACACATTATAACCCACACCATTTGCATGCCCCCCACCCCCAATATGGCATAATGCACCCTGTAGTGCTGCTTACATGCATAATGGCCCCTGAAGTGTCGCTTACACATATAATGCCCCCCAGCAGTGTCCTATTACACACATAATGGTCCCAGTAGTGCCACTTACACATATAATTCCCCCCATGTAGTGCCACTGCCTTAAACATATAATGCCCCTACTAGTGCAGCTTACACATATAACACCCCCACTCGTACCGCTAAAACACATAATTGCCCCTGAAGTGCCGCTTACCTACTCGTTTGCCAGGGGTTCCATGCTCCTTTCCAGGGGTTCCATGCTTATTGCCAGGGGGATTATATGCTTGTTGCCAAGAGAGATTACATGTTTGTTGCCAAAGGGGATTCAAAGCTTGTTGCTAGAGGTTCCATGCTCATAGCCAGGGGGGATTTCATGCTTGTTGCCATAAGGGGTTAAATGCTTGTTGCCCAGGGGGGTTAAATCCTTGTTCCCCAGGGGGAGTTAAATCCTCTGTGCCCAGGGGGAGTTAAATCTGCTGAGTCGTAGAGTCTCTGATAGCATTACAGCGACCCTACAAAGATGCAAAGGAGATAGATGCTAGAGGTGCAGGATTACGTCTAGTGTATGCTCTGTGGCAGCGGCCATTTTTGGAGGGCCGCAGGGTTTCTGTAATGCTGTCAGAGACTCTGTGCCTCCATGGCGGATGGGCAGGTGGCCTTTGGCAGGCGAACGGACAGGCGGCGAGTGTCATGCACGGCACCAAGGGCGTAACTACCATAGGTGCAGGGGGTGCAGCTGCTATGCGGCCCAGAGCTGAGAGGGGCCCACTTTGCCTGTCAAAGTATCATGTGCTCTATACATTTTTCAGCATTAGTTGATGAATAGGGGCCCTTACAAACTTTTGCTATGGGGCCCACATGTATCTAGTTACGCCACTGCACGGCACCCTGCTTACCCTTAGGCACCCGAAGCTCGCACTCCAATGACTTTGCCCTCCCTATGCCCCTGCACACCTAGGCCCTGGGTAATGCTGGGTTGCTGATGTAACGACCCGGCTTATAACCCGGGTCAACCAACCTGGCGATTCACCCGGGTTATAAGAAGGGTTAAACCCTGGTCGCCCTCTGTATAATGGGCATAGTGATGTAAAAGGGGTACTTGTTATCTGTGTTTTACTTTGTACTAATATTTTTTATTATATTTTCATCTTGCTCAGTAAAAATTTAAATGCAAGAATATATTTTACAAACATTTGTATTTAGAAAGAATTGCTGGGGCACAGTAAATAAAATGCGCTTGTATGACCATAAGAAATTACCAACATAGTTTGCGTACTTTCAACACTTACATTATTGCAATCATGTCCTTGTACTTTCATTAGAATGATCTAACCTGTTTTTTGATGGATCACATTGCCAAGTTTCTAAGTACAATCCCTCCCCCTCGAAAAACAAAGTTGCCTTTGGAAAGGACGTTGAGATGTGAGGCTATCTGCTGAATGAAAACGCTACATGTGTCAGAGGGACTGAAGCACTACACAGCTGTGCGTGCACAACAGATGTACAGAGACTATATAAAACATTGTGCCAGAACTCAGGGAAGACGCGGGGCAGCCTGACCCAAGAACATCTCACCCTGCAACCTGCGGTGCACCCTCCCTGACCTGCACAATCCTTGTAATTCCTGTGAATAATTATCATGCCCGCCACTATCACATGAAGACGCACATTTTCAGCAAAGGAAAAAGTACACATTCAAACTGAAATATGTAGATATAAATGTTTGTCCCATTTAATAATCAAAAAGGAAATTAATTGAAAAATTTCTAGGCTTTAGTTGTTCAAAAAGCTCAGCAACAGCCATTAGGTCTCAGGGAAACATGCTTAGAACACGCCTTGAAACCCATTTATGTGAAATGCCTCATACTGTAGATTGTAATTTAGGCACCCCGGCATGGATGAATAACAGCAGAGCAGCTGGCAGAAATAGATAAAAAGTCCTCAGCACCTACAGAATGTGAACATTATTTAAGGTACTATTTATTAAATTTATGAAGGGGATGATTGGGATGGAAAATCAGCCCAGGAAATATCTGGATGCGGCCCCAATATTGATGGGGTCTGTTGATGGGGTAATGCAGGGGTGGCCAAACCTGTCCTCAAGATCTACCAACGGTGCATGTTTTCTAGGCAACCTGTGGATCTATCGTAGGAATGAATGCAGTAGGTTTTAAAATGTGACAGTAATGACTACAGCTGGACACCAGCTAGGTGATATGGAAAACGTGGACCGTTGGTAGATCTCGAGGACCGGTTTGGCCACCCCTGGGGTAGAGTCTCTCAAGGAGGGCGGAATACTCTCTCTCTCTCCTCTTAGAGCCTTACCTGCGTGTTTTGCTGCAGTTCAGTCTGTAACTCCATGCTAATACCACTACAAAGCCCTTTCCTGCGTACATCCGAGTGACCAAATGTGCTACTATAAGTCATACCATCTTCTCAGTGCAGATCATCATACTGAGTATGGCCTCCAATGTGAGCATTTCAGTGTCTGTGTGTGCAGATTTAATATATATATATATATATATATATATATATTCGGGGTAATGTCCAGCAAGGACCAGGCGGCACTCCACGGACTTCTTAAAGTGTATAAACAATTTATTAAGCCATATCAACATTTCAAAGCCTCAACAGGGCTTTTTCATCAGGATAAGCCTGTTGAGGCTTTGGAACGTTTCCAACTACTGCCAATGTGAGCCCACATTCTGCTCAATCCACTCCCTGAGCCAGCCCTCATTCTGCCCAAACCTCTCCTTAGCCAACTCTGCCCTATCATCTCGCTGATCCAAGTTTAACTGTGCCCAACTCATTTCCCTGAGATAACTCTCACTCTGCCCATTACTCTACCTGAGCCAACCCTTACTCTGCCCAACTCCTCTCCCTGAGCCAACTCTCACTATCCAAAACTCCTCTCACTAAGCCAACCCACACTCTACCTAATTACCTCTCTGAGCCAACTCTTTCTGTGACAAACTCCTTCCCCTGAGTCAACTCTCAATGTGCCCAACTCCTCTCCCTGAGCCAAACATCACTTTCCCCAATCCTCTACCTGAGCCAGCCCTCACTCTGCCCAATTATCTCTCTGAGCCAACTCTTACTATGCCAAACTCCTCTCCCTGAGCCAACCCTCACTCTGCCTAATCCTCTGCCTGAGCCAACCCTCAATATGTCCAACTCCTCTACCTGAGCCAGTCCTCACTCTGCCCAACTCCTTTCTCTGAGCAAACTCTTGCTGTGTCCAACTCCTCTCCCGGAGACAACCCTCACTCTGCCCAATCCTCTCCCTGAGCCAAACCCCTCTCCCTCAACCAATCACTCTGCCCAATCCTCTCCCTGAGCCATTCCTCACTCTTCCCAACTTCTCTCCCTAAGCCAACTCTTGCTGTGTCCAATCCTTTCCCTGAGCCGAACCCATCTCCCTAGTGAAATTCTCACTCTGCCCAATGCTCTTTCTGAATCAACCCCTTAATCTGCCCAGCTCCTCTCCCTGAGCCAACCCGCACTCTGCCCAACACCTCTCCCTGAGAGAGCCCTCACTCTGCAAAACTCCTCTCCCTGAGCCAACACTCACTCTGCCAACTGCTTTCACTGAGCCAAACCTCACTCTGCCCAACTCCTTTAAAAAAAAACATCTTGCTCTGGATATTTATGAAAATAGAGCTCCTTCATCAATGACTTTGCTAAGCAGATTGGATGTTTTGTGCTTTGTAAATGACCTCCTCTGCAAAAGGCATTTTATAAAAATATTTAAAAAAAAGTCTTGAATAAAAAGAGTCAGGTTCTCTTTAAGGAAGACATATGACTCCATAATACATGATATATTGGTTATACTGACATGGTATTCTCCAGTATATTCCGGATGCGGTTTTGGGCAATATAACATATCTGGGGCCAAACATACACTGTGGTTCTAGTGTGGACTAACCCCTTAAACACTGCTGCACATTAAGTGTATCTGGGATTTCCTGACAGATAACTGTACAATGGGATTTGTAAGGTGAAAGCCTCGGGGTTTAATGTCAGCTGATCCAGATTCTCTCTGTATTTTTCTTACAGATTTTATCTAAAGAAGAAACACATGGCTGCAAATTGAGCAGCGTCAGAGACTAGCCCAGGTTGTTAGTGTTTCAGGGAGAGGAGATAATGGATCCTGACCTCATTAGCACTAATCTTTATCAACAAGTCGAGGTTTTAAAGATTTCACTTGTATAAAGAAACATTTAAGTCTGCACCTCGTAGGGATCTAAATAATGAGCGTGGAAAGGGGAATTATCCAATCTCTTAGTATCTGCAGAAAAATGGGGAAAACTCTAATTGGATTAATTGTTTGCAATAAAGTTAATGACTACCATGACGGAGAACATATCCTAACGTTTGATGTAGCTGCCTTTTTTATATTACATTTACATCCCATTAATGTACAGTATATACATACAGTGTTCTTATTCCATAGCCATCTCAAGCACTGGAGCCGTTATATGACGCGGCCATACCCTGTTCAGTCACAAACACAAATTAAAGGGGTGATTCAGGCACGCTCGTTGCAGGATGAATTCTCCCCTGTCCGAAAATAGTGGTTTGCGTATGAGTTTCACACACGCCGGGGAGTTCACTCCAGGATGGGAGGGTAGGGGGGCGGGCAGGGAGCAGAAGTCTGGGAACACCCTGCGTTTTATGAGTGCACCCATAGAAATGCTGTGTGAGCAGATTCGGTGGCCGGGGGGGGGGGGGGGGGGGGGGGGGGGGGGGGGGGGGGGTGGGGGGGTGGGGGGGTGGGGGGGGGGGGGGGGGGGCAGCTTTTACCTCTTCACTAGGCTGTGAATAGCCTAGCGAAGTTGGAGACCTATTTTAAATTTGTCCTTCTAGTTTTCTACTAAACTCTCCAAAGTCTTGACTCCTGCTCTCACTACATTACAGAAACAGGGGGTGACATTTAATAGGATGAGAGATCAGAAAGTGAGAGATTTGGTAAGAAATCTCCTGTTTTTTTAAAGCAGCAATCATTTACACTGCAAAATCAAACTGGTTTTGCAGTGTGAATGATTGCTGATTTAAAAAACCTGGAGATTTCTTACCAAATCTCTCACTTTCTGATCTTTCATCCTATTAAATTTCACCCATGCTCTTCTAAAGTACATAATAATGGGTACATTTACCTAAGTGTCTCTTTCATCATTTCAAAAGTTTTAAAAGGGTTAAGATGTCCATACACTAGAGCGATTTGGTCAATTTACCATTTGATTTCAAGATTTCAACACTTTTCTTCTGATTCATTGGGCCAATAAATCGCATGAAAAGTGACAAATCACGTGTTTTAGCTGTGCGTTCTTAAACACTACTGTTACCTTCTCTCTGTCACACCAGGGGGCTTAGTCGGCAAGACTGAGACCTCTGGTGGGGAACTGGACCGGTACCTGAACCGGGGAGGTTGGAGAGGACCCTTGCGCATGAACTGCGCGACAGTGCACCCAGAGCCAATAAGCAGTCAGAGGTAAAAGTACAACCAGATTTATTATGCAGAAGGTTGTAACGGTACAGGCAGTAAAGTATGCAGGAGTAATGACAGTTCATGCAGATTGCAATACTTTACAGATGTGATGGATGTGGCATCGATGGTGGAACATCGGATGGATATCGGATATGGAAGATGACTGTGGGTCCGGAATGACGGACGGGAGATGACTGTGGGTCCGGAATGACGGACGGAAGCAGAAGATCCGGAATATCGGACTAGCGATGAAACATCGATGGTGGATGATGCTGGAGTATCGGAAGGACCAGAGTCCCGGAGCTAGGCTTGGTCGCTGGGCTGAGAGGCAGGATCACAGGCGGTGGAATAACCTGGACTTCACAGGAGATGGAACAACCTGGAACACACTGCAGCATGGAAGACAACACCAGCAGAGAAATACACTTGCACGGAGACAAGGACAGCTGACCATACACTGGAGACAACTGAAGCACTAGCAATGGTTCTGAGAGCTCCCAGCATACTTATCCCCACTGGGTGGCCAGGATTGGCCGAGGAAGTATGACAGGGAGATCAGAACCAACAGGATTGGACAGCACAGACATGTGACTGGGAAGAACATGGCAGCCCCCATGTCTGCTATGGCGGGAAAGTGTGTTTGTGCACACCATGCTGGATACTGGGAGCAATGGCGGCGGACAGGTGGATTGCCGTGCACTGGGGACTGTCACTGGGAGACAGGACGCCGGCAGAGATGACGTCTGGACCGCAAGCTGAACCTGTGGAGGCACTTAGCCGGTAAGAAAGTCTGTCTGACAGCTCGGATCGTGACAGCACCCCCCCTTTAAGGGTGGCCCCAGGACACCTTTTAGGCTTGCGGGGAAACTTGGAGTGGAACGCCCGGATGAGTCTGGGAGCATGGACATCGATGGCATTGGTCCATGATCGCTCTTCGGGGCCGTAGCCCTTCCAATCGATCAGATATTGCAGACGACCATATCGGATGCGAGAGTCCAAGATCTTACTGACCTCATATTCTGTTCCACGCTGGGTGCAAACCTTAGGAGCCTTGGGGAGCTTGGAATGAAAGCGATTCAGGACCAGCGGCTTGAGCAGCGAAATGTGGAATGTAGCTGGCACTTTCAAATAGGGCGGCAACTTGAGCTTGTAAGCTACTGGGTTGACGACTCGCTCAACTGGGAAAGGACCAATATATCGGGGAGCGAACTTCATCGATGGCACTCTCAATCGAAGATTCTTAGTTGACAACCAGACACGATCTCCTGGACGGAGGGCTGGCACAGCTCTGCGTTTCCTGTCGGCAAATTTTTTGTACCTGCTAAAAGCCTTCAGAAGTGAAGAACGAATGAGCTTCCAGGATTTGACGAATTGCCGGATGGTCGTGTCGACCGCTGGAACAGAGGACACAGGTTGCAGAGTGAAGTCAGGAACTCGAGGATGAAACCCATAATTGGCAAGGAATGGAGTGACATTTGATGAAGAATGATATTGGTTATTATGGCAGAACTCTGCCCATGGAAGGAGTTGAGCCCAGTCATCTTGGGAAGAAGAGACATATGTGCGGAGAAATGCTTCAAGGTCCTGATTCACCCTCTCCGTTTGGCAATTGGTTTGAGGGTGATAGGCTGTGGAAAACTTTAACTTGATTTGAAGCAGGGAGCACAGGCTTCGCCAGAATTTGGCTACGAATTGGACTCCTCTATCGGAGATGATTTCAAGAGGCAGTCCATGAAGCTTGAATATCTCTTTGATGAAGAGCTGGGACAGCTTGGAAGCTGACGGAAGGCCGGTGAGGGCAACGAAGTGAGCCATCTTGGTGAACCGGTCAACAATCACCCAGATGGTGGTGAACTTGTCAGACTCTGGAAGATCAGTTACAAAGTCCATAGAAATATGCGTCCAAGGACGATGTGGCACTGACAGTGGCATCAATTGCCCAGGAGGAGACTGACGACTGGTCTTGTGCTGGGCACACTTAGCACAAGAGAATACAAAGTCCTGTACATCCTGTTTGAGGGACGGCCACCAGTAGGACCTGGTGATAAACTCGTAAGTTTTCTGAATGCCTGCATGGCCAGCGAATTTTGAAGAATGCGCCCAACAAAGCAACTTCTTTCTTAGAGCTGGCTTTACAAATCTTTTCCCTGGAGGGGGCGTGAGATTAGAAACTCCCGTTGCGGAGAAGGCCACTGGATCAATAATGAAGTGTTGATGTGTGGACTTAGACTCACCATCTTGCTCCCATGAGCGGGAAAGGGCATCAGCTTTTCGGTTTTGTGTCCCTGGACAGAATGACAGCTTGAAACGACTTGAGATACAGAAGATTCTTGTGGTCTGTGATAATTGTGATCTCATGAACAGCGCCCTCTAGAAGATATCTCCATTCTTCTAATGCCAACTTGATGGCGAGAAGCTCTTGGTCATCGATGGCATAGTTACGCTCTGCAGGCAGGAACTTACGAGAGTAGAACCCACAGGGATGAAGACGTCCATCGGGCGCTTTCTGCGAGAGGACTGCCCCAACACCCACGGAGGAGGCATCAACCTCGAGGATAAAGGGCAAGGTGGTATCAGGTTGTCGTAAAACAGGAGCTGAAGTGAACCTCTGCTTCAACAGATGGAAGGCTTCGATGGCTTCCGCCGGCCACTTCGCTGGATTAGACCCCTTTTTCGTTAAGGCAGTGATGGGAGCCACAATAGAAGAGAAGATACGAATGAATTTTCTGTAATAATTGGCAAAACCCAGGAAACGTTGAATACCTTTCAGCGAAGAGGGAATTGGCCAATCTTGGATGGCCTGCAGTTTTCCTGGGTCCATTTGAAGACCAGAACCGGAGACAATGTACCCTAGGAAGGGTATAGACTTCACCTCGAAGACACACTTCTCCAGTTTACAGTAGAGATGATTTGCTCGCAGCCGGGACAGAACCTCTTTGACCCAATAACGATGTTCTGTGATGTTATTGGCGTAGATTAAAATGTCATCGAGATATACAACTACATGTCGATACAGAATGTCCCGAAAAATCTCATTGACATAGTGCTGGAACACGGCTGGGGCATTGCTGAGCCCGAAGGGCATGACGAGGTACTCATAGTGGCCGTCTCTGGTATTAAACGCCGTCTTCCACTCGTCACCCTCTCGTATGCGGATGAGATTATATGCACCCCTCAGGTCGAGTTTCGTGAAGATGGTTGCACCGCTGACACGGTCAAACAGCTCGGTGATGAGGGGCAACGGATATCGGTTCTTTACTGTGATGTCATTGAGGCCGCGATAATCAATGCAGGGACATAGGCCTCCATCCTTCTTCTTTACGAAGAAGAATCCTGCGCCAGCAGGAGAAGTTGAAGGACGGATGAATCCCTTTGCCAGATTTTCCTTGATGTAATCGGTCATGGCTTGAGTCTCTGGAAGAGAGAGAGGATAGGTTCTACCTCTGGGTGGTTCTTTGCCTGGGATAAGGTCGATAGGGCAATCCCAAGGTCTGTGAGGAGGTAGGACATCAGCGCCAGACTTGCTGAATACATCTGAGTACTCTTGGTAGGGAAGAGGCGGAAGGTCTGCTGCATCGGCTGAAGAATGACGAGCTGGGAGTACCTTTTGGAGACAGGTACCGGAGCAGGAAGGATCCCAGGAAAGGATTTCAGATGTCTTCCAATCAAGGCGAGGATTGTGAAGACGGAGCCAGGGTAAACCCAGAACCAGAGCATGAGTGGCTCGGGGTAAAACCAGGAAGGACAAAAGTTCAGTGTGCAGGACTCCCACTTTCACTGTAAGTGGCAGAGTTCTGCGGGAGACTGTCGCATCAGGAATCCTACTGCCATCCACAGCAGTAAGGAAGACAGTCTTGGGAAGACTTTCAGTGGGCAACCCCCACTTGCGGACCAGTTCTGCAGTAACAAAGTTGCCAGCGGCACCGGAATCAAGAAGTGCGGAGACAGTCTTGAAATGCTGACCAACTTGTAGGGAAACTGGAAGGATGCAATCGGTTGCTGATGGAGAGGACTTAATTACTCCTAGCCTACCCTCTCCTTGACGGGCTAGGAGGAGGAGTTTTCCTGACGCTTTGGGCATGCAGAAATTTGATGTGCAGGGTCGGCACAATACAGACAGAGCTGTGTCAACCGACGACGTCGACGTTCTCCGGGAGACAAACGGAAGCGGTTTATCTCCATTGGTTCTTCTTTGGAATGGACCGCAGGAGCAGTGGGTAAAGAAGGCGGAGGAGTTGGCACTTTAACTGGAGCGCTCTTGTGACGTTCTACAGCCCTTTCTCGAAAGCGTAGGTCTACTTTGATACATAAAGAGATAAGGTCACTTAGACCTGAAGGTAAGTCTCTGGTAGCAAGTTCATCCTTGATACGGTCGGATAGACCATGCCAGAAGGCTGCGTATAAGGCCCCATCACACCAGGAGAGTTCAGACGCCAGAATCTGGAACTGGACCAGATATTGCCCGACGGAGCGGGATCCCTGTCTGAGACGGAGGATTTCAGTGGAGGCAGATGCTGATCGCCCAGGCTCATCGAAGATACGCCGGAATGTTGACACAAAGTCCTTGTAGTTGGACAGGATGGCATAAGATCTTTCCCATAAGGGAGACGCCCATTCTAACGCTGCTCCACACAGGAGGGAGATGATGTAGGCGATCTTGACCCTTTCAGTAGGGAAGTTGCTGGGTTGCAGCTCAAAGTGAATCTCACACTGATTGAGAAAACCTCGGCAGGTCTTGGGGTTCCCATCATACTTGGTGGGGACAGACAGATGAAGGCGAGGTGCAGCAGCCATTACAGGAGGATGAACTGGACTTGGAAGTTCTCTGACAGGCTCAGGGCCACTGAGAGTGGTCTGTAGCTTATCCAGCCGGGAAGACAGATCTTACAGACAATGAATCACTTGGCTCTGCGCAGCCTCTTGCTGATCCAAGCGAACAGCCAGTTGCTGTACAGGGCTGGATGGTGATGCTTGGCTTGCGGCTGGATCCATTTGGCTAGTGCTTACTGTCACACCAGGGGGCTTAGTCGGCAAGACTGAGACCTCTGGTGGGGACCTGGACCGGTACCTGAACCGGGGAGATTGGAGAGGACCCTTGCGCATGAACTGCGCGACAGTGCACCCAGAGCCAATAAGCAGTCAGAGGTAAAAGTACAACCAGATTTATTATGCAGAAGGTTGTAACGGTACAGGCAGTAAAGTATGCAGGAGTAATGACAGTTCATGCAGATTGCAATACTTTACAGATGTGATGGATGTGGCATCGATGGTGGAACATCGGATGGATATCGGATATGGAAGATGACTGTGGGTCCGGAATGACGGACGGGAGATGACTGTGGGTCCGGAATGACGGACGGAAGCAGAAGATCCGGAATATCGGACTAGCGATGAAACATCGATGGTGGATGATGCTGGAGCATCGGAAGGACCAGAGTCCCGGAGCTAGGTTTGGTCGCTGGGCTGAGAGGCAGGATCACAGGCGGTGGAATAACCTGGACTTCACAAGAGATGGAACAACCTGGAACACACTGCAGCATGGAAGACAACACCAGCAGAGAAATACACTTGCACGGAGACAAGGACAGCTGACCATACACTGGAGACAACTGAAGCACTAGCAATGGTTCTGAGAGCTCCCAGCATACTTATCCCCACTGGGTGGCCA
Source organism: Crinia signifera (assembly GCF_055691185.1). Taxonomy (NCBI): domain Eukaryota; kingdom Metazoa; phylum Chordata; class Amphibia; order Anura; family Myobatrachidae; genus Crinia; species Crinia signifera. Next base: position 283,110,560 of record NC_139219.1, read on the forward strand.
GGATTGGCCGAGGAAGTATGACAGGGAGATCAGAACCAACAGGATTGGACAGCACAGACATGTGACTGGGAAGAACATGGCAGCCCCCATGTCTGCTATGGCGGGAAAGTGTGTTTGTGCACACCATGCTGGATACTGGGAGCAATGGCGGCGGACAGGTGGATTGCCGTGCACTGGGGACTGTCATTGGGAGACAGGACGCCGGCAGAGATGACGTCTGGACCGCAAGCTGAACCTGCGGAGGCACTTAGCCGGTAAGAAAGTCTGTCTGACAGCTCGGATCGTGACACTCTCGCTTTTACAGTTCCATTGTAGTGAGGATCTATTTCTATGTTATACTCATTGCTGATCGCCATGTCGCTTCTAGGTCCTCCCATGGCTGAAAATTGAGCATCAATCTTTATTCAGAGATATAAGCAAATGCAGTGGCTGTACATAAATCTATGTCACAGCTGGTTGTATTCAGATTACTACTGGAGGGGTCTAAGATCCACCACTTGTGTACGAAGATGCAACCATTTGGACACAGATTGGTCGATCATCAACCTTCTGAGTAACCTAACATAGTCAAACAGCATAGCCGTTGGAAGTAAGACACTGGGACCATGTATACTGCATAGAGGATCCCATTCACAAGGTGTAACATGTCTCTGAAGCGGTGGTGGCACGCCTGTTTTAGATAGAGATGTGCGGCGGCCACTTTTTCGGGTTTTGGTTTTGGATCTGGATCTCCCTTCGTGTTTTGGATCTGGATTGGTTTTGGCAAAACCACCCTTGTGGGTTTTGGATCTGGATTTTTATGAAAAAATGCTAAAAATGGCTAAAATAACAGAATTTGGGCCTGTTTTTGCCCCTAAAGTATTATTGACCTCAATAACATTAGTTTCCACTCATTTCTAGTCAATTTTGATCACTTCACAGCTCACAAAATTGTTTTCATTTACTGTAGTTGGACCAAAAGGGTATACCGAGGTAGCTGGATGACTAAGCTAAGCGACAGCAGTCGGCATCACATACATGTGGACCTTACACTTCCAACCTGGCAGAGCGGCACTGCAGGGGCAGACAGGGTGGCAGTTTAATAAACTATCCCAAAAAAAGAGAAATGCTCCAATACAAAGAGGTATCGGCCTTGTCATGACTGGTGGTAGCAGCTTCAGCACTTCTATCAGGTTGCTGATCTCCCACTATTTCCTCCTCCATCATCCTCCAAAAATGTGTTTTTATTTTATTTATTACTTTTATTTATTTTTCTTACTTTACACTGGACACAGCCTGTCACACTGGACACAGCCCCTTGGACACTGGACACTGCCCCTGGACACAGCCCCTGGACACTGCCCCTGGACACTGGTCACAGCCCATCATCCTGGACACAGCCCCTGGACAATGGGCACAGCCTCTGGATACATCTCCTGTACACTGGACACAGCCATCACACTGGACACAGCCCCTGGACAATGGACACAGCCTCTGGACACAGCTCCTGTACACTGGACACAGCCGTCACACTGGACACAGCCTCTGGACACCGCCCTTGGACACAGCTCCTGTACACTGGACACAGCCGTCACACTGGACACTGCCCCTGGACACAGCCCGTCACCCTGGACACAGCCCCTGGACAATGGACACAGCCCGTCACCCTGGACACAGCCTCTGGACAATGGACACAGCTCCTGTACACTGGACACGGGATGCAGTTAATTTGCCGGCGGTCGGGATCCCGGCGGTCGGAATCCCAACACTGGAATCCCGACCGCCGAAATCCCGAAACTTTCTCCCTCCGTGGGTGTCCACGACACCCATAGAGGGAGAATAAAATAGCGTGCCGAGCGTAGCGAGGCACCGGGCCCGCTGCGTGGCGAGCGCAGCGAGCCCGCAAGGGGGGGCGATCCATGTCCCCCCCTTGTCGGGATTTCGGCGGTCGGGATTCCAGTGTCGGGATTCCGACCGCCGGGATCCCGACCGCCGGCAAATCGGATCGGATCCCTGGACACAGCCATCACACTGAACACTGCCCCCTGACACAGCCCGTCACCCTGGACACAGCCCTTGGACAATGGACACAGCCCGTTACCCTGGACACAGCTCCTGTACACTGGATACAGCCGTCACACTGGACACTGCCCCTGGACACTGGACACAACCCCTGTACACTGGACACAGCCCCTGTACACTGGACACAACCCCTGTACACAGCCCCTGGACACTGGACACAACCCCTGTACACAGCCCCTGTACACTGGACACAGCCCCTGTACACTGGACACAACCCCTGTACACAGCCCCTGTACACTGGACACAGCCCCTGTACACTGGACACAGGCCCTGTCACACTGGACACAGGCCCTGTCACACTGGACACAACCCCTGTACACTGGACACTGCCCCTGGACACAGCTCCTGTACACAGCCCCTGTACACTGGACACAGCCCCTGTACACTGGACACAGCCCATGTCACACTGGACACAGGCCCTGTCACACTGGACACAACCCCTGTACACTGGAGACTGCCCCTGGACACAGCCCCTGGACACTGGACACAGCTCCTGTACACAGGACACAACCCCTGTACACTGGACACAACCCCTGTACACTGGACACAGCCCCTGTACACTGGACACAACCCCTGTACACTGGACACAAACCCTGTACACTGGACACAGACCCTGTCACACTGTACACAGGCCCTGTCACACTGGACACAAGCCCTGTCACACTGAACACAACCCCTGTACAGCCCCTTGTACACTGGCCACTGCAGCCCCTGTACACTTGTGTACAGCAGCCCCTGCAGACCCTAATCGAGTGAGCAGCAGCAAAATAATATATTATTATTATAGCACAGCACACAGCACAGAGCACAACCACCCTCTTCCCTCCCCTATGCTGGAGTAAAGATGGCGGGGCGCGCGTGCGTCTTATATAGAATCCAGATCCCGCGAGAATCCGACAGCGCGATGATGACGTTTTGCCTCGTTTTCGGTCCGGAATTTAGGCGGGAACTCCCGAGCCAGACTCGGATCGCGATATTCGGATCTGTCTGATCCCGGAGATCCGGACCCGCTCATCTCTAGTTTTAGAGTCAGCACTCCCTGTTTTGAGGTAATTTTTTAAATATGAAGGTACGACGTGAGACACCCTCTATTTTTTTCCTTTTTGCATTCTGAGTGCCTTTGAAAAATATGAAGTATTTCGGACAACTCCAACCTGCGCCCCAAGATGCTTAAAAAAACAGGAAAATTGCCTAAATTCTCAAGAATTTTATTACTTTTGAAAAATACAAATCATCTGAAGTTTGACTCATTTGGGGTATTAGCCATCCCAAAATGTATCTTATAACATAAAGGACAAGAGTTGACATACATAGTCAGACTAGAACGATAAAATATTACAATAGAAAGCTAATATGTTTGAGCCATGATATGGCGAAAAATCATTAAAATCACTTAAAGTCTACCAACAGCGCGTCTTTGGTACTGATTATTTTTGCTCATCGTGTGTATTGGACAACCAAAAAGAAGGTCTTGGAAGTATTTTTTCTTGTTTACCTGACTCGCTCTGCCGTCTTGGAAAAAACTTGAGCTTGTTTGAAGGCCCCAGTCTCATCCCACTTGCTTGGATCGCTGTCAAGAAATTCCACTGGCAAATCGTGCCTTTTGAAAAATTCTATTGAATTTGAGTCCACAAAGTCACTCATATTTCCGGACAAAATCTGAGGCACGTCTGGAACTATCGTTAGGCGCAATTCCTGGTAATTTCCACAGAATGGCGAAGGGCCAGTTTTTATCTCTTCACCACGTATTGCTGCCACCATTCTTCTTTTCATGTGTAGAGAGAAAGAACAGTCCAGCAAGAGCCAATGCTGCCCATTCATGTGTTAGGTACCAGAGATGATTGCTAAATTTCTTCACAGCTACTTTCGGGTGAACTACACCTTAAGCATCCAACGTTCGAAAGAATAGCAAATTGAGGTAAGGGGCAGCAATAGCAGATGGTGCAGTGAACCAGGCTTTTTTTTTATTATTGTGAATGGGTACTGAGTTTGAACCTTATGTACCAAGCTCCAAAAAGGGACGCTTTTTGGAGCTTGGTCCTAAAGGTTACCGGTATCTGGCCCTGATGGTGTTATGCGGGGTACACACCAGGACGACCCGCACATCGTGAGCGGGTCGCCAGTGTTTCTTCCGACCCGCTCACGATGTGCACCATGAGCGGGTCCGATCCGATGGCAACCCGCACCCGGGAGTATGGTCATTTCCAGATCCTACGTGCTGCAGGTAGGATCTGAATAACGACCGACCCGCGGGACCGCGCATCGGATCGGTCCACACCAGGATAGAAAAGGGCCCAATCACCACACAATCTACATCCAATCGGTCAGAATTGGATCTAGATTGATGGGATCGGACCCTTGTCGTCCTGGTGTGTACCCAGCATTAGTCGCTTTATGCCTATGGAGGCATTGTCTGAGGTGAAAGCTGTTATGATTTCTCTCCTGCAGTATTTGTCCAGCACTGAGGAGGTGCACATGGCGCAGTGCCAGTCACTGCGCAGGAGTCTTGCTAAAACACGACAGACTCTGCTAATGTGTCAGGAAGTATTTCACAGGGACAGTGCTCTATAGAAAGCATTGTCCCTGTAGAAATTGTTAGTAAATAGTGTGCGTGATCAATAAAAAAAGAAGGGCACGGGTTAGAGTTGTACTTCATATTTTGCATGGGCTCTCAGAATAGCAAAAGGATAAAAATAGATGGGTCCCATCGATTTTTCGGACCTTCGATTTTAAGGGACACCATACCACTGCCCCATTACTGCCAACAAACTGTAAAACACTTTGTGAATAAATCTTCACGGCAAACACCTGGTTTCTTCCATGGTGTAAGTAAGATCCTACAAAGTAGCACACTATTCTGATTCATTTGTTACTGCTCTAAGCCGTAGATGAAACCAGCAGCACATGCAAAGTCTGGTAAAAACGGCAAGATATATCCAGAATTGTGTGTTTGACTCATACTACTATCCCCCTGCTCAGCACAATTCCATTGTCAAACTCTGCACTGGCTTCCTATAATGTTCAATGTACAGTTCAAAATCCTAGACGTAAACTACAGTAAAAAGCTCTCAGCAATCTCCCTGCATCTATTTCCTAATCTCCGGGTGCTCTCCCAAATACTGTTCCTTCACTCTATACATTACCACCTCCTCTCTTACCTACACATTTGGTTACTCTCTTGGTGCGCCTTTTCATGGGTGCTTCCTTGCACCACCAGCCACACTTGTTCTGTCAGTGTAATGGAAAAGATATTTCAATCAAAAACTATTGTGGGTGGATGGTGTGTATCTTACGTATCTTAAGTTTAAATAACATCAACTATAACCAGTGGTGGCTCCTACCTCTTTGGTAGAGGGGGGCTGCCTCTGGCCGCAGGCACCCCTGTCACCGCCCGCCGCTTTCCTCCTTTCCTATGATTGCAGGTGCCAGGACTGGCACATGCGCAGTACAAACATATGTACTGCGCATGTGGCCAGCTTCTATGGGCTGCTTCGGCAACAGCCCATAGAAGGAATCTTGGTCCCGGCACCTGTACAATATAAGTTACAGGCACCGGGACCAGCGTGTGCACTGTACCGATATAGGTACTGCGCATTTGCCGTTTTTGCCCGGCAGCAAGGCGTCCCGGAGGAAGGGAACACCTCCCAATGGGACTGCCTTGGTGACTGGCAGGTTAGACTTCCAATAGGAAGTCACTGCCAGTCACAGTGATGCCAGAGCAGTCTCACAGACTGCATCTGGCTTCACTACAGTGGTGGATTTTACCTGGGGGGGGGGCTGCAGCACTGCAGCCCATAGGTAAAAACCGCCACTGACTATAACACAATTATGTGGCTATATGGACACATACTATGTACTGAACAATTCTTAATGTTCATAGACACCCCAGAAATGTTGCCAGCCCAAGCTAGGTCTATATTGAGCAATCTATATAAACACAGCATATGGCCCTTTATACAGGAAATGAGTTCCTCCCTTAATTGAAAACTGTCCATTCCTCTCATCATCCATGTCTGTCCCCTTCCTTGTGTGTATATATATATATATATATATATATATATATATATACACACACACACACACACACAACAGTAGATCATTGGGAGATCTCAAGCATACCTCGACTTCTGAGAGAGCAGGATATTTGTGGTGGTTAGAACATCATCATCCCCGCCACGCTCCTAGACGGTTTTCCCTCTATACCAGCTGCCAGCTGGCAGTACATGAGGTGGAGAAAGGGTTGTATTCATAATCACTTCTTACCACTTAATATTAATATAGCCAGTAAGCCTTAGATGCCTGGTCCATTGCAGTATACAGCAACAACATATTTCCAGGCCCTTAGTTCAGTGTTGTCACACTGATATCTCTAAGTTCAGAATATTATTTGATATTTATTTATTTATTTACAGTTTCTTATATAGCGCAGCAGATTCCGTTGCGCTTTACAATAGAAATGTAAGTTCTCATGAGCAGGGCCCTCGCCCCTCGTGTGCTTTTACTTCTCTATACGGGATACGGTCATTTGGTCTACTACATGTTGGTCGACAAGCATTAGGTCGACACCACTAGGTTGACATGAGGAAAGGTCAACATGGGTCTAGGTCGACAGGTCATTAGGTTGACACAACCATTAGGTCAACAGTGTCTAGGTCAACAGTCAAAAAGTCGATGGGGTTTTTTGACATGTGCCGACGAGCCTACCATCCACTAGGGCGTGGTGGGAGAATAAAATAGTGTGCCCTAAGCTTTGCGAGTGAAGCGAGCGATGGGAGGGGATGCGGTGCACTGGAAACTGTGTCCATTTTGACTGTTTCGAAATTCAATAAATTAAAATTAAATAAATAATACACAGCAAGATGGGGGGGGGGGAGACAGCAAGATTAAGGAACTTACTCAGTATCAATAAGGAGAGAGATCGAATAAAAGAATATCTAATGCTGGAAAAATAACAATGGAAACCTTAGAGTAGGTCAGGGTTGCCGACTTTCAAAAAATCTTCTCCGGGAAAAGCCCGGAGAGGAACCTTGCATTACGAGTTTTGGGGGTGGGGCTTAACTATGACGTCATTAAGCCCCACCCCCATTACAGCAAATAGCCGAAATAACTGAAATCCATGGAGGGGCGGGGCTAAAATGACACGATTGTGCCGTTTTAGCTCCGCCCCCTCCCCTGAGACCCGCGGATTGCAGCATATAAATGCCGCGATCGTGGGCTCAGTGGGGGTCTCCCTGATTCCGGGAGGGTTGCCCACCCTTCCGGGGGCCGGGAGGAAGGACCCGATTTTCGGGAGACTCCCGCAAATTCCGGGAGAGTCGGCAACCCTGGAGTAGGTCTTCTGTGATCCTCATTTTGAAAAGGTTAGGTGTACATTCTCTCTCTCTCTCTTTCTCTCTATATATATGAATACGGGGGATGGTGGCACTCGTATAGAAAAACACACCAGGCATGTTTTTTTTTTTAAGCCAACGTTTCAGAACCAAGTGGCCCCTTTATCAAGGTGCATGGAACAACGGATTGTTTCATGCACCTTGATAAAGGGGCCACTCGGCTCTGAAACTTCAAAAACCCATGCCTGGTGTGTTTTTCTATACGAGTGCCACCATCCCCTGTACTCTTACATTATGACAGCACCCCTGTCATCTGGAGGGCACCGTCTTATTTAACACTTTGTGCTTTACCGTTCTCGTAGAGTGCCGCATCACAAGATTTCTATCTAGATAGATAGATAGATAGATAGTCTTAAACTCATGCTCCATCTCCCATTATAAATTCTCGTGTATAGTGGATCTTTGTTTCTTACTTATCGATGATTCACACGTTTCATTGAATCCAAGCTATATTTACCGTTCAGCACATCACACAGCCCAGAACGCACACACATGAAACCAGTACTCGGTGTAATTCCCTAACAGTGACAATTTAGTAAAAATAATATAGTTAAGTTACCGTCAGCTGTACAGTATGGTACTTAAAAGAGAAAAAAAAAACACATTATTATTTCAGTACTGAGTCATAGGTCATATAAGCTTAATCCTGGTCACGGGCCGAAGCAGATTAAGGACCTCTGAATTAAAGAGTAATGTAAAACACATGTGAATGTGTGCTTTGTGTAGTGACAAACCTCTTATCTACGCACTACCTCGTATACTAGATATAGGATATGCGCTCACCGGCCGTGTTTCTGCCCTATGGACGTTAAAACATAACACACACATGAATGTTATATTATCAATAGAAAAGGGGAGAATTTTTATTAAAATGTTATTTACAACTACAGATATTTTTTTTGTGTCGTTGGGATTTACATTGTTTTTTCTGGGCACATTTTCCTTATCATCGGTGTTGATATATTAGTAAAATACAATAGAGAAAATGAAGGCTAAATTCTATGTGACAAAAATAGTTCTACAATACACTGGAGTGCAATGTTCTACTGTAGTTTCCACAGTTAATTATTAACCCTTTGAGTGCCAAATGATTTTGTCAAAATAGGTATGAAAATCGGCAAGCGAACATTTTTATTCATCATAATGACCTTTAGGGGGAAATTTACTAAAGGAAATTTGTAAAAAAATAGGTGTATTTGTATCCAGAAATACACTTATTTTTGACATTTACTATCCCGAAAATACGGCAATTCGTATTGATAGCACATCAATAAGAATTGCCGTATTTTCGGGATAGTAAATGTCAAAAATAAGTGTATTTCTGGATACAAATACACCTATTTTTTTACAAATTTCCTTTAGTAAATTTCCCCCTTATTGTCTACCTTACATAGTAAATATAATCTTTTTTTTTACACAACATTTTTTTATTTGAATTTATATAACAAATGTGAGCGACGCTGGCATTTATAGCGGATCTTTTGCGCATCTCTCACAGATTTTTACACTCAAAGGGTTAACATTATCGGCGCTCTTAAAAAGTGATTGAAGCAAAAATAACTTAAAAAAAATAATATCATAATACAGTTAGAAATAAAACGAAAGGTTTCACAAATGTTATCTGAAATAGCAGTCTATTTACTAAAGGTAGAAAACACATTCACCTGAGATAGGGGTGCTCTCCAGCAAGAAAGAGCATTGCCCTTATTACCTTCTTTAATTAACATTTATGACCACTATTCAATATTTTGTCAGCCAATAATAATGGTCTGGTAGCGCACATTTTAACCGATGGTCATAATTGGAGCTATCCAATTACATGCCGTTTTTATCGGCCAAAAAGGACCCGCAGTTGTGTGATAACACATGGGATCTGGGATAACTTCCCTATCCATGTGTTATCGTGGGCAGATGGCACTTATCTAATATTATGCTTCAGGTCCCTGAGGCACCACCCGAAGCATAGCCCTGATAAGTGCCATGTACTGGGGCTAATCGGATAGCCCCGGCCAAATCCATTAGCTGCGGCCTATGTGTTGAAATATAATTGTATCATTTTTAATATGTTTTTTGCTTTTTCACATCCGATCCAGACTTATTCATTTGTACTCTTTCTCCACAATCCAATTAAATGAAGGTTTTAACCCTGCCGAACAAATGTATATTCTTACGGTGAACATAGAGGGTGAAATTTAATAGGATGAGAGATTCAAAAAGTGAGAGATTTGGTAAGAAATCTCCATTTTTTTTTTAAAGCGGCAATCATTTACACTGCAATACCAGTTTGATTTTTAAGTGAAAATGATTGCCGCTTTAAAAAACCTGGAGATTTCTTACCAAAAACTCTCACTTTCTGAATCTCTCATTCTATTAAATTTCACCCATAGTGTGACTCAGTAATGTACACTAATGCACTCGCAGCTACGTTCCCTTATGCCGGGACTGTACGCAAAATATACAAACGTCTCAGCTGGCAGAATATGTATTCAGACACCCACCGGCGGTATAGCTAATCTCAGCAACTGTGTAGAAAGACACCGCGTCAATGCAGATCCTTTGATAATGGGTATTCCGAGTAACCCTATTTTTACACAGATTGGGCGCATGTACTGAGACATCAGAGCCACTATTATTGCGTATGGGATTGCAGAAGCAGGCAGCTACATTCCCTGGAAACGTCTGTTTTATGCCTGACTTTTCGCCACCGATCCCAAACGGTCCTTTCCTATCAGTCAGTTTGAAAAAGTGGGCAAGTACAATAACGGAGTCTGACGCATGCAAAATCGTCCGATAATCCTTCATCAGCAAAAACATCATCATAGTGTACAACTATATGACTCAGGCCTATAATCATTACTTTGTCTGTCAAAAAAATAAAATAACCCACAATAATCTACAAACTATGATACAACATAATATGTAAGGAGTTAACAAACCATTATATTCAGAATAGATTAATGCTTTGTTTTACATAGAAAGGGTCAGTGTCTCTTAAAGTGCCCACAGGCAGTATGATTATCGTGCTCAATTAGAACTTTTTAGCCCTGCCCCCTCCTAGGAGAGCTGCAAATCACAGCGTTTTAGTGGAAAAAGGGCAGGGCTTAATCATGTCAGCTTCTTCCCCTGCCATTTGGGGCTCCCTTCCGGGCTTCTCCCGAAGCAGCATTTAGCAAAGTAGGCAAGTATGAGTTCAAATAGATTGTAGTTCAAATCTTACCCAGTCCCCAGTGTACAGTCCAAATTGTATAGCACAAACTGTATGGCTCAAATCACACCTAACACAGATCTCACTGAGGGGTAGATTTATTACGCTCCGTGAAGTGATAAATTGTCTGGTTTTTATCACCGACCAATCAGCTCCTACTTGTTATTTTTCAAACCAAGCCTGTAACTTTACAGTTAGGAGCTGATTGGCCGGTGATAAAACACAGACACTTTATCACTTCACCGAGCTTAATAAATCTGCCCCTGTGTTTGGGCACCATTAGAACCAATACATTGAAAGCATTTCCTGAACTGCAGCCATTAGCAACCCGCAGTAACCTTGTAGCTGATTGGCTAAATATAATGACATTGCGTAAAGCACAGAAAGATGCTGTCATCAATGGGTAACAGGTATTGAAGCTGGTCTCTGTGGGGTTCAATTACAAAGATGGGAATTCTACTGAAGATAATTGTTACTATAGGCAACCAGATTCTAGCTATTATCTTCCAGAAGGTGCTAAATAAATAAGTAGATTGTAATTGGTTGCTATGGGAAACATCCCCATCTTCAATAGAACTCCATCTTAGTAATTAAACCCCCTATATATTTTACCAATGCCCCTCCAGCAATTGAGGACTTTTCAAATCTTGTCACTCCATTAGGACTTGTGAAGAACTAGATAAGAAGTTGGTTAAATAATTTAGGTGTAGATAAAACATTAGAAGTCTAAATGGCTGTCAGATGTGAGGCTTCGTGAATGTTCCTGTAAGCCCCAGGAAATCTATGTGTATTTCCTTCTTCATGTTTAGCTCTGTCATCTTGCAGCTGTCATTCATCATAATGGCAAAAGGACTGCAGATCGGTGAAGAAAGTGCACTTCTCCTAAAGACACAAGTGTGTGCTGCGCTTACCTGAGGGCTGATGAGGTCAATGTTAACGGAAACTGTTACACCAAAGTGTGATTTCAGGTGGCCCATAACAAGCTAATGAGAGGATAGGAGAGAAGTGAAGACTTTGACAAGTTTAGAAGGGGATCTATGGAGCCGTTGGTGAGGGAACAGTGACATCTGGTGGGGATTATGTGTCATTATGTTTCATACCAGTTTTCTGCTATTTTGGTTTTTACGCAAATAACGAGTTGCAAATGTTCCATTGTGCTGTGACCAAGAACTGCATACCCTCCAACATGACCCATTCCATTAGGTACAAAATGCTCTGTTTCTGGACTTCCCTGCCAGTGGCAGTTGCAGCTGTCAGGCTGCAGCACAGTTCAATATTCAAAAAGGGGAGCCACACCTAATGCCACTCCAAACATCACTGTCCTGGACATACTGGCAGTTGATGTGACCCCCCTCTTTGAATACTGGACTGTGCTGGAGTCCAAGCTCTGTAACTGCCACTGACAGGGAAGTCCAGGAACAGAGCATTTTGTACCTAATGGAATGGGTCATGTTGGAGGGTATGGAACTGGGGATTTCAGTGCTAGACTAATCATAAAGCAGCCAGGGTGCTTAGCTACATAGCCAGTGTGCGGTACACTGTGACCCACTGGCGCCCAGTTGTCAGTGATTGGATTTGCAATGCAATCTGGGTGTGATATTAGGATTATTACAGACAGGGCCTGGGCCTCTGAAAGAAAAATACAGCTGGAAATACAGACCAATCTGTAGGGCATAGGCTACAATGGTCTACTGCTATTTGTAGATGGTGGTAGCTGTGGGAACTAATATCGGTAAATATTGGTAAATCGGAAGCACCTGCGGGTGAGAATGGATGGATACCTGCTGCATACATCTAGATCGGGGTTGCCTACTTTTCAGCTGCCCTCTCTGGGAGAGCTAGCCAAAGAAGGGGGCGGAGCTGATGGACATGCCGTGAAGGGATCGTGACCAGGGGCGGAGCTGAAAAACTGTGCTGTATTTGAGGTTGTGGCTATTGCAAACTCGTCATTGTGGACACACCTAACGCATTGCAATGCGGGTATTTCAGGTAATGCAGAGCGGGGCCACAATGAGCTGTAATGGTTACCTTATATAGAAATATAATCTTTTTTTACACAACATTTTTTATTTGAATTTATATAACAAATGTGAGTGGGCATAAGTCAGCGGTGTTATGGAAAAATGCATATCCGGCAGGAAGCTGACGTCACACACCCTGGCCCTCCACTAAAATGCTCAGACATGCCTAGCGTTTTCCCGGACACTCCCAACGTTTTCCTAGGCACGCCTGCGTTATTCTTAGCACTCTCATGAAAAGGCCGGTTTCAACCCCCAGGTGCCTCCCTGTCAATCACCTTGCAAATGGCATGCGGATATAAAAAGTAGCAAGATTTTCTTGCGGCATGGCTTCGCGAATGCGTACTACTGGCTGTACGCACGTGCAGTGCATCGATAATTGTCCACCATGCGGATTTGTGGCCATGTGATCAGGTTTGAATAACTCCCACAATATGTGTCAGATACAGTGGATCATATACAGTGTCAGTTACAGTGTGCATCAGATACAGTGTGGGCCAGATACAGTGCAGGTCAGATACAGTGTGTATCAGACACAGTGCAGGATATGGGGTATATTCAATGCCAAACTGGCAAACTATGACGGCGAGAAGTGCCTATTACTCGCCATTATAGCCCGCCCTCAGTATTCAACCCACCCCTTACAGTTACCGTTTCCACCTCGCTGTTTCTAAAAGATGAGGTAGAAATAGCGAGTTCAGCTTTTAAAACAGCGAGGCTGGCTGCATTAGCGGCGAACCTCGCCGTTCGGGGGAATCCTCGCCAACAGAGGGCGGCAAGGATGTCCCCGGAACATAGAATAGGGCAAACGGCCATCTAGGGGGTTAAATGGCGAAGATGGCTTGTTTTCGGTGATCCTCGCCATAAAAAAAACCTCACCGCCTGCATTGAATATACCCCATAGTGTGGTTTCAATACAGTGCGGGTTGGATACAGTATTGGTTGGATACAGTGCAGGTTGGATACAATGCGGGATATAGAGCAGGTTGGAATAAATGGGAAACCGCTGATTGACTAAGAGCAGCGACATACGGCTCTCTCAGCCAATTAGCAGTCTCCCATTGATTTCAATGGGACTTTTGACATCTCCAGCCTGCCCTGTCCCCCACCGCTCCTTGCTCCGCTCTTTCCTACAGCAGTCAGGCACCTCCCCGCTCTGCAGACTAGGTGTGTGTCAGCAGAAGCCCCCACATTGAAGATGCACTAAGACGATTAATGCATTGCTGACACACTCCTATTTACAACTCTGACTAGCACCAACATATTTTGTTGTGTTTTACATTTGTGAACAAAAAAAGTATACAGAAAATGAGAGCAGGAAATAATAGACAGACAATGAGGTAGGAAGGTCCCTTCTGTAAGCTTACACAATATTACACAAATTAAGAACACAAAGTAGACAATTTAAGTAAGTAGTTAATGTGCGAAATTTAATAATGTTTGTGACCAGTGATAAAGCTTATTTACCACTAGTAGTAGTAAATGAGCCACTGCCCTTTGTAAACCGATGATGCCTCACAAATTTGTTCACCTCAGTGGCGTAACTACAAACATAGCGAGGCGGCGGCCTCCTCTTGCATCCAAAAAAAGGTCTGCTGTAAGGTGGCGGACATTTTGTGTCACTATAATATGCCCTTTCTTAGGCTTTATGTTTTTCTACAGGGATAAGGGATACCACCACCTGTCCAGTATTACCCGTACATCCGGTATTACCTGTACAGTCCAGCAATTAAGACCAGATTAAGAGTCTGGAGGGGTGACGTTGCCGGAGTATACCATGTTCGGGATTAGGCAGCGAGTAGCTGTAGTTACCACTCCAGACTCCGGATGCCGGTCTTAATTACCGGACAGTGTCTAGGTTGACAAACAAAAGGTCGACCACTATTAATCGTCAAAAGGTGAACACATGAAAAAGGTCAACCTGCATTAGGTCAACATGGTCAAAAGGTCGACACAGGCAAAAAAAAGTCGACATGGGAAAAGTCAACATGTTTTTTATGATTTTATTAAATATCCTATGCCCACTATCCTAGTGGGCATAGAGGGAGAATAAAATATACCTCCCAACTATTTTGATTACAGCAGCACAGTCCTGCTAATTGGAGACTGTCTCACTGGCCCTCCCACAGGTGATAGAGTCTCAAGTCACAGACGGGGAAGGGGGGCAGTTGGGGGAAGGGGGGCAGTTGGGGGAAGGGGGGCAGTTGTGGGAAGCCGGAGATTATGATCACTTAAGAGATGCAGTGCACCTGCGCACGACATCTCTTCAGTGCAGAATGGGAGGGTGCTGGGCACGCCCCTGAAAATGCTTAAAACGGGGATCGCTGCGATAAGCCAAGCCCCCTTTACAGAGGAACTGCAAGTATTAGCCCTGCCCTTTTTCAGACTGGTTGCGCCTTCAGCGCAGCAGTCCTGATTTGGGGTTTAACCATACTTGCCTACTTTTGTGAATGTCTCTCCGGGAGAAGCCTGGAGTGGAAACACAAATGCATACCTCCCAAGTGTCACGATTTCAGCGGGACAGTCCCGATTTTCGGGTCCTGTCCCACTGTCCCACACGCGGCCGGCATTGTACCGCTGCGGGGGTGGCAGTTGGGAGCCCCCCCAAGCTGATTGAACAGCGTCTATTCGTGGCCGAAAATGGGGCCGCGGCTAATTTGCATAAGCCGCGCCCTCATTTGCATATGCCCCGCCCCCTTTCCGGGCTTCGCCGCGCGTGTGTCCCTGTTCCAGCAGCCAAGAAGTTGTGAGGTATGCAAATGACAGGGGGGGGGGGGGGTGTGTGAGCGGAAGGCGGATGTTGCGAAGCCCCCCTTGTCCGGGAGGGGGTGGGGGCTAAGATTATGCTATTTGCATCATTTTAACCCAACCTCCTCACCGGGGAGGGAGGTACAGGCAGAGGCGTAGGGAGGGCGGAGCCACTGGAGCTCACGCTCCGGGCGCCGATTGGTCGAATGGTGCCGCCGGCCCGCCCCCCCTCCGCAAATGATCTGTGCACTAGATAATACTAATAATAGTACTAGCGGGCAGCGTGCGCCGGCGGCTGCCCTGACCGGCACCTGCCTCCTGCCCTGCTCACCCGGTCCAAAGATCACGGACGGTGAGGCCGGGCGTCTAACTCACTGCTCTCACTCTAAGTTGCTGCTGCTGCAGCTCAGGACGGCTTACCGGGCAGCGCAGCGCAGAGAGCAGATTCCAGAACTCCAGACTCCTCCCAGAGTCACCTGCCCATGCTACCCTCCTCCCTGGCTACAGCAGCATCATCAGAACATCCCAAGCCCTGGCTGTAGCCTGGAGGAGGAGAAAGTTTTCTGCTGCTGCCCGTGCCGCCCTGGACCTGCTGCAATCATTTATCTAAGGATCAAGGTGAAGGTGGATTTTTTTTTTTTTTTTTTTAATACAGCTAATTAACGATGTTCTAAACTTGGTATCTCTCTGGCTTTTTCTGCCGCCCTGCTGTATATATCTTTATGTGTATATATATATATTTATTTACAGCATCTTACATAGCGCAGCGGATTCCGTTACAGTGTCTTATATAACGCAGCAGATTCCGTTACAGTGTCTTATATAGCACAGCAGATTCCGTTACAGTGTCTTATACAGCGCAGCAGATTCCATTACAGTGTCTTATATAGTGCAGCAGATTCTGTTACACCGTCTTATATAGCGCAGCAGATTCCGTTACAGCGTCTTATATAGCGCAGCAGATTCCATTACAGTGTCTTATATAGTGCAGCAGATTCTGTTACACCGTCTTATATAGTGCAGCAGATTCCGTTACAGCGCCTTATATAGCGCAGCAGATCCCGTTACAGTGTCTTATATAGCAGATTCCGTTACAGCACCTTATATAGCGCAGCAGATTCCGTTAGTGTCTTGTATAGCGCAGCAGATTACGTTACAGTGTCTTATATAGTGCAGCAGATTCCATTACAGCACCTTATATAGTGCAGCATGTTCCATTACAGTGTCTTATACAGCGCAGCAGATTCCGTTACAGTGTCTTATATAGCGCAGCAGATTCCGTTACAGCACCTTATATAGCGCAGCAGATTCCGTTACGGTGTCTTATATAGCGCAGCATATTCCGTTACAGTGTCTTATATAGCGCAGCAGATCCCATTACAGTGTCTTATATAGCAGATTCCGTTACAGCGTCTTATATAGCGCAGCAGATTCAGTTACAGCACCTTATATAGTGCAGCAGATTCCGTTACGGTGTCTTATATAGCGCAGCATATTCCGTTACAGTGTCTTATATAACGCAGCAGATTCCGTTACAGCACCTTATATAGTGCAGCATGTTCCATTACAGTGTCTTATACAGCGCAGCAGATTCCGTTACAGTGTCTTATATAGCGCAGCAGATTCCGTTACAGTGTCTTATATAGCGCAGCAGATTCCGTTACAGTGTCTTATATAGCGCAGCAGATTCCGTTACAGGTTCTTATATAGCGCAGTAGATTCCGTTACAGCGTCTTATATAGCGCAGCAGATTCTGTTACAGTGTCTTATACAGCGCAGCAGATTCCGTTACAGTGTCTTATATAGCGCAGCAGATTCCGTTACAGCGTCTTATATAGCGCAGCAGATTCTGTTACAGCGTCTTATATAGTGCAGCAGATTACGTTACAGCACCTTATATAGTGCAGCATGTTCCATTACAGCGTCTTATATAGCGCAGCAGATTCCATTACAGCGTCTGGTACTTATGTATTATCTGGACTCCCATGTTAAATGCACCCCATTTTTTCATACCCCTACTATTCAACTACGCATGGAGTTGATTTTATATAGTGTGGCGAGCGCAGCAAGCCACCGTGCCCGAAGCGTGGTGAGCGCAGCGAGCCCCGCGAGGGGACGCGGTCTCATAAGAAAAACAGGAGTCCAGATATTACATAAGTACCCAGCGTCTTATATAGCGCAGCAGATTCCGTTACAGCGTCTTATATAGCGCAGCAGATTCCGTCACAGTGTCTTATATAGGGCAGCAGATTCCGTTACATTGTCTTATATAGCGCAGCAGATTCCGTTACAGTGTCTTATATAGCGCAGCAGATTCCGTTACAGTGTCTTATATAGCGCAGCAGATTCCGTTACAGCATCTTATATAGCGCAGCAGATTCCGTTACAGCGTCTTATATAGCGCAGCAGATTCCGTTACATTGTCTTATATAGCGCAGCAGATTCCGTTACAGCATCTTATATAGCGCAGCAGATTCCGTTACAGCGTCTTATATAGCGCAGCAGATTCCGTTACAGCGTCTTATATAGCGCAGCAGATTCCGTTACAGCGTCTTATATAGCGCAGCAGATTCCGTTACAGTGTCTTATATAGCGCAGCAGATTCCGTTACAGCGTCTTATATAGCGCAGCAGATTCCGTTACATTGTCTTATATAGCGCAGCAGATTCTGTTACAGCATCTTATTATAAACACAGCGGTGCCATTAATTAACCAGTGCTATCTAAGCCCAACAGCATTCCAAGACAGCATTTTGTACCATAGCTAGGGCAATTAACCTGATAACCTTTCTGCTCACAAAATACAAACTTGCTACAATGTGTGGCAGCAGGTCTGCCACATAGTTGATTTGTTGCAATTTCAAGCCACAAAGCAAATGGATTATTAACTGCACTGTAAATGACAGCCAAGGGAGAAATTAAAATTGTACATATGTAAATAATACCAAGATAAATTTTGATATGTGTATATATATATATATATATAAGAAAGTTGTTTTTTTGCTTTTTCCGAAATTTTGAGTTACGCTGACCCATGATTATAATCCTTATCTCAAAATTAATTGAGAACACACCAACAATGCCTCTGGGTTAAAGGCATTAAGGATATATGACGGTCAGCTCTCATAATTAAATGTATATTTACACATATCAATCAAATAGTTAATAAATCGCCAGGACAGATTAAATTTAAAACTTAAAGTAATTATTAATTTTTGGTCATTGATATAGACACTCAGCAAATATATATAAAAAAATCACAATAAAAAATTCATTAAAACTTAAAATGTACTTTTATTGAGCAACTTTGAGATTGGGGTATTAAGAGTGCACCCCACCCGAGTTTCTTTCCCTTTTGTTTTTCTTGTTAGTCTTATATAGCGCAGCAGATTCCATTACAGCGTCTTATATAGCGCAGCATATTCCGTTACAGCGTCTTATATAGCGCAGCAGATTCTGTTACAGCGTCTTATATAGTGCAGCAGATTCTGTTACAGCGTCTTATATAACGCAGCAGATTGTTACAGCGTCTTATATAGCGCAGCAGATTCCGTTACAGCATCTTATATAGCGCAGCAGATTCCGTTACAGCGTCTTATATAGCGCAGCAGATTTCGTTACAGCATCTTATATAGCGCAGCAGATTCCGTTACAGCGTCTTATATAGCGCAGCAGATTCTGTTACAGCGTCTTATATAGTGCAGCAGATTCTGTTACAGCGTCTTATATAACGCAGCAGATTGTTACAGCGTCTTATATAGCGCAGCAGATTCCGTTACAGCGTCTTATATAGCGCAGCAGATTCTGTTACAGCGTCTTATATAGTGCAGCAGATTATGTTACAGCACCTTATATAGCGCAGCAGATTCCGTTACAGCATCTTATATAGCGCAGCAGATTCCGTTACAGCGTCTTATATAGCGCAGCAGATTCCGTCAGTGTCTTATATAGCGCAGCAGATTCCGTTACAGTGTCTTATATAGCGCAGCAGATTCTGTTACAGCGTCTTATATAGCGCAGCAGATTCTGTTACAGCGTCTTATATAACGCAGCAGATTGTTACAGTGTCTTATATAGCGCAGCAGATTCCGTTACAGCGTCTTATATAGCGCAGCAGATTCTGTTACAGCGTCTTATATAGTGCAGCAGATTACGTTACAGCACCTTATATAGTGCAGCATGTTCCATTACAGTGTCTTATACAGCGCAGAAGATTCCATTACAGCGTCTTATATAGCGCAGCAGATTTCGTTACAGCGTCTTATATAGCGCAGCAGATTCTGTTACAGCGTCTTATATAGCGCAGCAGATTCTGTTACAGCTTCTTATATATCGCAGCAGATTCTGTTACAGTGTCTTATATAGCGCAGCAGATTCCGTTACAGCGTCTTATATAGCGCAGCAGATCTAGTTACAGCGTCTTATATAGTGCAGCAGATTACGTTACAGTGTCTTATATAGCGCAGCAGATTCCGTTACAGTGTTTTTAAGTTTTTTATTTTCAAATGTAACATGCCAACACATGTTAGCCACGCCCCCAATTTATTACCGGGGGGGGGGGAGCGAAATATGCCCTTGCTCCGGGCACCATGACACCTAGCTACACCGCTGGGTACAGGAGCTACGGGGAGCATGTGAGAGATTTGCCCACCTTCCCCGGGGGCTAGAATTGATTAACAAAGTTGGGAGATATTAATAAAATAGTGTGATGAGCATGAGGCACTGTGCATAGTCCACAATGTCGACATAGACACAATTAAAAAAGAATAAAACTCATGCCGAACTTTTTCATGTCAACCTTTTGCTTATGTCGACATTTTTGGTGTGTTGACCTAACAACCCAAGCCTTTGTACTTCTACGTGTGCTGTCATGTAGCGTCAAAATTGCTCCGAACTCATTGCGCAGGCGCAGTGGACCTTTCCCATCCGCGGGGAACTACAACTCCCGGCACGCCTTGCGGCACATGCCCGCTGTGCTGCTGAAGTCTGGCTCTGGCGCGTCCTCCCGTGTCATCGCGGACATGGCCGCCCGCATAGCATGGCTTATCCGAAGGGCTCGGCCAGAGAGGGTTACCGGCTGGCGGAGCCTGTGTGATGGGGGTGAGATCCGAATCTCAGGAGCAGGGACTGTCTGACGGACCGCTGCGTAGAGTGTGGTTATGTGCAGTGGAGGCTAATAGCATGGCCCCCCTATACTGTTTACACTCTCCGCTGCTGTATGGGGTTACCCGTAAACTGCTGTATGAGATTCCTATACATACTGTACGTTCCCTGTGTACAGTGCAAGCTTTGCATCCTATCCCTGCTCTGTCAGTGTACCTAGCGGCATGCTGCCTGCGAGCAGGGCATGCACACTGCAGGGTCACTCTTACACACTCACATGCTAATTTATTTTTATATATATATATATTTTTAGTGATTACTCTTACAGGTCAATATATGCTTAATATTTGCGGTTAACCCGTTTTCGGGGATTTAGCCGCAAATATTACTTCATAAATTGATCTTACAGTCACCAGCAGCAGGTGACACATGCATGACCTTGCCAAAGTCACCAATAGTACTGTCAGGTTTAGCTAGTACCTACATAGCCTGTGTACAGTGCGACCATTATCTCCAAGAGCAATGCATCACTTATGGTAGTTGTTAAATGCTAGTGGGCTAAAGCCTAAAGGACCTTTCACGCCCTGGGGGAGGAGCAAGGCCGGGGGGAGGGGCTTTCTCCTTGACTATTTACACCACCATTGGTTGCCTTTAGTAACCAGATAGCAAGCAAAGCGGCGCGAGCCCACTTAGGTCCCTTATTCCGACCTTGCTCCTCTCTCTGCTCCCTCTCCTCCCCTGTCATATGACAAGGTCCCTTAGCCCACTTGAATTTAGACCTAACCCATCACTTATACCCCTTTTCCTCTGCCACTGGCTCAGTGTAAAAGGGGTTGAGTGACCCTGGTAGCTGTGTATGCAGAGGTCTGTCGCAAGGGAGTGTCTGTGAATAACGTGCAGGGCAAACATGGGTTCAGTGTAAACAGAACTGACCTGGGAATAACCAATATCTAATGCGGGGTACACACCAGGACGACCCGCTCACGATGCACATCGTGAGCGGGTCGTCAGTGTCTCGTCCGACCCGCTCACGATGACGCGGGAGGGCACGACCCGCTCACGATGTGCACCGTGAGCGGGTCCGATCCGATGGCGACCCGCACCCGGTTCTATGGTCGTCATTGAGATCCTACCTGCAGCAGGTAGGATCTCAATAACGACCGACCGACCCGCGGGACCGCGCATCGGATCGGAATCGCTCCACACCAGGTCAGAAAAGGGCCCAATCAGCACACAATCTACATCCGATTGATCGGAATTGGATCTAGATTGTGCTGATCGGGCCCTAGTCGTCCTGGTGTGTACCTAGCATAAGGTGTATTGTAAACGGGGTCTTACCTGGGTTGGAATTGTGTGTGTAAACACGGGCCAGATGACCTGGTTACCATTTAAAAACAGTACTCAGACCCTTTTCCGCTGAGCTGTGATTCGGGTAGATACGGAAATAATCTGGGTGGAAAAAGGGGAATTAGCAAAGTAATGAGGATTATTGTCTGCCTGGTTGGGAGAAGAGACATGGTAGTAGATTTTAACATGTTCTCTATGCAGACAGTTTGCTAGCGTAGTTTATATCTCTATTGCTGAGTTACTGCTTCTCTCTCTGCTATATTGCCTGATTGTATAATTAGTGTATCTGAATAAATTCCATGAGAACACATTGTCAGCAATAGATACAAGTTATTAACATCAACAACCAATGATTTGGGACAGTAAAATGTCCATGAACTCAAAGGCAATTCCGGTTTTACGATCAGTGATTGTAAATTTATCAGTGATTCCTAGTTGAGGGCTGAACAGAGCCCTGGAGCCAGGGAGGCTCTGCTACTAAACAGTGATGGCGGAAAATGTATTCTCTTTTTTAGCTATTTCTAATTTTCTCAGTGGGTGCCTGTTTTCTTGAGGATACGGTCATTGGGTCACCAGCAAGTTGTTAGACAGTCATTAGGTCGACATGCATTTAGGTCGACATGGGTTAGGTTAACAGGGTCATTAGGTTGACATTGGTTAGATCGACAGTCAGTCAAAAGGTCGACATGGGACTTTTCAGTTTTTTGAGTCGACAGGCGGTATTTCATGCCCATCCACTAGGGTGTGGTGGGAGAATAAACTAGTGTGCCGAGCATAGTGAGGCACCGAGCCCGAAACATGGCGAGCAGACGCGGTGCACTTTAACCTGTGTACATGTCGACTGTGTCAACATTGGGTAAAAAAAACAGAGAAAAAAAACCCATGTCGATCTTTTGAATGTCGACCTTATGACCCTGTCGACCTAATGATCGTCTAACAATTTGCTGGTGACCAACTGATCCACCCCCATTTTCGTAATACTTATTCGGTCAGTGGGTGCATGTTTGATGCGTGGCTCCAAAATTTAGCATAATTACTTTCACTCCTGTCCTACTAATCAGTTTGCCCTCCAGCTGCTGGGGAACTACACATCCCAGCATTCCCTGCCACCGGTTTAGCATGCCTTAATAGCAAAACTATGGCAGGGTATGCTGGGATATTAGTTCCACAGCAGCTGGAAAGCCGCATGTTTAATACCCCCAATGAAGGGAGTCCATGCGTAGATGGACTGTTTTGGGCCATTTGGGACATAGTCAGTCAGCAGCATTTTGGGCAAATAACCTCATTAGAGTCTGCTTTAGTTGTGATTTTGTTTTTTTGTAATTTCCCAGCCCCCACCTCCCCTCCGACCAAATTACTCACATTCACAAATCCAGAAGTGCAGAGCATCCTGAAGAAGATAACGGGTCTGAGTTTGGACAAAGTGTTCCAACCGGCCAAGCAGGAATCCAAACCACCCACTTATAAGCTAATGACACAGCAGCAGTATGAAGAGGTAGGTTGGTTATAGGGGTGCCGGATAACTCACCGACAGTTGGGATCCAGACGGTTAGTATACTGACGTCAAGATCCCGACTGTTCAACTGCCTGAGAGTCAGACCAACAGGGGTTATTTTGTCAGAGTACCGGGGGCTGGGATTCCGATGTCTGACCGGGATACTGACCATCAGCCAGTCATACCACATCTCCAGCTCTACAAAGCTGTAGAGGTGACTTTTTCACCCCCTCTTGCAACACCATGGTCCTGCTGTGCTCCTCCGCTCACTGATCACAAGGTTTTATTTACAAGTGCATGGTTATAGCCCCATGTGTGCAGCGATTGTGTATCTTACAGGAATGTGGAGCTTTACACACAAACAGATAATATGGGAGCAGGTGACCATAGATCGTTTGCTCTCAAACAGACAAAAATCAGACATTATGGTTAAATCTATTTGATTTAATCATTTTAAATTAATCATTTAGAATGACCATTTTCCAACATTTCAGAGCAAATGGTTGATTGTCATTTCATTTGCTCCAATACATTACCAGATTTTTGATCCAACCAGAGGGATTGGTGCGTACACACTAAGGTTGTGTACACACGGTGCAAATTGGCGGCTGCCGACTGCATTGAGCACTATTGCCCTCGTTCCGACATAGTAGAAATAGACTGTGTCTATTTCTACTACTTTAGATCCCGATGCTGCGCCGCGCATGATGCAATTTGTACTCATTTGCTACTGATTTTGACTACATAGTCTATATCTGGGGTAGCCAACCCTAGTCCTCGAGAGCTACCAACAGTGCATTTTTTGCAGGTCTCCTCACAGAATCACAAGTGAGCTAATTAGCTCCATCTGTGTATCTTTTAAAATGTGTCGGTGATTAATGAGTGCAGCTGTGCAGCAGCTAGGTTGTCTGGAAAATGTGCACTGTTGGAAGCTCTTGAGGGTTGGCTACCACTGGTCTATATCAATAGTGCAAATCACATACGATATTAGAGGTGCCCCTGAACGAATGTTTTAGACTGAATGATCTCGTTAAAGAGATCATTCAGTGGCATCATCGGGTCCCACTCCAAACATACAGTACAAAGAGGAAGGGGTGACCCAGAGGGAGCGTGTATTGTGCATGGTTCCTCGCCCGGGCAATATTTTAAATAGCTCTCAGAAGGGCCAAAATGAGCAATATCATTAAATATATTGCATAGTGTGTATCCAGGAGGGTTAGATAGTATTATCGATATTTAAGCAACATAAATAAGGTTTGTTTTCCAGACATTACAATGCAATGCCAATCCAACTTTAACTGATAATCCTGTTCTATTTTCTCCTGTCCAGTCCATCCGTGCCGCTGACAAGCTTGCCGAGCAATACCTGGAGATGCCACCGATGCTCAGCGAGCGCACACCTATAAATGAAACCTTAGCTGTGGACGAGATCCTTTCTGGTACAGAAACGGCAAAACTTGTGTTCACTGACATCACGTACAGTACACCGCGCCATGTGAGTATATGTGGGCTGTGTATCCCTAGTATCGAACACAGGTTACAGAATAGGAAGTATAATAACATCAGGTAGTATAAAGCAGAGAAGGGGAACCTTAGTGACTCCAGCTGTTGTTGAACTACACATCCCAGCATGCCCTGCAATGGTTTTAACATGGCCAAATAGCAAATCTGCAGCAGGACATGCTGGGATATTTAGTTCAACAGCTGGAGGGCCAAAGGTTCTCTATCCCTGTTATAAAGTATAGATAAGTTAAAAGGGGTTCTCAAACTCTGTCCTCAGGACCCCACACTGTTCACGTTTTCATGTATTCCGCTCGGTGGCTCGCTCCGCTCGCCACACTATCTAAGGTCAACTCCACGCCGGCGTGGATAGTGGGGAAATGAAAAAGTCGGAGGACGCGTACCGCCGCCGCTTGCCACGCTTCGGGTTGGCGTTGATAGTGGGGGCCATTTAACATTGTAAGGTCCTTACAATTGTACAGGGTGCTTGTACAATAAAAAATCGTATACCATCGCATTGTATGGCATACGATGCGATACGATTTTTTATTGTACAATATCACATCGCATCGTATACCATATTTAGGCTTATGGTATAAGATGCGATGGGCGCCGTGCTAGGAAACAAGTACATCACATTATATCTATTCTTGTATCTAGCAATTGGAAAATTTATAAATAAAAAGGTACTTATGTAGTAACTGGGCTGCCGATTTTGAAATCGGGTCCATCGCATCGCATCGCACCCGACCATATCGCATGCGATGCGATGCGATGCGATGCGATGGACCCGATTTTTCCATAGGATTCAATGTTAAAATGGACTGAGTCCATTTTAACATGGAATTCAATGGGAAAAAGGGGTCCTTTTCATACCCCTACTATCCAAGTGGGCATGGAGTTGGATATAAACCTGTGGCGAGCGTAGCGAGCCACCGAGCCCGAAGCGTGGCGAGCGTAGCGAGCCCCGCGAGGGGACGCAGAATACCGTCCCCTCGCGGGGCTCGCTTCGCTCGCCACGCTTCGGGCTCGGTGGCTCGCTACGCTCGCCACAGGTTTATATCCAACTCCATGCCCACTTGGATAGTAGGGGTATGAAAAGGACCCCTTTTTCCCATTGAATTCCATGTTAAAATGGACTCAGTCCATTTTAACATTGAATCCTATGGAAAAATCGGGTCATCGCATCGCATCGCATCGTATGCGATGCGATGCGATATCGCATCGCATCTGATTGTATGCCTTAACTTAAGGCATACAATCAAAAAATCGGCAGCCCAGATACTACATAAGTACCAATAAAAAATATATATTTGCATAATGGAAAAAAATTGAATACCCCTCTTATGCTGCTTTCACATTACAAAACCTGCTTAGACCCTGTATTTAAAAATTTTCTTAAAACTGGTCAGAACAAGTTAAACCCCTTTAACATTGCATGTTGTAAACGGTATATTAGTTTAATTACCATTTTTGTACCTTTCAAATTGAACCTGTTTCACCCATAGATATATATACAGCTGGTCCCGCTCCATGCATATCTAATGAGCGGGACCCACTCCATGCATATTTAATGAGCAGGTCCCCTCCCCCTGCATATGTAATGAGCAGGACCCGCTCATTACATATGCACAGGGAGGGGACACGCTTATTTAATATGCACTGCGCTGCACGGAGTGGGTCCAGCTCATTAGATATGCAGGGGGCGGGACCAGCTCAGTGCTCACTGCTGCCTGGGTACTAAATACCGGTTCAGACCCGTTCACACTACACACAAAAAATGTAGGATCCTTCTTTTTTACCGGTTTCAAAAACCGGTTTTTTTGGAACTGGTAAATTCACTAGGGCTCTTTCACATCGCAGCTATTACCGTGAAGTATCAGAGTGTTCATATAAATATATAAAGGGAAGAACAGTGAAGTATCAGAGTGTTAGGTAAGTGAAAGTGGCTGCTTAGTGTTCAAAAAAGTGAAAAAAGATGTGTGAAGGTGTTACATAAATAAAAAAAACAACCAGTGATATAAATGTTAACAGCACGCAGCAGTGTGCAGGGCTGGGGAGAGAGGGGACAGACCCAGGCCTCTCCATCAAGCTTGGGTAATTGGTACCTGCTCCTCTCTTGGCAGCTGGACCCAAGATACACAATAATACATTTTAATTATTAATCCCAATCTTGTGTGCAGTCAGTGGGATAATTGAGAGAATAAAGTTTGTTGGGAATGCTGCTGGTGCCCATTCTGATGTCAGATGAATGCGACTTCTGTTTGGTATGTCACATTCACATCTTACTCATACCTGAACGTCATATGTTTCTGTTGACTTTAGGAAAGGTTTATTGTGGTAAGGGAGCCGAATGGTGTCCTACGGAAAGCCACCTGGGAAGAGAGAGACCGAATGATCCAAGTGTATTTCCCCCGTCAAGGTCGTAAAATATTCCACCCTCCTGTCTTTCGAGAGGAAAACATGAAGGTGAATACAAGCAGATTCTGCTGCTACTGCTGTCTATTGTGTGTCATGAACGGCAAGTAACAGTCTTGTCTTCCTTGCAGCGTCTCTTTCAGGAAGATCGGCACGAGGAGCTTCTGAACCGTTGCAATGTGCAGTATGAACCAGATTCTGCTGAATATATTAAGGTATACCTCTTTTACACAGCATGTGGTCCTCGTAGCATCCATACAACCCTTAATACTTGTCTTTTTGTAGATAAGAGACCAGACATATGAGGACATTGACAGGCAGAGAAAGTATCATTTGCTTCGTTCCACACGCTACTTTGGTGGTATGGCGTGGCACCTATGTTCTAAAAAGAACATCGATGGACTTCTTATAGATATGCTTCAAAGAGATCTGTAAGTTTCTAAATGACTTAAAATCATACTTGCCTACTTTTGAAAACTAGTTTCAGGGAGATTATAGTTGATAACAGAATTTTGCACAGCGCCCCATTCAGGGGGCGTGTCATGCTCCACCCAAAGGGCGCCAAGTGCCATATATGGAGAGATTGTGAACATGGCACCTAGAAGCGTGGGTTTTAATTAGAAAATTACTTATATCCAAATGTAGATGAGCCCCAAAGCCGTTAGTAAGAGCTACTATACTACTAGTGCTGGGAAATGGTGCTGATGAATCAATGTAAATGTAACTACCTCTCATTCCCTTTTTCCCCAAAATATTTAATGGTGTAATGTGGGCTAGGTGAAAATGAGGGAGATTGCTAGACTAATGAGGGAGAGAGGGAGATTGCTGCTGTGTCAGGGAGTCTCCTGCAGAATGCAGGAGGGGAGGTAACTATGATGTAACAGTGTAATGTGGACTAGGTGACATGAGGGAGATTGCTAGACTAATGAGGGAGAGAGGGAGATTGCTGCTATTTCAGGGAGTCTCCTGCAAAACGCAGGAGGGTAGGTAACTATGCTTAAAATACCCTCATAGGTATTACTGTACAACTATAGTGACTTCTGTCCCGGCCTACCTACTGCAAATAAACACATTAGACACAGGAAGGAGGGGAGGATCATCCAGTCTAGTACCGAGGGCTTTCTGTACAGATACATCTCACTTTGATGGTGGTGGCTATCGGAGTCCAGCTTAGAAGCCTTTTAAAGCGCCCCATTTCAATAGCTATGGGAGCATGGGTTATTAATCGGGCCTGATATACTTTAGTTTTAAAATGATTTATCATAAATAGAACCCTTAAGTCCAGTGCTTCTGAAAACTAGTCCTCGCTATACAATAACTGCATGTTTTTTATATTTCCGTCATGGAACACAGGTATTCATTACTGACAGACACAGTTATGCACATCGCCCATCTGTGTCTAAGTATTTCATTTGTGATTGAAGAGACCGGCAAAACATTCTTTGTTAGTGTGTCCCGAGTACAGGATTTAAGAAGCACTCTACTAGTCTACCACTGATGCTTACAAGTGCCATGTATACATGACCTAAGAATTCTTCATTATTCAATGAATGGTTGCATTGGTTTATTTTATATAGTGTTTTCAAGACATTGTGTGTGCTTATTCTAGCATAGAGGATGCAGTCTGTTTGGTGAGGCTGTATCACATGATGCATCCGGATACGGAGTGTGCAAAGGAGTCAGAGGGGGCTGATGACCGAGAACTTATTAAGGTGATGTACATTATTATCAAGGAACATGCAAGCATTATCAATGCTGGTAAATATATATATACAGTAACACAAGTTATCAGTAAGAAAACCACGTAAAGGCAGGGCACAAAGATGGAAAAAACCACCATGTAACCTGTGGCCTGTAAGTACCATGACAATAAGTCTGCCTATGTCCTGGAGGGTCAGAACAGATCAACTATACCTTCTCCAAAATATTCACCAACATAAACGTGATTATTAAGGACCAATAGTAGTGAATCCACTATGATGTGAACAGGGCAGGGGTGCAGGGCCAGCATGCGCAAACTCGAAAAAAGGTGCATGCCTGGCCGTTGATGTCCGTAATACGTTTGGATATGCTGGTCTTCACCAAAGCTCTCATTTAATGTGAAGCTCATGTGCACAGCACGGACAGGCTGTGTCCTGGGCATGGTAAGGCAAAGGACTATCGCAAAGTGAGTTTTCTTGGCCTAGCAATCTAGGAAGTCTGAATAATGTCCGACATACTCAGGCTGTAGTTACAAATTAATACGGTGACCTAGAACTGTGATCACAAATGCAGGCAGGAGGTGATATAAACCTCCTGCATTTGCATTGATAAAGGTGGGCATACATCGAGCCGATTTGGACCGATTGCGATCAATCGGCCCGATAAATCGGACCAAATTGGTTCTTCATGACATGGGGTCGGGTCCCGTGCGTATCGGACCCGGCCCCAGGGGTCAGACCGGCGGGACATACGAGATCAGATCAGTCGGGGTGGACGGCGGTGACAGTCAGTCTCCACTGTCCAGCGCCGTAGCGGGCGGGCACTGCAGCCGCGGCAATTACAACTTTAAAATAACATGTCAAATGACTGCCCGGCTAATGATTGGCTGAGATAGAGCACTCTCAGCCAATCAGTGGCCTCCCTCCGCGGCTGCTGTGGCTGAGAGTGCTCTATCTCAGCCAATCAAAAGCCGGAGAGTCATTTGACATTATTTTAAAGATGTAATAGCCGCCGCTGCACGCCCACTACGGCGCTGGACAGTGGATACTGATCTGGTCACCGCCGCCCGCCCCGACTGGTCTGGTAACGCTGCTGCCCCACTGCTCCTCACCGCCCTGCAGCTCCCTGTTATTTTTTTTACACGTGATAAATCACATGCGATTTATCACATGTAAAAAATGGTACATCAAAGTCCTAATCGTATGTGAGCCTCCCGGGCAGCTCGGAGGAGAATTGGGTCCGACTTGTCCTTAAGACAAGTCGGCTCTATGTATGGGGGCCTTAAGAATCATATATGCTAAGCCTCTGCGAGCAGCTTACCATATACAATCCAACCTGAATTAGCCCCTTGTTCAATTGCCATCTCCCTGTAGCCTTCAGAGCCATAATCTTTGACAGCTGGAGCAGTAGTCCAGTATCCACTTTAGTATCCCAAATTTATCCAGGGCGTTTATTTTTGATGTGGTCAAAATCCTGATGCCGGAATCCCGACACTTTCTCCCTATATGGGTGTCCACGACAACCATAGAGGAAGAATAAATTAGTGCGCCAAGCTTAGCGAGGCACCGGGCCTGCTGCGTGTCGAGCGCAGTGAGCCCGCAAGGGGGGTGATCCACGCTCCCCCCCCCCCCCCCTTTGTCGATCGGGATTTCGTACCAATCATGTTTATTTATGTACATAAATAAATAAGATTGAGAAGGTTTGATTCGTAGATTTTCCAAGTATTACATAACTTCAGTAATTTATTTATATAGCGCTCTTTCTCCAACAAGACGCCATGGTGCTTGTAGTATGGTTGGAATAGTAGTTCTGAGACGTTTCTATGCTCCTATGATGACTGTCCTTTATTATTTCACTCTTGGCAGATGTTTGTGAAAATGGAGGCACAGAAGCCAGGATACATTGAACTCGCTCTGCAGGCATATCCAATGACAGAAAGTGGTGCAGCGTCTTCGTGACAGTAATGATTGGGTTATCTGGCATCACTTCAGTTTCATGAAGTAGTCTGTCAGACCAGGAACAGCATCATCTAAGCGTTACCCTGCAGCTCCAATATATATTTCTGTTATCCAAGGGGGCTGTGGACACTCACTCCCTCCCTCATTCATTCGTTTCCTACGGCTATAATATGTCCCTGCAATATTACTTTCTAAATAAATATATAATGAAATTCAACAGTAGTGGTTTTTATTCTAACTTTCTATACTTACTTTCTTATGTTATAAGTATTTTGCACATCCCTATCTCCATAGCTGTGCCATTGAAGGGAACGGGAATCATAGCGTATGCACTACATCGCTAAAGATGCATGCTCACATGGGTCATTAGCAATGTCTGTACGTGCTGGACAATGGAGGATATCGCTAGTGTAAACCATGATGTGGAATGCAACTTGGTCCTCTACTCCACCGATGCCTACTTCTGAAAAATCATCAACTATTTAATTGGTTTGTGGTACAAAGGAATTTTGGCTTTGCCTTTTGTTAACAAAGGTTATGGCAGCCAATCTTTGCCACAGGGGATCTGCATTCTGCTTTACTTGGAATATCTATGTTAAAAATAGATCATGCCAGACAAACTTAATTAGTTTCTACGAAGAGGTCAGCAGATGTAATCCTTCTTGCATTTGACACGGTACCACATAAGAGGCTGTTATGGAAAGTAGGTAACATGGGGTAGTGGTTAATGGGAAATTTTAGAACTGGAGAAAGGTAGAAAGTGGTGTCCCACAGGGTTCAGTATTGGGTGCCACCTTGTTTAATATATTCATTAACGATATAGGTGATGGCCTGCAAAGTAAAATTGCAATATTTGCAGATGACGCAAAACTGAGCAAGGAAATTAACTCAGAAGGCGATGTGGAAGCACTGCAAAATGACTTGTATAAACTTGCAAGGTGGAAGATGCAATTTAACGTAGATAAATGCAAAGTAGTTCATGTTGGGAGCAAAAATGCTCATGCTACTTATAAATTAAATGAGGTTAGTATTGGGAGCTCTGCAGGGGAAAGGGATTTAGGCATCATAAATGATAGAATGGGTAATAGTGAACAAACGCTAGTGCAGCAGCAGCAAAGGCTAACAGGACCTTGGCATGCATTAAAAACAGGTATGGAATCAAGAGAATATACAAATGAACTGGAATTTGGTTCAGAGAAGGGCAACTAAATTAATATGGGGTCTTAAGTCAATAGATTATAAAAGACAGGCTAATCAGGCTGAATATTCACTTGAAAAATGAAGACTGAGAGTTGATATGATTAGTATGTTTAAATACAGGATGGGAAATCACAAGGAGCTTGGAAAGGACTTATTCAGTAACAAGGCTGTAATTAGGATGCAGGGGCATGCACTAAGAATTAAAGAGACAAAATTTCATACAAAATTATGAAGAGGTTTCTTTTCTTCACCGTGGGAGTTGTTAAGTTCTGGAACCCTGCCAGAAAATGTGGTAACAGCAAACACAGTAAAGGATCTTAAAATAAAACTCAATGCATTTATGGGCACAGTGAATTATCTAATTATTCGCTAGTCTAATAGTCAATTAGGTTGAACTCCATGGACTAACATAATGTTTCAACCTAAATTACTATGTTACAATAAGACTTACTGCAGACATATGGTTGGATAATTAATTGGTGCAAATCCAGCTTGGTTCTGTCTCAGGAAATGCTCCATATTGGGGCTGTTTTAGACTCCGAATTCTCCATGTCTTCTTGAGGATTCTAGGGAAGCTAGTGTCCACATTCACAATGGAATATTTATACAATTACAGGTAAAGTAGTGCCATATGTCACAGTAAGGGTGCCCTACCAGGCAGGTTTCTCATACACTATAACACCATTTTCCAGGGGCTTTAAACGAACAATGACACCGAATAGAGCAGTCATGTAAAGTTTGAGTAATCAGATATTTAAGCCCACAGCTTTTAGAAGACCTGTGAAATCAGGGATGACTTACTGGAGAACAATATCTGCCAATAAGCCAAATACAGGTGGCAATTCCAGATAATTAACAGATCGAATATGGATTGTGATGGAAAATG
Source organism: Crinia signifera (assembly GCF_055691185.1). Taxonomy (NCBI): domain Eukaryota; kingdom Metazoa; phylum Chordata; class Amphibia; order Anura; family Myobatrachidae; genus Crinia; species Crinia signifera. Next base: position 283,143,589 of record NC_139219.1, read on the forward strand.
CTCTGGAAGATTGCTGCTCTCAGCCTCCCTGCAATGGTATCTTCCAACCAAACCAGCAGTGCCCAATATTATCAAGTGGCTTCCCCTAAGACTACGTTCTCAATCTGGAAAGTGCTCCAGAGTGTGGAGTTCCTGGAAGTAATAGAGATCTGCAACTTGCAGCCCACTAGCATGGGGTCTTTATTGAGAAAACTATTTGAAGAATGAACTAACTATTGTTCAACTGGCACATGGGCAAGCTACAGCTATATCCACTGCAGTTTTGCCATTGCCCTATCCTCCAGCTGTACAGTACAGTCACTTCATAGATGGTGGATCCATAATCAAATAAACAGCATCTGTACCATCATGATATTATAGGATGCTACTGGCTTTTCTGTGAATATTTACTGAGTTAGGTAAAAACGTATATACGAACATACTTGACTGTGGCAAAAAAGTGCCCTATAGGGACATGGCTGCATATAAAACTTATTTGGTTGGCGTGGAAGGGGAGAGTAGAGGTAACAGGCCAATGTGTGCCAAGCAGGACAGGTATGAGAAAATGATGCATACAATAGATGTTAGCAATAGCTTTTATTTAGTTAATGAACAAATATCAATTGTTGAAGTTCAGACAGAACATAAAAATTGGAGAGCAGCTAACGAGGAAATGTACAAGAAGGTGCTACTCCCCATAGCCGGTGCCTGGATATCTGGTCTGTGGGACGATGGAGAGCCAGCTGCAGTATGGCCGACAGATGAAGGAAACTGGTTTGGTCACTTAAATACAGTTCTGACTATTACATATTAGTCAGAGAGTTCATCATCTAGGTTTATGTCTGTTGTGTCAATATCATCTAATTCCATGTTGTCCAAATCCTCCTCCAAGTCCAAGAAAGTCTAGGGGAGGAAAAAAAAATATGTAGACACACAGCAAAGATTAGACTAACACCTGATGACATAAGCAATCCTCCAGACCGCTGCAGAAAACACTTAAAATACCATTAAACACAATGTAATACATTTATATTAAATAATGGAGGTACAATATATTACTTAACCGTTTTGAGTGCGAACGTTGCCGTGAGCGATCCTCAAAATATCCACTAAAAATGCCAGCATAGCTCACAGCGACTGTTCTCTTAGTATAAATAAATAAAAATACAGCCAAGTAAATCTATTTAAGTTTAGTTAAATATTGCACACAAAAAAAAAAAAAATGCACTAAAAAAATAAAATAAAGCAGTCGCTTTGAGCGGCGCTGGTATTTTTAACAGATATTTGGAGGATCTCACAACATTGGCACTCAAAGAGTTAGTAAAAGGTGGGTTGCTTGGCAATTGTCACACCTATTTGGACAAATCCCCTTGGCACTCACAGGTTTCATATCAATGTGAAAATTCTGTGCAGCTAAAGCAGCGTACTTACTGGGGAGACGGGCAGCCCAGATTGTGCGCACACACTGGGGCGACTTTATTGACGTCATTAGCATAATACAGTATGCTAGCAATATTGTTAGGTTACTTGTGATGTTTGTGTATTACTGGGCATAACTGCTACGGATTCTGGTATTTTATTTGGAATTCCCACTACTGCTGCTGTAGGTTATGGGGTTACTGGTAGTGTAAACTGCTAATACACTAATTGAAGTACTAACAAAAATGTAACATCTATTATTGATGTTTATATTTACTTATTTTAAGTAAAATGAAAATACCAGAAAAACATGATAGAACCCGTTATACCCGTTTCACACTGCAGCTCTAAAACGGTATATTGATGATTTTTTTGCCTTTTTAAATGGTTAGAGCTGCAGTGTGAAAGCACCAGTTTTAAATTACCGGTTCAAGAAAACCGGTAATTCAAAACAGGTAAAAAGAAGGGTCCTACACTGTTCAGACCCGGGGAGCAGGCATACAAGCTGGCAAGTACCAGGGGAGGGGGGTATATTACTGGATTACCGTTTTTGTACCTTTCACAACGGGTTCAATGTGAAAGGCACAAAAACTGTAATTAACCAGTAATATACCGTTTACAACACGCAGTGTGAAAGGGTCTTTATGGCTCAGACCCGTTTTAAGTCCCGTTTACAAATACCGGGTCTTTACCCATTTGTGCAGTGTGATCGCATTAGAGTGAGTCATAGACCAGGGTTGCCTATCTGACCCTCTCCTACAGGGAGAAAATGCTCTGTTCCTGGGATTCCCTGGTAATGTAGGATTGCCATCTCCTGTGGGGAGCTAGGTAATTGATAACAAAGGTGTTTCACCACAGGTGATGGCAATCATACATTACCAGGGAAGTCCAGGAACACAGCATTTTCTCCCTGAAGGAGGGGGTCAGGTAGGCAACCCTGTCATAGACCCATATATAAACTAGAACAGTGGTTCTCAAAGTCGGTCCTCAGGTCACCAACAGGTTCACTCATTACAGACTGACACATTTTAAGAGATCCACAGGTGGAGCAAATTATTTCAATTGATTCTGTAAGGAGGACCGACTTTGAGAACCTGTGACCTAGAAGATTGTCCACCACTTGCACAGAAGCCAAAACTGGTGGCAAGAGCAACAAATCAGAGAGCTGTAGTAATCATCTACCCATCACTCACCTTATCTTCTGGGATTTGGGAAGATGGTATTACTGGGGCTGAAGGCAACGAGACGGGGACTGAAGGTGCAGGAGCTGCTGGGGGTGGGGTTACATCTCTCTCTTGTTCCTCTTCCTACAACAAATAAATATAGTAATCATGTACAAATGGAGAATTATACCACCCAGTCCACCTACCAAGACTTGACACATTTTATCCTTATTCATTTAGTACAGAACACTACTGCTGTAACTATGAAGGGAGATGTCCAATCAGCTTCTAGCTTTCAATTATGCAGGGCATTGTATAAAATTAACAATAGAATCTGATTGGATGCTAGTCAAATTCTACACCTGTCCTCTTTAGACTGTTTTCTGTACCTTCTCTTATATCCTGGTAGATATGGGTGACCTGCTTGAATCATTTATGGGTTAGGACTTATGTCTTTTAAGATACAAACCTTTTAAAAGGTTCCAGCCCTGATCCTTTACTTTGTCAGTGGTATAAATAGCACAGTAAACACTTGCTTAGACTTTTCATCAGGGTAGTAACCCTCAGAAACGCACAATATTGTAGATAGATGGCTAATTGAAGGCTATAGCTTTTACAGCAGATTAAGGGGGAGAATCTCTAAATCAGAAATGCGGTAAAAACCCCGTTATCTGGGTTTTTACCGCATTTCTGTATGCTCTATCGTGCCCCTCCGCAGTGGCAGCGCTGCGGAGGGAATCGCCAGCAAAAGGCCTTTTGCTGACTATTACCTGTTGAAGGCTTTGGGCTTCTTACCGCAGCGTTACTGTGAGGGATCCGCAGATGGACTCCCGGGTCGCAGACCCGGAAGTCCAGTGCCGGCACCGAATCGCAAGGGACAGCCCTTATAGCAAGAGCTGTCCCTTGCATTAATAACTGCATTAGAGCATATGCCGTTATTAAGAATGCGGTGGCCGGCGAAGGGGGGCGATAATGGGCAGCGGATGTTAGAACATCCCGCCCTTTACCAGTAATCATGTGCATGTTCCCATGCTGGATTACAATTATGGATTACAGTTTTACAGGTCATGTCATAGAACTCACCACTGCCGCTGGCTCATCAGATGGCACACAGATGGATACTTTTGCTTCATCCAGGACGTTCCGCTCTTCATTTGGCTAGGATGACACAGATTACGTTACCATTTACTAAAGAGACAGCAGGATAAATCCTTACATGCAAAGTCACCAAAATCAGCGCACAGCGTATAAACGGCAATAGGGCAAAGTGACACATTTCACCACTGTGAGAAGAAACATTACAGTTGTTAGGCAACCTTCTATGTCACAGGCAATGTTCCCTCTAATTTTACGAAGGCTGTGTGCGGCAAAAGATATTGGCTGTGCAACTTTGGAAGGAAATGTAAATTTTTGTGCGTCACTTATATATAACTGGAAAACGACGTTCAGCATTTGTGTTAACTTAACTTCAAAATGATACTAAACATTGCTGCTTTGTGCGCTCTGTTGTAATGTCTGTGCGCGCGCACATGCGCACAGCTTAGAGGGAACACTGGTCACAGGTTATATTTGTATTTTCAATGTAAAATTATTTAAGCATGATGTTCATGTGAGACATACAAATGACACGTGTTCTACTCACAGTCACATGGCGATATTCGGTAGCCGGCCTGAGCGCGCTGCTGTTCTCCTTTAGAAACTGCTCTCCCACAAAGGCTTCCTTTAGGCCAGGGAAGAGATTCTCATACTCTGTTGGATCTGCCAAGGAGTCGGCAGCTTTCTGATTGATTTTAGATAGGTTCTCCTTCCATAGCTTTACCACCCTAATAACAGACAATGGCATCATACATCTCAGTGATGGCAATATCATCCCTTCCACAGAGCACTGTATTGATACTCTCTCATGGACTAGAACACCAAGCATCTATCAATTATCCCATATCTGTTTAATGAGAACCTATTTTTTTAATCTTCTGTATTTGTGCATGGCAATCTCATGGCGCCCACACGGCGCCCACACATGCACACAACCAGTCACTGGACCATACTACTTAAGCACTTTTTTGCACCACAACATCTCTCGCTATGGTGTTAATATTGGCTTCAAATACAGGTCTTGCTATAGCAAATTATTCTTACTAAAAATACAACAATGTATCATATTACCGGGACACCTGGCTCGGCAGGTAGGTTCTTGCCAAGAATGCAGCTTCAGGGAGACGACCAGTGGAAATCAGAATTTCCAGGCATGTGTCGAGCCTGGGAATAAAATAAATTAGTGAGAACATACAGTGACACAAAGGGGGCAAGTGAGTCAGCGGCGGAAGCAGGTGGTGTTGGCGTTCCAGCCGTTTCCAACTTATGGCCACCAACATTGCAGGTCGTGTGTCCCACAGAGCTGCACGGAAACATCTGCAATGTTGCTGTATAGTAATTCTCAGGACAACTATTTCTATACTTTGCCATCGCACATCCCCGGGCACTGCATATGGGGCAGAGCTTGTGAAATATAAGGGAATTGTGTACTAGTATTTGCAATGATACTTACGGAGAACCAGGAGCTACAAATTAATAAAAAAAACAACAACAAGATGCGGTACAGTGGTAAGAAAAGCCCTGCGTGCACTTACTTCCCAAGTAAAAAGTAGCTCAGAAAAGCCACATTGTTCTTCCCATCTCGCTCAGCCCCTTCTGCCAGCTTGTTTACCATGGTGGCATTTCCCGAAGACGTAGCTAACAGCAGGAGACCTCCATAGTCCTGGGCATTGTGCAGACATTCTTGAGCAAGCCCAAACTGGCATTTGCTGATGGCCAACTCAGCCAGCTGCTTCCATTTCTGTTCAGACTACAGGGTTCAGTAAAAAAAAAAGGCTTTATTTTGAAGAACACAGGAGCAAAGCAGGCAAACCGTTACTCCCTACCCTACTATTGAAGAACACAGGAGCAAAGCAGGCAAACCGTTACTCCCTACCCTACTATTGAAGAACACAGGAGCAAAGCAGGTAAACCGCTACTCCCTACCCTACTATTGAAGAACACAGGAGCAAAGCAGGCAAACCGCTACTCCTTACCCTACTATTAAAGAACACAGGAGCAAAGCAGGTAAACCGCTACTCCCTACCCTACTATTGAAGAACACATGAGGAAAGCAGGTAAACCGCTACTCCCTACCCTACTATTGAAGAACACAGGAGCAAAGCAGGTAAACCGCTACTCCCTACCCTACTGTGTTCTTCAATAGTAGGTAATAATAGACAAGAATACTGGCACAGACTGTATGAAAGCACCTCACCTCCGCCTCTACTGCCAGCTGGTATGCAATCTTCAGCTCGCCCAGCTGCAGCGCCAGCTCGAAGCGATGCTCAGGATCAGTAGACACAGCCAGTGCCTGTTGTTTGAAGCCCTGCAGAATGAAGAACAAGTGAGTAAGAGACAAAACAACTCTTGTAAAACAACTGATGCCTAATATCATACTACTTCCATAGAGAACAGTCTGCCCATTACTGCATAAATAGAAGATATTCTCACCTGTTTCTCCAGAAAGTGGGCTACACGGGTTCGCTGTTCTTTGGATATGGTGGGAAGCACTTTGTCAGCCATGCCGAAATCTCTTCTCATAACAGCTGTCTGATACTCTAGAACGGACACCAGCAAAGAATAGCTGACGATATTCAGTTCTTTGTCTCCCAGATACAGGCGATTATCTTTAGGGATATAGCCCAACAAATACATGGTCCTGAGGAGAGAATGAGGATGGAGATCATATAGTGACACAACACGCATAGCCTAAAGTGTATGGAGATCAAATATATGCTGTGTACAGAAATAACAAACACGTCAAACAGAAGCGTGCAAACCAGAATGTGTGTCTGCCAGGTCGGCTACATTGCAAAGGCCCATGGGAAAGAACTTCCAATGACCGGATTCTTTCTTTAGGCTAAACTGCAAAGTGATTGGCCGCCATAAAATCACATTACTTTCTGGCTTGTATGGCTGTATCACTGAATGAGGAAATCCCTGGTTCAGTCCAGGCACACAAATATTACGATAACCAATACCATTTTTTGTTTTTAGGATCATCAAAAATCAGATCAGAATGAATCAACCATTGCCAATGTGAACCCATTCCTGGCTAATGTAGGAATCTGTGAAAAACGTGGTCATTTTTGGCCAATTTAGAGGTAAGAAAAGACTGAATATTAACGTTATTGGCTTAATGTCCGGGTTAAAAACCTGCAGCCAACATATTTTTATATTCAGTTACAAGACCAGTAGAAATAGGTGGTAAAAGATGTGCGACATGTATGTAGGGGTGTTGTTTTGATGGGAAATGCGTTTTTGAGCTTGCAGATGGGAGTTTCAAGGGTTGATTTACAATTTTAGACTAATTTACATATAACACAACGGTACTTGTTTCCTAGCACGGCCACAATCGCGGGCATCGTGTGCCTTAACTTTAAGGCACGCGATGCCCGCGATTTCCCCATAGGCTTCAATGTTAAAATATTTTAACATTGAAGCCTATGCGCGTCCGACGCGATGCCCCCGATTTCTCCATAGGCTTCAATGTTAAAATATTTTAACATTGAAGCCTATGCGATGGACCCGATTTGTCCATAGGCTTCAATGTTAAAATATTTTAGCATTGAAAATGAGTGCATTTAACATAGGAAAAAATGGGAAATGGCCCAATATGGGCCATTTCTCATTGGGTATGGCCCCGGCATATGTGTGTAAAAAATAATGGCCCCCCATTGTGACCGCCACCCCCACGATTGACGCGAACCCGAAGCGTGGCGAGCGCAGCGAGCCCGCGAGGGGCGGCGGTGCGCGTCCTCCGACCTTTTCATTCCCCTACTATCCACGTCGGCGTGGAGTTGAGAATATAAAGTGTGGCGAGCGTAGCGAGCCACCGAGCCCGAAGCGTGGTGAGCGCAGCGAGCCCCACGAGGGGACGCGGATACCTGTCAAGCCCACGAGGGGCGTCCCTCGCGGGCTTGACAGGTATCCGCGTGCGCTCGCCACGCTTCGGGCTCGGTGGCTCGCTACACTATATATTCTTAACTCCACGCCGACGTGGATAGTAGGGCCATTTACCTTTTTTTTCTATGTTAAATGTACTCAGTTTCAATGTTAAAATAATTTAACATTGAAGCCTATGGAGACCCGATTTCTCCATAGGCTTCAATATTAAATTATTTTAACATTGAAGCCTATGGAGAAATCGGGTACATCGCGTCGTGTGCGTTTTGGTATGCACCCGACGCGATTTTTTCCAACACGACCACCACGATATAAATCGTGGTGGCCGTGCTAGGAAACAAGTACCAACACAACTTTCAAAATCACTATAATGTACTATAAAATACACTTGCTGGCTGTCAATGTTACATAATTAATGAACGTTCCACACTCCAACCCTTTGCATGCTCTGCTCATCACCACTCTCACAGCCTGTCGCGCTGCCTTGCCATCTTATTTGCCATTTTTTGGTGTTTCATAATGAAGGGGGTTATTCAGACTTGATTGCTGTTGGGCAAATTTGTAATCCGTTCGAATGACTGCACATGCGCATAGATCATGGCGTGCATGCACTGGCCCAGGTACAACAGAAATAGCAAAAAATATCTATTCGCAATTTGACAGACAGGAAGTCGGCGTTCGGGGAGGTGGTGAACACCGGATGTTTTTTGCGAGTGGCAGAAATCAGTGTCTCTGTCACGCAGTTGTGGAAGGGCCACACTTACATTTGCACAAACTGGAGAAATCATTTGATGGTTTGGGAATTGCTTAAGGATGTGCGACAGGATAGCGGATTGTGAGAATTTTGCACTTCACTGACAGATTTGCACCGGGCAGGTCTGGGCGGCGGCTATCTACTCACAGTCATCTGCAACTTTGTTGATGAGCGATAAGGTTTTAATTAGGCCTGAAGTCACTACTACTGTACAAATCACAACAGTCGCACACTGCAGAATTAATATGCTACGTTCACACAATGCATGCAACTTGCACAATGCATGAAAATAGCAATGTAATACACTTTAAGAAAATAGCTTGGGCAATGTAAACCAAGGAGCACTGGGCATAGAACCTACAGCTTAATTAATTGATCTACTATATTTAGTATTAAAACCTCCAGGAAGGCCACTGACCATTTGATTTGGACCGAATATATATATATATATATATATATATATATATATATATATATATATATATATATATATATATATATATATATATATATATATATATATATATATATATATATATATATATATATATTCTCCAAAGGGACCGGCACTCCGAATAAACCAATAAGTACCTGGTTGCCTTCCCTCAGCTCCCGTGGTTCCAGGATTTAACAAGAAGAGTCCAGGATTGTTAAATCCTGGAGTGCCGCCCTACAAACATTGCTATATATATATATATATGAAAAACCTCTTTTTCCTGCACCTTGACAAAGGGGCTAGTCCCCGAAACGTTGGACCGCTTGAATACACTTGTTTCAAACACCCATTGAGTGCCGCTGTCTGAGTATATATTTCTATACCACCTGGCTATATATATATATATATATATATATATATACATACACACACACACACACACATTGTAGGGGCTCTGCACACACTAAATTAACTGATAATAAATAGTGGAGATTTGGTTCATGAATTGATCAATGCATTTAAGCCTGCAGCCGCCGTCACGGGACCCCACCTTTCTGCAGGTCCTAGCACTATCGCTCAATATGGCTACAATACACATAGCTATCACATCAATGTTTGATTCAAACATTGATGTGATAGCTATGTGTATTGTAGCCATATTGAGCGATAGTGCTAGGACCTGCAGAAAGGTGGGGTCCCGTGACGGCGGCTGCAGGCTTAAATGCATTGATCAATTCATGAACCAAATCTCCACTATTTATTATCAGTTAATTTAGTGTGTGCAGAGCCCCTACAATGTCTGTTTAAACAATGTGGTCACAAGCCATAGGGCACCCCAAAACTAGGAAAGGTGAGTGCCAATGTTTAGTGTATAATATATATATATATATTGTAGAAGCTCCCCTGACCGAATTATATAAGAGAAGGCTGTGGAACTACAATATCCACAAAGTTAAAAGGTCACAGACCCCTCCCCCTCATTGTAGCAGTTTATATCAAATAAAAAACAGCAAAGTCTTAAGGGGCATACACATGTAGAGATCTGTGCTAAGCAATTTTGCTAAGCAATTTTGCTGGTGTAAAGATCTCCTATGCAGAGCACATACACACGCAGAGATTTGTGCTAAACAATTTTGCTAAGCAATTTTTCTTAGCAATTTTGCTTAAGCAAAAAAAGGCCGGGTAGTTGTTCAGAATGAGAGATTGCGATCAGTATCTCTCATTCTGTACACACAGAGAGATTTGCAGTCATTTGCTAAGCAATCTAACTAGATTGGGACTGCATGCACTGAGTTAGTTAGCAAGAGATATTTAATCTCTCGGAGCATACACACGGAGAGATCTGTGCTTACTTTCTAAGCAATCTAGTCAGATTGCTTAGAAAATAGCACAAATTTGCTCCGTGTGTACACCCCTTTAGTTCACTATAAGTAATCTGGTCAGTCTCTACCATCTGTCTCTGTAAACTTAGGGGTGATCATTGATGCAGAAACCTCACTCACCTGTCCAAGTGTGCAATGGTAACAATCTCTCCTCCTACATAATAGTTCAGTCTGTTTACAGTGCTGGTGTAGATGAAACAATCTCCAACCCATAGACCAGTTTTCACTATCTCCTGAATCTCGCCAAGCACCTGGGAAGTAAGAAAAAGGATCCCAGTGACGGACTTGATACAACCTAATAGTTATCTTTCACCTGGTTTACCAGAATTTACATTCCGCAATTTGTAAAATTAGAATGGTCTGTACACAGTTAGAAAACACTTTTCTCTAAACGGGAAGGGTATGCTTCACATTCCAGTAATGGCATCTGGGGACAGACTCCTGCTGATATTGGTGGGAGGAGGTCAATATAATGGCATCAGACCGATCAAATGCAAAAGGGTTAATAAATGTTTACATAAAATATTGGTTTCCTATAGTTATATGCAGGCATGCCAACATCTGCTGCGATGTCTCAGCAATGCCAGGTAATTTATATGACCCAGACCTTTACTATATAACACTGCAATATACTGGATTTACAGAAGTCTCTTAAAGCCATATGGTTTGTCAGATGTGTCAAGTAACAAAACGTAAGTACTGCATACCTCAAAAGCATCCTCTATGCCATCCTCAGAGACCCCCTCGTGCGTTTCTTGGGCGGTAGCTACTTTCTCAGACATGTATTTGAGGATGAAGAAAGATTCCTCTGTAGCGATGCAGACCAACTCTCCCGAGTCAGACCAGAAGATCTGCCATACAATAAGAATGGTTATAGCGTAGAACAGAAAGCACCACATATTCCCTCTCACTTAACAAGCTCTATACAAGTCTGATCATGTACTACACTGTTGCTGTATTCTGCCTCCATTCACAGAGGTTGCAATATTGCACCGGAAGTCACGCCAACTCACGTGTTTAGGCTGAATCTCTATCCTCCGGATAAGCTCAGCATTCTCCCAGTCATAGAAGGCCAGACCATTAACAGACCGGACTCCAAGCAGAAATCCCCCATAGATACCTTAGGAGAAAAAAAATCCACAAACTTATTGAACTGAAAGAAACCACCATACGCTTAGATGGCAACAGTAAAGCATCATCATAACACTACAGGGGTAACATTTAAACTTAAGGCCAGATAGATCTGTATAATGTACTGGCTCAACTAATCCCTACAGTGGCCCACAGCTTACGGAGCCATTATATAGTAGTCTGATTAGGTTCCCCTTGACTAGGACCCCAAAGCTACTTTAAATGAATCAAGGTAAGAGTTGGTTGTGAGACTGCGCACTAAGTGCAGATGTGCGGGGTTAGCTGCTAGAAAAGTGCAGAAGATCAAACTGCAGAAGTAAGAGATAATTGAAGGAATTTCTGCGCTTTACCCCTATATATAATGATAAATGGACATGAAAGCTTATTTCTCAAAAAGCTTTTTATTGGTGCAAAAAACAACAAACAAAGTGATATAGACTGATCAGTGTCAGGTATATACAGTGGATTGAAAAAGCACGTAAGAATGTCTGTGTCACAAAGCTGTGACCTTTGATGCTTAATTCTGAGCAGTGAGGGCTGGCCTGTCCCGGTAACCTGCTGAGGGTATCCCCTGGGGCTCTCTAACTTCGTCACTAATGATGTAATGCTGGTTGGGACGGTAGTTAGTCTGCACGGTTAGGGGTTCAGTGGGTTGGTCGGGACGGTCAGGAGCAAACTGATCAGTGGGGGGGGGGTTTTGAGTATAATTGCCCAATTCAGTTCCTGGTGTGGAGGACTGGATAGGGTGAGCGTGGTCCTGAGGCAAACGGTAGCGGGGGTAAGTACAGTACGTTGGTGGTTGGTGAGCGTGTGCGCTGGGTGGCACCGGAGGACGGCGTCCCTTACCTCGGGTGGTGCACCCGCGCTGGCTGTGTCTCGGTCCCTCGTTGCTGGCGGCTTGCTTCTGTTGCTGGAAGACCCGGGCTGCTCCTGCAGCTCCGGGTACACGGTGCTTCTACGCTGGCTGGTGTGACTTCCGGGTCGGGCGATCTCGCGAGATCTCGTCCGCCGGGAGCGTACCTGTCCAAACGGAGCTCCGTGTGCTCGACTCCTCAGGGTTGGAGGAGACTTGGGTGTAGGAAAGTATGGGTATGTCTCCGACGCGTTTCGGCCCGTGGGCCTTCTTCTAAGGAGTTAAATTTAACTCCTTAGAAGAAGGCCTACGGGCCGAAACGCGTCGGAGACATACTCATCCCAGTACTTTCCTACACCCAAGTCTCCTCCAACCCTGAGGAGTCGAGCACACGGAGCTCCGTTTGGACAGGTACGCTCCCGGCGGACGAGATCTCGCGAGATCGCCCGACCCGGAAGTCACACCAGCCAGCGTAGAAGCACCGTGTACCCGGAGCTGCAGGAGCAGCCCGGGTCTTCCAGCAACCAGCAACAGAAGCAAGCCGCCAGCAACGAGGGACCGAGACACAGCCAGCGCGGGTGCACCACCCGAGGTAAGGGATGCCGTCCTCCGGTGCCACCCAGCGCACACGCTCACCACCCATTAACGTACTGTACTTACCCCCGCTACCGTTTGCCTCAGGACCACGCTCACCCTATCCAGTCCTCCACACCAGGAACTGGGCAATTATACTCAAAACCCCCCCCCCCACTGATCAGTTTGCTCCTGACCGTCCCGACCAACCCACTGAACCCCTAACCGTGCAGACTAACTACCGTCCCAACCAGCATTACATCATTAGTGACGAAGTTAGAGAGCCCCAGGGGATACCCTCAGCAGGTTACCGGGACAGGCCAGCCCTCACTGCTCAGAATTAAGCATCAAAGGTCACAGCTTTGTGACACAGACATTCTTACGTGCTTTTTCAATCCACTGTATATACCTGACACTGATCAGTCTATATCACTTTGTTTGTTGTTTTTTGCACCAATAAAAAGCTTTTTGAGAAATAAGCTTTCATGTCCATTTATCATTATATATAGGGGTAAAGCGCAGAAATTCCTTCAATTATACTTTAAATGAATGTTCCACAGTTAACAGAAACCAGCATTGCAGACTTCAGCCCAGGAGAGGTTTCAAGTGTAAAAGGCGCTTCAATGTATTATATTGGTATAGGTCTTTATACTGAAGAGGCGGTAGGACTTACTATATTGCAGACCCAAATGACAATTTCTGCACTGCTGGCTAAAAATATTGGTTATCCCAACATGTGGGATACAGGGAGGCTTTCACCAGAGTTATGGGTTCACATGAACTATCCTGGTGGGTCCCCGCTGAGAAATTATGCATTAGAACTTCCTGCACTAAAACACCAAGTGCAGTCCTGAAAATCCCAAAAGACCCGATTCAGAGGTGCACATAGTGGTGATCCCAGACACAAACGGACAATGTTTTCAGTGTACGCATACGACAGAGTCAAACTGCCCATGAGCTCCATTGGTTACCGCACAAAGACGCAGATCCATACAACTTTGTTTTAGCAATTGGTTACCCAGTTGAGGAAGTGCCCCGACGCCAATGGCCATGTTCAGACAGAGAACCTGCTCCTCCATAGGATTCAATGGAGAGACTGATTAGCACACGTAGCAGTTTGGCAACTCAGTAGGAAGCCAGCGGTTGCAGCATTATCAACAACACAATAGAAGCTGTGGAAAACAATGGAGTCACCGCTGCAACTACGTGATGTGGCTTCAGCCTTCCCTATACTAAGGCCGGTGCGCCATCAGGGATTTGGGAGAACACATACTTTTGGCTGACTTTGGCGTGGAGTTCCACAAGTGAAGAGTTAGACTAACCATTACCTTTATACAGTTTCAATTTAGTATTGCACCGTCCTTTATCAGTTCACCCAGGTGGGGGAAATGTATATGTACCAATGTGATCCACAAGAAACACATATTGCGGCAATGCCCTTAGACATTTCATGTGAGTACCGTGTACACAAAGGCACTGTTCACATTCCTATAATGTAAGGTTTATAAATGAGAAAGAAAAGCCTTTTACAGACAATGCCTATGCGAATTTCCAGGGACCGACCTTCTGCTCCGAAGTCTGGTTTGAAACTTTTCTTCTCCTTGAAATTTTTGAAAATCTTCACTACACTGTTGCTTTCTCGGATTGCGTATCTATAAGTGACAAATGACAATGTTTTAGTATTACCACATGAAGTAGCAGCACCCGGGATTCTTAATAATGTAAGAACAACAAGAGTGATGCGGAGGGGAGAGAAAAGTGGAGGTGCACCCACTAAATGGGTCACTGTCCAAACAATGAACATCATCAGTGGCCATATAGAATAAATTACCATTCAGGAAGTGAGAGGAGAGCATTATAGTTCTGCCCCCTACCTAGATCCCAAGTGCTTTGCTCCATACATGTTCCTCAGATCTTTTTCATGCTATGGACCACACTTAAGTGCAAATCCAGTTAAAGGGTGCAACTATATCTCAGGACAACCTATACTGTAATATTGCTTAATTGGGATGAATCTTTTTGAACGTTTTGAATGCAGTAAAAAGAAAGTAAAAAAAAGTTTATTAGGTACTTGTGAGTTATCTGGGCGTCCGATTTGGGTACTTACGATTTGCATGCGATATCGCATACGATATCGCATACGATATCGCATGCGATTTACGATTTGCATGCGATTTAACATGCGATTTGCATAAGATTTGCTATTCATTTCATTACCCCACTATCCCCAAAGTGTGTCTATCAACGTGAACCCGAAGCGTGGCGAGCGCAGCGAGCCCGCGAGGGGCGGCGGTACGCGTCCTCCGACCTTTTCATGCCCTACTATCCACTAGGGCGTGGAGTGAGAATAGAATAGTGTGGCGAGCGCAGCGAGCCACCGAGCCCGAAGCGTGGCGAGCGCAGCGAGCCCCGCGAGGGGACGCGGACACCTGTGAAGCCCGCAAGGGCACGCGGATACCTGTAAAGGTGTCCGCGTGCGCTCGCCACGCTTCAGGCTCGGTGGCTCGCTGCGCTCGCCACACTATTCTATTCTCACTCCACGCCCTAGTGGATAGTAGGGCATGAAAAGGTCGGAGGACGCGTACCGCCGCCCCTCGCGGGCTCGCTGCGCTCGCCACGCTTCGGGTTCACGTTGATAGACACACTTTGGGGATAGTGGGGTAATGAAATGAATAGCAAATCTTATGCAAATCGCATGCTAAATCGCATGCAAATCGCATGCGATATCGCATGCGATATCGTATGCGATCTAGTACCAAAATCGGACGCCCAGATAACTCACAAGTACCGTTTATTACTTTGCGGTGACCTAACATAACTTACTCAGAGGAATCGTGGGCCCACGCAAACTCTTGTGCAGATCCAAAGCTCTTGTTCCTCAGCGCCATGGCTGTGTAGATGATGTATTCTCCGTCTCCACACACCACTACAAACCTAAAACAAGAATGGAACAGGCTGCTCAATATTTGTGCCACGCAAGAACAAAACGTAAGAAGCCGGTCTCTCTGCACAAAGCAGCTTCTGTCACACTGGCTACATATAGTATATCTTCTAGTCTTGTCCTCACCTCCCATTTGGGTTGTGTTGGATGGTCTGGGGATAGATTTCACAGCTGCCCATGTCCTTCACGGCTAGCGGGAGCCTCTCTCCGTCTTTAATCTCGGTTTCGCCCATGGCTTTAAGGTTGGCCTGCTGTACCTCAGAGTGCTTGGCCCAGATGATCTTTCCATTTGCATCCATGGACATTGCTGGCTCCTCACGACCCAACTAGAGATAAAGAGGTGGTTTACAGTCACAGAGAAAGGGGAAGTTCATAATAAGATCTAAAATCCCTTATTGTTTGCAATGGACCCTAAACTTAACATTTGCCAGAGTTTAACCCAGCATGTCTTGTGTTCACGACACTAATTACCATACATACAGGATGAGTGTGCAACGATTTGAATAGACAAAAAAAAAATATGTAATGACGATCTTCACGGCCGTTCTATCTTACTAAACCTGCAAATGGTAAATGTTACGGTGAGCTGTGGAATTCAAAGAACTTTATAAACCAACTGCATGTAAACTGGAAGAGATTATGCTTATTAAGTAAATGGTCTACTTGCTTATAGACTTCATTAGATCAGTCATTTTTATTTGCAATCACCAATACTTTTGTTTCTCACCTTAACAATGATGCTGCCCTCATCATAGCCCAGTGCCACGTTGTTGGAGCCCCGGAGGCCAGACACACACCAGACCCGTTCCATGCCATAGTTCAGAGTACTCTCCAGACGGTAAGTACTAGAATGCCAGATTCTCACAGTGCCTAAATAAAAATACATGTGAATTATGGGAAGTTCCTTAAAATGGACGGTTTATTACAGGAGGTAGGGTACAGATGGCTCTCTAAGAAAAAAAAAAAAAAAAACATAATTTCCAAAAGTATGTGACTGTGAAATATATATTTAAATTTCCTTGGGGAAAAAAATAAATAAATAAAAAAAAAGAGACCTTAAAGGGAAATTTTGTGCTGATATTGAAGCGGTTGCTCCCCCCAAAAATGGCAAAAGTAATAAAACGACTAGGAGTTAAAAAAATGTTGTGAGAGGTGAGAAAAACATACGTACCATCTTCTGAACCGGTGATGATAATGGGGAGCTCAGGGTGGAAGCTGACACAGGACACATTCTGAGCATGGCCTTCCAGAGTCTGAACACACGTTTTGTTCTGAGTTAAGAAAAAAAAAACAGAAGAATCCCATAAGGTTAAGTGTACACAATCAGTGTTTTTAAAACACCTAGATACAATTGTATTCCTTTTTCCACCATAGAAGTGACAGAAATGATGGGGGAAACCTAGGATGTGGTCTGTTATGAACTATAGGTGTACTTGATAAAGAGCAGGTTTCGTGATTCAGTACATCCCTTGTTCAGTCCCTATGTCAGAAGTACAATGGTTATAAACAGAGTATCAGCCTCTATGTATTTGCCATGCAGGTACTGTACTCTATGGAAGAGCTGCACACGATCACAGCCAGAAACATAAGGGGAAATTTATTAACACACCAGCCAATCAGCTCCTAAATATCATTTTTCAAACCAGCAAGTAACTTGACAGTTAGGGGCTGATTGGCTGGTGCATCATCACTGGCCACTTTATCACTTCGCCAGGCTTAATAAATCTGCCCCACGGTCTGCAATTCAGGTAAAGAACACAACTAAGAGCAGATTGTGTAAGAACTTGCTGAAATTAGGGACCGATGATTTCCTCAAAATATACACAAATTCCTCACTCTCCCATTGCTAGATATACTCAGATTTGCAGTGACAATGGTGTAATACAGGGCACTGGCTTACTTGTTACAGAGGCCAGGCTATAGAAGGATGTATAATATTATTAAATGCATGCGATAGTGACTGACACAGACAGTTCTTTAGTTTCTGTTTATTCCACATAAATCAGTGCGAAATAGCAGACTCATCATCATCTCACTGGCTTCATCTGTCTAAATGAATATAAATTGATTAGACAGCACATTTCTATGCCATTTATTGTAGGCTCACCGACCTGGTAGTCCCAAATCTTCACAAGTCGGTCATCTGCTCCAGAGATGAGGTAGGGTTTGTCACCTCCGCTATAATAGTCAATGCAGTTAACCCCTTTCTCATGTCCCTCCAGGGTGAAGTTGGGGGAGGACGAACCGAGCTGCCAAACCTATGTGCAACAAAGATGTGGTGAGAGAGTGATTTCAGAAAGACAGTAAGTAATCCACACAATACCAATAGCCCACAGTACGGCAAAGTACAGCACGACGCAGTGACAGGCACAAGGCTGGCTTACCTTTATGGTACGGTCCAGTGAGGCACTTGCAAACTGGTTATTGTCCTTTGGATTGATGACAATCTGCATGACATAATGTGTGTGTCCCTCAAACACCTGGGAACAGGACCATTTCTTATCCCAGTCCCAGAGCTTAATCAGCATGTCATCTGCCAGAAATAGGAGGAAATGTATTGTTAGAATCTTCTATTGTCCAAACAGCTTTGTGACCAGATCAAGGACAGAATAGACAATATGAAGAGAATAAATAAGTGGTGGGAATATCTTTATAAACTAATGGGGAAGCCTCAACTTGCTCCCATATCTTGCACTACAGTGTGTATTTGAGGACACAACTAGTAAATTCCCCATGTAAATGGAGTATGACTAGGAGTATAGTATTTGTTTGCTTTATTAATCTTTCTCAATCATATTCATCCACTAGAAATTACACTTCCCAGAAGAGAGACATCATCTCTAAACTGTCATCCCGGAACCTACCATACAGTAGCATTAGACTGTGCTCATGCACAGTCTAATGCCGGGCAGCATCTGAGTGCCTGCTCAGACGCTGCCTGGCTTCTCTTGTACCCGGCTGTACGACTCTGCGCAGCGTGATGTGTTCAGAGGTCACGCTACCGCAATACCGCTCCCAGCCACACCGGCCCATGTTAGTAAAGGTCTTGCTGGCCAGGGTGGTTTTTGTATTAGGGAAGCCAATCCTGGGATCAAGCATTTTGTAATCCCAAATCCTGGGATTGAAATCCCAGATTCTGCGACCTTCACCAAGGAAATCAGTCTACATAGGCTGTGTAATGACTTGAATTGTGATACTGAACAGCAGAGTCTACATTTTGGTTGGCTGTCTGGGGTCATGATAATGCAAGCCACAATACACCCCATATATTCACATTGACCTTCTATGGGTTCTCCCAGAGACGGTGTTGAAAAACAAAGCAATTATGCCTTTATACTTGTCTAACACCTGACTAACTTCTACTGTCCTTGCATCTCCCATAGCACAGGTCTGTATACATGCTTAGCAAGGTCTCAGAAGTCTTACCACTGCTGGTCAGGATGTAAGGCTGAGTAGGATGCACAGCAATGCAGCGGATGTAATCAGAGTGAGCCTCGAACATGTGAACCCTCTCCAAGGTGTTGTAGTTGAACACTCTAATCTGCATATCATCCTAAGAGAAGAGCAGAACAGCGTCATACACAACACTTGTCTCAGAGACCTACAGCACATGTAGTTACTGTGGTAAATGCATATAGGTCACCATTGTATTTACTGAACAGAGTCAACAAAAACTATTTTGCTTATTCACTTTATCAATTCAATGGGGGTTATTCAGAACTGATAGCTGTTCTGCAAATTTGCACAGTGACCGATTATGGAATGACTGCTCATGTGTACAGATCGCAGTGCACATGAGTAATGCCAAACTGCAACAAAATGCTGCAATTTTTTTTAATCATAAGCCGGCCGCTGTTTCACTGACAGAAGGGCCTTAGGGGGTGGTAACCGGGTGTTATCTGGGAGTCTTAGGGAAATAGCAGGCATGTCCAGGCATTTTCAGGGAAGGCTTGGGACGTCAGCTCTGGCCTCGATCCGCCTGAGTCGTGAAAGGGTCAGGGTTACGCACAGACTGGGAAGCGTACTATGATGAATGAGTTGTGAACGGATTTGCAGCCGTACATCGATCGGCAAAATTTTCACAAGCCGTTTGCAGACTTGCATAGAGCGGGTTTTCACTCTGGTGGGGAGGTGGTTATCTGATTGCAGGACGATCAGCTCTGAATAACCCCCAAAGCATGCATCCAGTTGGCACCACCTAATAAGAGTTCAATGGTTTTGTGTAGAACTATAATACTTCCCCCTGCGGCTTATTGCTAGGAATTCTGGCGTTATGGTCTGAATGGATCCAAGATGGAATATCTGATAATAATCTGGCCAATATAAATTAGTGATGAACTACAGAAAAATATACAGGTTCCCACTCACTGCTCCTGAGACGACCCAGTTCTTCCTGGCTACAAACTTTGCCGCTCTGACAGGCAGATCACATACTTCAAAAGTTTTCACCAGAGTCTGAAATAAAACAAATAAATATTTGAGCTGTATCTAATGTGCAATAGTGTATTGTATTCATGCAGCATAAGGTTATATCGTATTACCTGGGTGTCGTGATTCCATACACATACGCTGCCATTGTAAAGACTCGCCAGCATCCATGGCTCCGTAGGATGTAAATCAACACTTTTTACTCTGTCAGACCGAGCGGTCAGCTTCCGCTTTATGTCAAGTCGCAGAGGCTGAAACGATAAAAAAAAAAATACACTTTTTCAACTACAGAATATGAAGGAGGTATCCAATTTTCTGCTGATAAAAACAGCCTGATACTGCGAATTATGATTATGACCGACCATTATTATTATTGTGGCATCCAATTAGATGCTGTTTTTATCATCCAAAAAAGGACCTGCAAACATGTGATGACACATGTGATCCGGGTGAAGCTCCCAATCCAATGTCTTGGCTCTGACGGCTGGCTATAACAGCTGAGGCCCCCCAAAGCATAATCCCTAAGTGGGGGCATCATGGCTAATTGGAAAAAACCAAGCAAAGCTATTAGCAGCTGTAAATGACCACTACTAATAGGATAACCCCATCTCCTCCATGTCACTCATGTTTTATACATTTGCATTATTCATTCTGCTGTTGATAAAGTAAATTACCCCTGGTACCAATAGTAGGGCACCATACATCTTCCAGATACAACATTATTTTGCAGACCACCTGGCAGGTCAAATGCATCAGGTGACTCAGCAGAGATGACATCACATCACATTTAAAAAGAGCTCAATAGGCATGAATTGTGATTGGCTGCCGGCGGTTTTGACACATACCGGTAATTCTGAAACAAAGCAATCGATAACAATGCCAATAAAAAGAATAAAAATTGGCCAACACATAGGTATAAATATTTGGGTTGGTCTGTCCCGTTTGTACCATGCGCAATGGGAGCCAGGGTGTGTGACCCACAAAACAACATCCACCTGTGACATATGGAGAGGGCAAGTTTATAGGGGATGCAGTTACAATCCCGGCGGTCGGAATCCCGGCGTTCAGAATCCCGACCGCCGAAATGCCGACACATTCTCCCTCCGTGGGTGTCCACGACACCCCTGGAGGGAGAATAAATTAGTGTGCCGAGCGTAGCGAGGCACCGGGCCCGCTGCGTGGCGAGCGCAGCGAGCCCGCAAGGGGGGGCAATCCATGTCCCCCCCTTGTCGGCATTTCGGCTGTCGGGATTCCGGCGTCAGGATTTTGAACGCCGGGATAAAATGCGGTATCAGGTGCAGGGCATAATTTTACTCTCCGGTAATGGGCGGTATAATGCATCATGCCCAACAGGTGCAGGTAGCAAGGTTGGGGAGATGGCAGCCGTCACCACACTGTAAGACGCATGCCCTAAATTTACTGCAGTGCAAGCACACCTCTTACACCTGTCATCACTACACTTGTTGGTAGGTAGGTATGTATGTATATGTTTGTAAAACTTGTTCACCATTTAACTGTAATGGAACTGCAAGTCCCAGAATACCCTGCTTATGTCTATTCCAAATCTACACTGTATACAATGAGGGATTTGCAGGCTGGCTGTCATGCACATATAAGCTGTTCCCCCTGGACTAGACCCATGAGAGGCCGCAGCGCCCCGGTGTCACTCACCATCTCTCCGGTTCCTCCTATACGTTGCTACTGCCTCTCACTGACGTGGAGCTTCCGGGAGTCCGGGCAGCAGATCTCGCGAGAGTGGCCTTTCCGCTTCCGCTGTATGATCAGCCTCCGCGACGTGGTGCGCCATCTTGTGACTGGCAGAGGGAGGAAGACAGTGTGACGTGGCGTTATTATTGCCCCCGCCGCGGGCGCGAATCCATGCTGTGACTGGCAGATATATGACATCACTTTCTGGGTGATATATGAATGAGGTGGTGCTGCTGTGTGGCTTGGGATTATCGGTATAAAAGAGATCCATATGCTTAAAGTGATGCTCACTGAACTGTTATTAAATATGGAAGTTATGGTGGATATTTAGTTTTCAATAAAGCACTGGGTTGCCTACCTGACCCTCTCCTTCAGGGAGAAAATGCTCTGCACCTGGACTTCCCTGGTAATGTATGATTACCATCACCTGTGTTGAAACACCTTTACCTAGCTCCCCACAGGTGATGGCAATCATACATTACCAGGGAAGTCCAGAAACAGAGCATTTTCTCCCGCATGGAGAGGGCCAGGTAGGCAAGTATGCTCTGCAATAATGCCTGATACATTCTTCAGCTTAACAAGACAAAGTGAATGTAACTGAAAGTTTGCGCGAAAGCAGCTGTAGGGGTTTTTTAAACTCGATAGGACTAACACCAATAGTCCTCAAAGATCAACAGAAATGTGATTATGAGTTCCAACAACAGTCCACAGCTCTGAATATAAAAAATGTGAAACATTCTCAGCAATGCTCAGACTGCACAAGACTGATTGACAGCATGGAGCAGAGCAAGGCAGAGCTGAATTAGCAGGACAAACCAGGGTTTCTTAAAAAATTCCATATCGGGGAATCCAAGCCTGTTATATTACAGGAGGATTTGAACATAAAGAATGGTTGCCTACCGAGTCTCTCCTTCAGGGAGAAAATGCTCTGTTCCTGGACTTCCCTGGTAATGTATGATTGCCATCACCTGTGGGGAGCTAGGTAATTGATATGAAAGGTGTTTCACCACAGGTGACGGCAATCATACATTACCAGGGAAGTCCAGGAACAGAGCATTTTCTCCCTGAAAGAGAGGGTCAGGTAAGCAACCATGACATAAAGATACCTTGATGTGCTTGGCTCCTGTCTTAAACAATGTGAGTGTGGTACGTCCTTTTCTGTGGGATTTTTTCTTGATTCTTTAACACAAAGATACCTTTATGAGCTTTCTCCCTCCAGGGCCGGTGCAAGGCACCGGAGCGCCCCAGGCGAGTCGGGGTGGGGGCGCCCTGGTGCCGGGGGGGGGAAGGTTGGTACCTGTGTAAAAAAACTTGCGTCCCTGCTGAGTGCTGGTGCGTGCAGGGGTGTCCGTGCCGCCGGGGGAGCCTGCGGCGCTGTTATTGTGTATAAGCTTGTCGCGGCCGGCGGGGTCCCTACAGTGAATAGAAAATAAGGTACTTATGAGTTATCTGGGCGCCCGATTTTTTGATTGTATGCCTTAAGTTAAGGCATACAATCAGATGCGATGCGATATCGCATCGCATCGCATGCGACCATCGGATGCGATGACCCGATTTTTCCATAGGAATCAATGTTAAAATGGACAGAGTCCATTTTAACATGGAATTCAATGGGAAAAAGGGGTCCTCTTCATAAACCTGTGGCGAGCGTAGCGAGCCACCGAGCCCGAAGCGCGGCGAGCCCCGCGAGGGGACATAGAATACCGTTCGCTCGCCACGCTTCGGGCTCGGTGGCTCGCTACGCTCGCCACAGGTTTATATCCAACTCCATGCCTACTTGGATAGTAGGGGTATGAAAAGGACCCCTTTTTCCCATTGAATTCCATGTTAAAATGGACTCTGTCCATTTTAACATTGATTCCTATGGAAAAATCGGGTCATCGCATCGCATCCGATGGTCGCATGCGATGCGATGTGCCCGATCCGACCCGATTTAGAAATCAGGCGCCCGGATAACTCATAAGTACCGAAAATAACTAGCGTTTCCCGCGCCGCCGCGCGCATAGCGCTAGTTATTTTCTATTCACTGTAGGGACCCCGCCGGCCACGATAAGCTTATACACAATAACAGCGCCGCAGGGTCCCCCGGCGGCACGGACACCCCAGCACTCAGCAGGGACGCCGGGGACGCAAGATTCTTCACAGGTACCACAGTGCTGGGGGTGAGGGGCGAACTGCCGCCCTCCAGGTGCCGGCGCCCTAGGCAAATAACAAGAGCTGCCTAGTGGTGGCGCCGGCCCTGTCTCCCTCTCCTTTAGATGTGAGTGGGGGTACGCTAATACATACCTCCCAACATGACCCTCTCCAGTAGGGACAAATGCTCTGTTTCAGGACTTCTCCCTTAATTATGATTGCCATCACCTGTGTTGAAGAACCTTTCTCATCAATTATCCTGTTTGAAACAGGTGATGGCAATCATACATTAAGAGGGGAGTCCAGAAACAGAGCATTCTGTCCCTCCTGGCATGGGTCATGTTGGGAGGTATGCTAATATATGAGTCATTTCATATTATTTACACATACATTGGAGTTCTGTGAGTGTACATTGTCTCCAGTGATTTAATAAAGAAACCTTTCCTTCTATCCATCAGAGAGTGCGTGGGGATACGCCTATACCAGTGGTAGCCCACCCTAGCCCTCGAGAGCTACCAACAGTTCACATTTTCCAGACAACCTAGCTGCTGCACAGATGCACTCATTAATCACTGACACATTTTAAAGATACACAGATGGAGCTAATTAGCTCACTTGTGATTCTGTGAGGAGACCTGCAAAACATGCACTGTTGGTAGCTCTCGAGGACTAGGGTTGGCTACCCCAGGCCTATACTCTTAAAATTATTGGAAGGGTCAAAATCAAAAGAAACCTTTATGGGAACATATAATTTATTATTGATGTGAGTAGAGGTACACCCCTCTAAATCAGATTCCTGATGGTATACAACCTAAAATAAACCTTTTGATATAATACATTTATTACATATACGTGTGAGTGGGGTACGCCCTCTTTTTCACAGTCTTAAGGTGGCCATACACACACAGATTTATCTGCAGATCTGGCTGGTTGGAACAAAAACCTGGTTATGGATGAGAGCAAATGACAGTTGACCATTTGCTTGGAAATGCTGGAAGACAGAAACACAGAAGGCTGAATAAGCCTGAGGTGACATAAACCACTGAGGGTTCTCCCAGGGTACACTCTGCTGTTGATCACATGCTATTGTAATGAGGATGGGCACAAGGCCTATCAGAGCAGGGGGAGGGTTTAGACAGGGTAGGAATGATCACGAGTTTAGAGTGACCTCCCTCTGTTCAAGAAGCCCCACCCACCCTTCCCTATTTCTCTTCCTCTTCGGCGGCGGTAAAGAACGGTCATTCTTTAAGAACTCTGTATGTGTGTAGATAGTGGGGTGCACTCTCCCTCGACATCGATTGTCATGGGCCATGCTTCTGTCCGGGGAATGGCCGTCACCGCCAGGCCTGGTGGCTGACCAGGGAGAGTGGTCACCCAGCGTTGTATGTATGCTTAGTGATCTTTAACCCCACCTTTCCTATAGTGACCGTTCTTTAGTGCCGCCACCATTCATAGTCTTAGTTAATTGTCAAAATAAATTTGACATTCTTTTTGAAACGCCAGCACTTTGTGTCGTGTCTTTATTTTAAGTTAAGTTATATAAGGTTTAGAGTTAAGTTTGTATTTAGGTGTATCAACCGTAGGGGTGGGCCAGGGGGATACCCGATGGTGAGTTTATGAGAAACTGTCACTCATCCATAACCATGTTTTTGTTCCAACCAGCCAGATCTGCAGATAAATCTTACTAGTGTATGGGCACCTTAAGAACACTTAAAGAAATAAAAAAACTTTTGATTTGGATTTCTCTTTAATCATAAACTGTATTAAACATTGGCCAGTATTCAATGCTCTGGATTCACCGCTTTTTTCGACAAATCGGGCTGTTTTTACTCTCTGCGGTGAATGTTTTCACTAAAAATCTGATTCACCCTATTCAACGATCACTGTTCGCCGAAAGCGAAGAGTGAATGCTGGCCAATTCTCCGTTTCATGCTCGCTGCAATTCGCTGGTGTATTTCAATGGGGTTTTGAATCTAATTCGCCCAGAGTGTATTCAATGCTAAAATGGAGAACTGTTTTCACCATGATTTTCGCTGAGTTTCTCCGTATTGCATTCGCCATCTTTTTAAGGTGAACTGGAATGTGTTCTTTTAAAATAAAGGTTTAAAAGTTTTCTTTTTATTTTTGGTGTAAAAAAATCAGTTATTTAATTATTTGAAGGGTCTTGCTATTTTTTTTATTGGACAAGCATCACATAAATATATATATATATATATATTTTTTGGTACTTGTGTTCTAGCACGGCGCCCATCGCATCGCAGACCATATCGCATGCGATGCGACGCGATATCGGCCGATGTTGTACAATGGCATACAATTTTAAAATTGTATGCCATTGTATATGGCATACAATGCCATACAATGCGATGCAATTATAAATTGTATAAGCACCCTAATGGGTGCTTACAATGGTTAAATGCACCCCCACGCCACCCCCAAGTATAAACGTGAACCCGAAGCGTGGCGAGCGCAGCGGTACGCGTCCTACGACCTTTTCATACCCCCACTATCCACGTCGGTGTAGAGTTGAGAATAGAAAGTGTGGCGAGCCCGAAGCGTGGCTAGGGGACGCGGATACCTTCACAGGTATCCGCGTCCCCTCGCGGCCTTTACAGGTATCCGCGTCCCCTCGCCACGCTTCGGGCTCGGTGGCTCGCTGCACTCGCCACACTTTTTATTCTCAACTCCACGCCGACGTGGATAGTGGGGGTATGAAAAGGTCGTAGGACGCGGACCGCCGCCCCTCGCAGGCTCGCTACGCTCGCCACGCTTCGGGTTCACATTTATACTTGGAGGGTGGCGTGGGGGTGCATTTAAGCATTGTAAGCACCCATTAGGGTGCATAAAAGCACCCATTAGGGTGCTTATACAATTTAATATCGAATATGAGTTAAAATCGCATCGCATCGCATGCCATCGGGTGTATGGCATGCGATGCGATTCGATTAAAAAATCGGCCGACTAATTATTGGGGCGCCGTGCTAGTACACAAGTACCTATTTTTTTTTACATACCATATGCAGGAGGGGGGGGGGCGCTGCTGGTCACAGTACAAATGCTGTGCTGCTGATTACATTACATATTTGCAGGGGGCGCGGCTGATCTCACATAAGGGCTGCAGGGACCACCTGCCCACTGGTGGGTGGCATGCAGCGGAGTCTGGCAGAGCAGGGTCAGGTTGGGTAGTGCTGGCAGGTAGGGGGTCCCTGCGGTGTATGTGAGTTCAGTGGCGGGGTCCCTGCGGCGCATGGGAACTAGTAGTTCCCATGCGCCGCAGGGACCCCGCCGCTGATCTCACATATACGTTGCAGGGACCCCCTGCCCTGGCTGGTGGGGGACGTCTGCTGTCGGGTGGCCAGTGGCAGCTCTCTGCCAGAGGGTTATTATGCTCCCTGCTAGGTCTTCGGGAAGGGGATTGAGCCGGGACAGGACACTGCCTCTGATCAGTTGGGTGACGGGTCCAGCAGCAGCAGACCTCCGGCAGCCCCAGCGATGTAATAGCAGATGTCAGCACTGGGGCTGTGTCACACGTAGCCGCGACGGAGCGCGGCGGGTACAGTACTCACCCGTCCGCGCCCGCCGCCGGCTAGCGTGTGCAGGCTCCGGTCTGCGGTGTGCGGGTAGCGGCAGCTCTGGGTAGGGATGGCAGCAGTAGTGGTGCCGGGAGGCCGGCGTCGCCATCTTGGTTGAGGGCAGGAGACAGATTGGCCCAGAGTGGAGGTTCCCTCCTCATCCTGTGCTGACAGCCAATGGCAGCCATCCCCTGGGGATATAGGGGATCTGCCTAGGCTGTTCAGTGTCAGTGCAATGAGTCTTTGGAGTCATTCACAACTCCTAGCTGATTCCCGGATCCTGGCTCTTTCTCTCCTGACTCTGGTGCCTTGCTCCCTGCATCTTGCTACAAGGAAGTTTTCTCCTGACACCAATGCTGCAAGTCCTACCTAGTGCTTGTTCCTGCTTGTGTCCCAGAATTACCCTGCACAGCTTCCCGCTGTCCTCCTTCATACAACTCATTCATTCCATCATCTTTCAGTCATCCGGATCCATTTCTTCTGTCATCAAATCAACCTCCTTCCGGATCCTCATCTATGTACTCTGGCTCACCAAGTATACGTTTCCAGATTTCCCTGCCCGTTATTAGTATTGTGCTGGACTCTATTTAATTTATTCCAACTGTCACTTAAAGAAGTATTTGAGTGAAGTTTATCATTTATGAAATCCGTTATTAAACCTGCACGTTTCAATCCTACTCCTCCTGGTCCGTCTCCGGTTCCTGTGCACCACACGACTCCATCCAGCCCTTTAGCCGTGACAGTTTGCACTGACCCGATGGAATCGGGTGAAGCACAGGCCTCCATGACGGATGTTCTTCAAGGCATCATGGCTCGATTGGAACAAGTAGAGACTACCCAGCGTCAAGTGGCTCAATTTCTTCAAACCCTGGCTTCCGAACTCAGATGGAACGAAGAGGCTCTCGTTTCTGCCTTCTGGAACGGCCTAGCCGGGCGCATCAAGGACGAGTTAGCAACTCGCGATTCTCCTTCCACCCTGGCTGAACTCATTTCATTATGTAACAAAGTCGATCTGCGACTCCAAGAACGCCAACTTGAGAGGAATCGCTCTGATCGCCTTCGCCCTCGATTTCCTTCCAATGTCGCACCAGCCTCCAAACCAACCCCGCCTCCTGCGGTGTCAACAGATGAGCCCATGCAAATCAACCGCTCCCGTCTCTCTCTCGAAGAGAAGTCCCGAAGACGGCGAGAGAATCTATGCATGTACTGTGGCTCCTCAGCTCACTTATTGGCTTCCTGCCCGCTGCGGCCGGGAAACGACCGCTCCTAATCTCCCCGAGGGAGGTCCGATTAGGAGTCTTGCTTCCATCTCCCTCTTCTTCTGATTCCACCATTCCGGTTACCCTTGTGTGTCCCCAAGGGAGAAAAAGAGTTCAGGCCCTATTGGACTCTGGAGCAGCGGGAAACTTCCTTTCTTCTTCTTTTGTTACCCAACATGCCCTGCCTGTGCAACCCCTGGATCACTCGCTGGTCCTCACTGCAGTGGATGGGAGTCGAATTCGTAGTGGACAAATCACCCATCAGACCACCCCGGTGACACTGCTCATAGGAGCTCTACATCAAGAGACCCTCGAATTCTTCATTCTTCCACAGTCCTCACACCAAATGGTCCTGGGCCTTCCCTGGCTCTCCAAACATAACCCACACATCGATTGGACCAATATGGAGGTCAAGGCCTGGGGAACAGATTGCCAGTCTACTTGCATTCCTCAGATCCTTCCGGTCTACCAGACCCATCCACAACGTGAGGGTAACTGTCCTTCATCCTCTTCAGCTCCACCCTTGTCGATACCCGCACCATATCGTTCATTTACAGATGTATTCAGTAAAGGTGGTGCCGACACCCTGCCTCCTCACCGTCCTTGGGACTGCCCGATAGAGCTGGTGGCCGGGAAATTCCCTCCTCGTGGCCGCATCTATCCCCTGTCGCTACCTGAGACTGAGGCCATGTCCTCGTACATTCAAGAGAACTTAAACAAAGGTTTCATTCGACCATCTACTTCTCCGGCCGGGGCCGGGTTTTTCTTTGTGAAAAAGAAAGATGGCGGTCTTCGGCCATGTATCGACTATAGGGGCCTGAACGACATCACCATTAAAAACCGCTATCCCTTACCCCTTATCGCAGAACTATTCGACAAGATCAGAGGGGCAGCAATCTTTACTAAATTGGACCTGCGAGGGGCCTACAATTTGATCCGGATCCGTCCAGGTGACGAGTGGAAGACGGCTTTTAACACGCGCGACGGCCACTATGAATACCTGGTGATGCCCTTCGGCCTTTGTAACGCCCCCGCTGTCTTCCAACAGTTTGTAAATGATATCTTTCGGGACTTGCTGTACCACTCCATCGTAGTCTATCTAGACGATATACTCATCTTCTCTCCAAATCTCCAACTTCACAGACAGACAGTGTCCGAAGTCCTACGACGTCTTCGCCAAAATCAACTGTTCTGCAAGTTGGAGAAGTGCGTTTTTGAGGTCACGTCCATTCCATTCTTGGGTCACATTCTCTCCGCCACTGGGATAGAAATGGACCCAGAGAAGGTGAGAGCCATCCAAGACTGGGCAGCCCCCACAACACTCAAAGGAATTCAGAGATTCCTAGGGTTCTCAAACTATTACCGGCGATTTATCCGGAACTTCTCTACTATCGCTGCTCCCCTCACTGCTCTCACTTGCAAGGGAGCTGATCCAAGCCGATGGTCGCCAGAAGCATCCTCTGCCTTCCAGCAGTTAAAGAGAGCATTCATGACGGCACCAATCCTCCTCCAACCAGACCTCGACAGGCCCTTCATTCTCGAGGTGGACGCATCCTCGGAAGGGATCGGGGCCATCTTGTCACAAAAAGGTGAGGATCAAGAATTACACCCTTGTGCCTTCCTCTCCAAAAAATTCCTCCCAGCAGAGAAGAATTACCCCATCGGGGAACAGGAGTTGCTTGCAGTCAAAACTGCGTTAGAGGAGTGGCGATACCTTCTGGAGGGGGCACGACATAAGATCACCGTGTATTCAGACCACAAAAATCTGTCCTTT
This sequence comes from Crinia signifera, assembly GCF_055691185.1. Taxonomy (NCBI): domain Eukaryota; kingdom Metazoa; phylum Chordata; class Amphibia; order Anura; family Myobatrachidae; genus Crinia; species Crinia signifera. The sequence goes on from NC_139219.1 coordinate 283,174,076, forward strand.
CTTAAACAGGCTCAGTGCCTTACTGCCCGCCAAGCCCGTTGGGCCATGTTTTTTGAACGCTTTGATTTCCAAATTAAATTCCGACCTGGAACCACGAATACTAAGGCAGACGCTCTATCCCGCTCCTTTGAGACGACCTCTGACCTAGAGACACCTCCTCGTCCAATCCTCGATCCGCTGGTCTTCGCCCAAGTAACCGTACAGCCATCTCCTCCTCCAGGTAAAACGTTCGTTCCCCCCGAACTTCGCAAGAAAATATTGTCATGGGCACATTCTTCCCGCTTCGCAGGGCACGCAGGAGCACAAAAGACCTTGATGTTCCTGTCACGTTCTTATTGGTGGCCAACCATCCGCCACGACGTAACCAACTTCGTTGCCTCTTGTGTAAGATGTGCTCAGCATAAAGTGCCCAGAACAACTCCCGCTGGTCCTCTCCGCCCTCTAACCATTCCCACAGAACCATGGACCCATCTGTCAATGGACTTCATTTGCGAACTACCTCCCTCAAAAGGTCATACCGCAATCTGGGTAGTGGTCGACCGATTCTCGAAAATGGTCCATTTTTTCCCACTAAAAGGTCTCCCCTCTGCTCCAGTCCTGGCTCAGCTATTCATCTCAACCATTTTTAAACTTCACGGACTGCCCAAAGAGATTGTATCCGACCGCGGAGTACAGTTCGTTGCAAAGTTCTGGAGAGCTCTCTGTGCCGCGGTACAGGTCAAACTCAAGTTTTCCACTGCCTTTCATCCCCAGACCAACGGCCAGACAGAACGGGTGAATCAAGACTTGGAGGCCTTTATCCGACTGTTTGTCTCGTCTTCCCAAGATGACTGGGTGGATCTTCTCCCGTGGGCAGAATATATGCATAACAACTCCTATCACTCTTCCTCCGGAACCACCCCCTTCTTTACAGTATTCGGCAAACATCCACGATCTCTGGATTTCTCAGAATTATCCTCTTCCGAAGTTCCTGCAGCAACCACTTCATTACAACGCTTTGCTAAAATCTGGTCGGATGTCCACACCGCTCTTCTTAAATCTTCCGCCCGATACAAGAGGATGGCAGACAGGAAAAGAAGGGCAGCGCCCAGATTGAAAGTCGGAGACCGGGTATGGCTGTCTACCCGCCATATACGCCTCCGTCTGCCCTCTATGAAGCTGGCTCCCCGGTTCATTGGGCCATACCCTATCATCCAAGTCATTAATCCTGTCGCTTATAGACTTCAACTTCCTCCTTCCCTAAGGATTTCGAATTCCTTCCATGTGTCCCTCCTCAAGCCTTTAAGGTTGAACTCTTATCAAAAGAAGATTCCCAAACCGCCCAAGATTAACTCCGAAAGTGGGGCTGAATTCGAGGTAAGACGCATTATAGACTCTCGTTGCCGCAATTCTCGTACCCAGTATCTGGTGGAATGGGTTGGGTTTGGTCCCGAAGAGAACTCTTGGGTGGATTCCATTGATTTGCACGCTCCAAAACTGGTAAAGCAATTTCTCCAGAGAAATCCGCACAAGGCCCATAGGCGCCCTGGGGTCACCCTGAAAAGGGGGGGTACTGTCACACGTAGCCGCGACGGAGCGCGGCGGGTACAGTACTCACCCGTCCGCGCCCGCCGCCGGCTAGCGTGTGCAGGCTCCGGTCTGCGGTGTGCGGGTAGCGGCAGCTCTGGGTAGGGATGGCAGCAGTAGTGGTGCCGGGAGGCCGGCGTCGCCATCTTGGTTGAGGGCAGGAGACAGATTGGCCCAGAGTGGAGGTTCCCTCCTCATCCTGTGCTGACAGCCAATGGCAGCCATCCCCTGGGGATATAGGGGATCTGCCTAGGCTGTTCAGTGTCAGTGCAATGAGTCTTTGGAGTCATTCACAACTCCTAGCTGATTCCCGGATCCTGGCTCTTTCTCTCCTGACTCTGGTGCCTTGCTCCCTGCATCTTGCTACAAGGAAGTTTTCTCCTGACACCAATGCTGCAAGTCCTACCTAGTGCTTGTTCCTGCTTGTGTCCCAGAATTACCCTGCACAGCTTCCCGCTGTCCTCCTTCATACAACTCATTCATTCCATCATCTTTCAGTCATCCGGATCCATTTCTTCTGTCATCAAATCAACCTCCTTCCGGATCCTCATCTATGTACTCTGGCTCACCAAGTATACGTTTCCAGATTTCCCTGCCCGTTATTAGTATTGTGCTGGACTCTATTTAATTTATTCCAACTGTCACTTAAAGAAGTATTTGAGTGAAGTTTATCATTTATGAAATCCGTTATTAAACCTGCACGTTTCAATCCTACTCCTCCTGGTCCGTCTCCGGTTCCTGTGCACCACACGACTCCATCCAGCCCTTTAGCCGTGACAGGCTGCTGGAGCCAGGGCCATAACTGGGGGGGGGGGGGGGGGGGGGGGGCTGGGGGGTCACGTGCACCGGGCGTTGGAGGGGGGGGGGCGCTAGTGTGAGATCCTGGCAGCGGGTCCGGGGACGGGCAGCGGGGTCCCGGGAACGGGCAGCGGGGACCCGGGGACTGGTGGGTTAACTCCGGCTCCTAGCGCTGCTGGGCGGTGGGCGGGAAGCAGATTTTGAAAAGACTTGCCGGACGCTGACAATCAGCGTCCGGCAAGTCTTTTCAAAGTCATCAGCGCTTCCCGCCGCCAGGCAGATAGCGCTAGGAGACAGAGTGAGTGAAGGCTGCCTCTACACCAATCCCTGGACCCCTGGACGCTGCCTACCCCCGCTGGCTGCACACAGGTATGTTGGCAGCAGGTGTCCAGGGACTGGTGTAGCGGCAGCTTTCACTCACTCGTCACTAGCGCTATTTGCCTGGCGGCGGGAAGCGCTGATGATTTTGAAAAGACTTGCCGGACGCTGATTGGCTGAATTCAGCCAATCAGCGTCTGGCAAGTCTTTTCAAAATCTGCTTCCCGCCCGCCGCCCGGCAGCGCTAGGAGCTGGAGATTACCTACTCCAGTCCCCGGACCTCCGCTGCCTGTCCCCAAGGCAGTCATTTGGTGTGTGTGTGTCCCCCTGTAAATAAACCCCTATGTTCTGGCGTGCAACCATTTTAGAGGAGACACTTTAACCCCAAATTACGGTGTACCCCCAATAAGATAATAGAGAAATCCCCACTGACTGGAATCTTTGCGATAAAGAAGACACGGATCACCTCTGACTGAAGATAATGACAAACGCTAGGCAATGTGTGACGAATAAGCTGCACTTACACATGATTGCGGAATGCATACAGCACCATTAATTGGAATAATGGGTCCGTACAGGAATCAGCCTGTAGTTGCCAAATACAGCATGAATGTTCCACATGCGGCCCTCCAGCCGCTGTAAAACTACATACCCCAGCATGCCCTGCTACATATTTACCATGCCCTCATAGCAAAACGGTGGCACGTCATTCTGGGATGTGTAGTTCCATAGCAGCTGTAGGACCACATGTTGAATAGCCAGGCTTTACCAAATGACTGCCGCCCTGGGCGCCGAAACACCTAGTTTTGGCCCTGCTGGACCCATCCCCAGGCTGTGCAGGGGCTCCTGGTGGCATCAGCGTGCTCCCCCGCTGGGACTCCGCTCCATCCCCAGCAGTGGCAGTGTAGCCACAGCAGCAGGGGAGAGAGCCGGGACCGGAATTCGCCGTAGGGGATCATTTTCGCTGCCCCTGACGCATACCTCACAACTTTCAGGGCAACGGAGGCGGGATAGAGGGGCGTGTCCTATACTCGCTGCTCTCCCATGAGGTCACGCCCCCATTTTGACACTATGGGGGCATGACCCAGAGGCTCTGAGCCTCTATCCATGCCACCAGCCCAATGGCTGCGGGAATAGACGTTTATTCACTGCTGCTCAGCATCTGACAGGGGGGACTCCCAACAGCCCCCCCTCGCCATGGGACACTGCCGGCCACGGGAGGGACGCGGGAATGTCCCCGAAAACCGGGACATTCCCGCGGTTTTCGGGACTGTTGGGGGGTATGCTGACACATTGAATAGTATGGGCTGGCAGCGAATTGCAGGGGACAGTGAATCACGGTGAGTGTATGGCGAATCCAAAACAGGATTCACTGCCGTGCGCTCGCCGGAGCATTGAATTCCCCCATTGTGTTTTTTTTTTCACAATTCTATGTTAAATCTAGAACATTCACTGAAAAATTGGACCCCACATTCTGAGAAACTCCTTCTTCATTGAAGAGAATTGATGAACTCACTTTTCCTTGTTTGGAAACGTAGAAGGGAAGTACCCTTTTTTTTTTTCAGTGCACATTGGATTGCTTGCAGCTCATTAGATATTCACTGCACTGGTCCCACTCATTACATATGCACGAGTGGGATATGTAATGCATGCCACCCACCAGCAGGCAGGGACCCCCTGCCTGCTGGTGGGTGGCATGCAGCGGGGTCTGGCAATGCAGGGTCAGGTCGGGTAGCGCTAGTGGGGAAGGGGTCCCTACGGTGTATGTGAGATCAGCGTCGGGTCCTTGCGGCGGATGGGAAGTTCCCATCCACCGCAGGGGCCCCGCACTGTGCGTATTTTCCGTGTGATGCACACTTCCGCGCAGTCAATATTGCAAGGCAAAATAGTATGTGCATGCAGGTATTTTTGGACTAAATCGCACAACCCTGTAAACCAGCCCCCTATTTAAATCTATTACTATTGTAGTATAATCAGTATCGTGTGTAGTTCAATTTGCATCTAACACACATTTCACCGTGTGTAGTCCCCATAAAGCAGCCGCACTGGCTGCTCTGAATTTTGATCTGCCTGTGCCATGACATGCATATACACTATAGTCAGGGCCAGCTGTAGTCCTTACCTTCCAACATGACCCATTCCAGGAGGAACCAAATGCTCTGTACCCGGACTTCCTTGCCAGGGCAGTTGCATAGGTGGGGCTGCAGCACAGTCCAAATTTCAAACAGGGGAACCGCACAATTTTTAACAAAATACACCTAGATCGGCAAGTGGTTTTCGCTGGACCACGTGTTTTCTGGCTGTCAGAATGATTCAGACAGTCGGAGATTGAATAGCTCTGGTGGAATTGGACGATATATTCAACTGTCTGAAATGTTCCAACAGTCAGAAAAAGAGATTGAATACCCCCCTATAAGCTATAATGCCTAACGCTATCTCATTTGTTGTGCTCAGTCTTTAGTAAATTGCAGACACTGCAGATCAGTTTCTGTATAATTTAAGCAGCAATAAAGCTTGATAAATAAGTGTCTTAGCAATATAGGAGTTATATACTGTAGTTATCTGCTGAATACCAACTGCCTGGATTTCAGCAGCATAGTCTCCGGATTTACATTTGATTTAACATTAAAAGGAAAATATATGTTTTTGCATTACTAAGACACCACAACACATTGTTTTGCCCCCATGAACCACCTATTTTCAAAATGCAGTAAAGAGGTTTTATTAGATATGTCTTTAAGTGCATTTTCAACCTTCATATTCATTTTGTTTGTTTCCTACATTTTCTCCCATGTTTCTTTGGATTTCAGCCATGCATTTATATTGTGAGCGCAATTGCATACCCTCCAACTGTACCGATTTAGCCGGTACAGTACCGTTTTTTAACGGTCTGTACCGACTAAATCCAAGTGTACCGATTGTACCGTTTTTTGAGGGGCTTGGGCGACTCCTCGCTTCTTTTTCCCCTTGACGGGCAAAGGGAATCGATTAGGACCGGCGCAGATGGAAAGAACAATGTATTCATCCTATTCTGGGGCTTCTGCACCCGTTCCCAGGGATGCAATGCGGCGGGTCCCAGGGTGCAGTGCGGCGCGTCATGACATCAGGCAGCCAGAGAGTGAGACTCCCGGGCTGAGAGCCGCTGGTGGAGGAGCATATTCTCCTATAGTCTGGACGCAGCTGTGACAGGACCGTGGAGATGAGGGGAGCGCTCAGCTGTATGTATGTATGACCTGACGGTGCTGGTCTGCGACGGCTCTAGTGCGCTGCTCTTTTGGGCAGACCAGCACCGTCAGGTCTGGCTGTATCTGTGCCCACTGCCCAGGGGAATATATCCTATACCTGCAGCAGTGACCCGGTGAAGTCTCCCTCCAGCCGTTTTGTGTCTGTGGCCTGTCGCTCTCTCCGCTGGGGCCCGCCGGCATGGTGCTCCGGGCTGCGCTGTCTCACTAGCGGGCAATGCGATCATCAACTGTGTCTTCTCGCAGACCAGCACCGCCAGGTCAGGCTGTATCTGTGCCCACTGCCCAGGCTGTATGTGCCCAGTTAAATGTACTGTGCTGGGCACATAATACACAACAATAAAAGTGTTTGAAATGCACTTACAGTATAGTTAACATATCTATATTGTAGGATAAAAAATGCCCTGTACATATTCGGAAAGGAGACGTGGGCATGCCCCCTTTACTCATGGCAACGCCCTCTTTGCCATTGGACACGCCCCCTTCCCGAATGTGTACCGATTTCTAAACTGCAGATGTTGGAGGGTTTGTAATTGTCTTATCCCGGATTATACCATTCTTCTGAGCACTCTGAATTAGATACAGTTTACCCAGAGAGCAGATTTGGAAACAGAAATATCCAATTCTGCCAATTGAATCTAAAAAGCAGTCAAGGTGCTTGGTAAGAAGCAGCAGTTAGCTGAAGGAAAGCTTGTGGCATGTGAGGAGGTCTGATGGACATTGAAGGGTCATGTGTGCACAGTGTCTATTCCTGCAGCCTGAGGGACAGGGGACACAGCCAGCAGCTCACAGAGCCGCTAGCCGTGCCCCCTCGGCTTCGAACGGGGCGTGACCTTGCGGGAATAGGACACACCTCTTGCTGCTAGGCCACACCCCCACTAAAAATCACTCTGATGGGGCATTTAACATTGTAATCAGCCATCAGGGTGGCTGTACAATGTAAAATCAGGTATAATCGCGTTGCATCGCATCGCATGCCATTGTAATGGCATGCGATGCGACGCGATTTTAACATTGTATGGGAACGTCTTAAAACACTTAAAATCGGGTCTGTCAGGTCTGATCAGGTCCCATCGCATACCTTAAGTTATGGTATGCGATGGGACCCGACGGGCGCCGTGCTAGGAAACAAGTACCGATGAGAGATTTAGAAAGTGAGAGATTTGCTAAGAAATCTGCAGTTTTTTTTAAAGCGGCAATCATTTATACTACAAAACCAGTTTGATTTTGCAGTGTAAATGATTGCCGCTTTAAAAAAACTGTAGATTTCTTCCCAAACCTCACACTATCCGTATCTCTCATCCTATTAAATTTCACCCATTGTGTCTATTATAAAACTATGACATGACTTTTGTATGTTGGCTGTGTGTAATTATCTCATCTCTTAGCCACACAGAATGGGATGTTTCATTTACATGATTCAGCATCTGTAATAGTTACTGTCAGCTGAGAGTGAGACTAGTAATAGATTGTTGTGTTTGCTTACAGTGGTGTGATCACATTTAGGGGCCCATTTAATATAGGATCGGATATGCAATGCGATCCGGCGTGCATTTACAGCCCAGGATCGCAAGAGCCCTTCCCTGCAGTCTGCTTCGCCGGGTGTCAGGGGGTCTGCACATGCACGGTCAGAGCTGACCCCCTGCCGGCAGTGCGGTCCCTAGCCCATAGGCTACAATGGTGGTAGCCCAGGGACCCACTGCGATGCTGCCCGATATTGATACATCGGGCAGCATCACATCCCCCAAAGAAACCTATGGGGGTTGCGGCTGGTGGCGGGGCAGAAGGGACCGCAGCAGGGATCAGAGATTCCTGCTGCACTCCCTCCGTGATACAAGCGGGGGTACTTATTGTTTTATGGCTAACCCCTGAAAACACCTGTTTTAGCCACAAATTTTAGTAAAGTAAATGGGCCCCATAGGAAGTATTGTCATTAGATTATTTACTAGTGAGAGTCCATGTAACGCCCTATGGTGGGAACTCAGCATGTGTGGTTATTCCTGATATTTGTCACTCAGACTGGGCAGAAGATATTTCTACTAATTTAGCCACAAGGGGAGAGATTCTATAGAAGTCTATGGATGGATGCAATACAAATGTGGGGAAACATTCAATTTAATAAAAATGCATTTATTTATTAGGAAAAATACATAGAAATGTATAACAGATGTATCCACTCTTTATAACAGTGTTTCCCAGCCATGGTCCTCAAGGCACACTTACCAGTCCAGATCATGTTAAGGTTAGTTGAGAAAAGGCCCCTTACCTAAAAATGTGACCTCTTGGCCAATCTAGTCTGCCCTTTTTTCATTTATCTTTTTTGGCAACTTCAACCCTTTTTGTTTTAGGTCTTTGTAAGAACATATGCCTATCCTAAGAATGTTTAAATTGTTCTATTGTCTTAGCCTCTACCACCTCTGATGGGAGGCTATTCCACTTATCCACTACTCTTTCTGTGATTTTTTTTTATACCTCTCATTTCCCCTGAACTTCAATCATTGTCATTGCATGTCCTACTGTTCTAGTACTTCTCTTCCTATGAAGAATGTCACCCTTCTTGGACCTTGTTTAAACCCTTGGTATATTTGAAAGTTTTAATCATTACCCCACTGTCCCTTTTCTGCGCCAATCTATACATGTTACTTTATTATTACATAAACCTGGATGGTTAGTGTGGCTTGAGGGACCAGGTTGGGAATGCCTTCTTTACGAAGCAAAAAAACAAAACAAAAAAAACTTGGCAGTGCAGATGTCGTGATGGAGTCTTTAGTTCTTCTTCTTGAAAACCTGATGGCAAACTGCATTTTCGCATGTTAGATCCTGAAATAAAAGAATAGAACATGTATATTGTAACTTGCCAGCTCTGGAGCACCTTGTTATTTAAAAATTGTAATAACCCCCTTGCTTTATTTATTAACCAAAATATTGTTACCCTGCTTGCCTAGGGCATCTTGAGAGCCAGAACTGGGCAGTCTCTGTAACACGTAGACAGAAGAACATGTAGAGACTCCAGGCCGCCCGGTTGCAGCCGGATCCCACCACTGGAAGGGACGGCTGCCGGGCTGTGGCCATCCCCTCCATTGAAAACTTCTGAGTGCAGCACGGCTTCTTGGCCGTGCAGCGTTTCGCCGCCCGGCAGGAGCCGGAGCATGTGAAATAGCCCTTTGAGTGCCATGGGAATTTATCGAAATAGGTGTGAAAATTGCAATGCAAAAAGAACAGTCGCTGTGAACGATGCTGGCATTTTTAGTGGATATTTTGGGGATCGCTCACAACAACGTTGGTACTCAAAGGGTTCAATAACAGCTTTCTAATGTGCTATAGCCAGTCTCAATTAATCTATCATTTGTTTTATTGTCTAGCTTATATTAGAAAAAGTTATTTATTGAATGTTTGCTATAGCTTTTACACAGTTACACAGTACTACTAAATAAAGGCGCTCACTGTCACGTTTCACAGTACTACTAAATAAAGGCGCTCACTGTCACGTTTCACAGTACTACTAAATAAAGGTGCTCACTGTCACGTTTCACAGTACTACTATATAAAGGTGCTCACTGTCACATTTCACAGTACTACTAAATAAAGGTGCTCGCTGTCACGTTTCACAGTACTACTAAATAAAGGTGCTCACTGTCACGTTTCACAGTACTACTAAATAAAGGTGCTCACTGTCACGTTTCACAGTACTACTAAATAAAGGTGCTCACTGTCACGTTTCACAGTACTACTAAATAAAGGTGCTCACTGTCACGTTTCACAGTACTACTAAATAAAGGTGCTCACTGTCACGTTTCACAGTACTACTAAATAAAGGTGCTCACTGTCACGTTTCACAGTACTACTAAATAAAGGTGCTCACTGTCACGTTTCACAGTACTACTAAATAAAGGTGCTCACTGTCACGTTTCACAGTACTGCTAAATAAAGGTGGTCACTGTCACGTTCCACAGTACTACTCTACCTCCCAACTGTCCTACTTTTTGCAGGACAGGTCCCACCCATGGGTTGCAGGGTGGGTAGAGTCGCAGTTGGGAGACTCCCTATCACAGTAGTACTAAATGAAAACACTCAGGGGTAAGTTTAATAATGCTGCGTTCTCATTGCCGCCCCTGCAAAATCCCAGGTTTTTCTTGCCGGATTTTTGGCGGGGCACAGAGCTTCTCAGCTCAACAGACCCCCTTCATACTGCACCTCAGACCCAGGAATTTCCTGTGTCTGCCCCTTTCACACTGCTTTCCATGGTCTGCCTTCCACCAAGTGTGTGGAATTTGATTGGGTGTTGGGAAATTTGTACAAACTGCTGTGATTGGCTGTTTAAAAAACAGCTTTTATTGGCTGGCTGTCACATATCACATGATTACCCCCATGTGTTTGTTTTTTGGCATCATGTGTGAAAAACACGGGTCTGTGCTGTTCACACTGCCGTATACCCGTGTATTACCCAGGACAAACCCTGTGTCTAATTCGATTGGCGTATCACCCGGGAATTTCACAAAGACCCTTTCACACTGAGTCGGGAAATTACTGCTTGCCCTGGCAAAAACTAGGGTTTTTGCGGCAGTGAGAATGGGGTATAAGATGGGAGGTGTACTGAAGATTGGATGTTGCCCTTAACAGATTTTAATTATTTATTTAGCACCCTTCCAGAATATAATAGATACAATCTGATTGGTTGCTATGGGCAACAACCCGTCTTCAATACAACTCCCATCTTAGTTAATGTACCCCTCAGCTACACAGTACTACTAAATGAAGACACTCGGGAATAAAGCTTCTAAAAATGAAAGTGGACATGTTGCCTATAGCAACCAATCAGATTATGTCTATCATTTTCTAGGAGGCAATAGAGAAATGTGATAAAATCACCCCAATCCACATTGTGATGCAGGGACAGTGCTGGTCAGGCACACAAACATATGCATCTATATATCTTTACATATATCGCTATAAAAAATGCTGCACAGCTGACCTGATGATATACTAGGTGTACACACCTGCTGATGGGCTTGTGATAACATGACCTACACGGCTAGGAATATAGCACCGGTCTAACATGACCTACACGGCTAGGAATATAACACCAGTCTAACATGTCCTACACAGCTAGGAATATAGCACCGGTCTACCGTGACCTACACAGTAAGAATATAGCACCGGTCTAACATGTCCTGCACGGCTAGGAATATAGCACTGGCCTAACATGACCTACATGGCTAGGAATATAGCACCAGTCTTACATGACCTACACGGCTTGGAATATAACACTGGTCTAACATGACCTACACGGCTCGGAATATAACACCGGTCTAACATGACCTACACGACTAGGAATATAGCACCTGTCTAACGTGACCTACACAGTAAGAATATAGCACTGGTCTAACATGACCTGCATGACTAGGAATATAGCACCGGTTTAATGTGACTTACATGGCTAGGAATATAGCACCGGTCTAACATGGCCTAGATCAGGGGTGGCCAAACCTGTCCGCAAAATCTACCAATGGTGCATGTTTTCCAGGCAACCTGTGGATCTATAGTAGGAATGAATGCAGCAGGTTTGAAAATGTGACAGTTAGTAAGGACTACAGCTGTGCACCAGATAGGTAACCTGGAAAACATGGACCGTTGGTAGATCTCGAGGACCGGTTTGGCCACCCCTGGCCTAGATGGTTAGGAATATAGCACCAGTCTAACGTAACCTACACAGTAAGAATATAGCACCTGTCTAACATGACCTGCATGGCTAGGAATATAGCACCGGTCTAACATGGCCTAGATGGTTAGGAATATAGCACCGGTCTAACATGACCTACACGGCTAGGAATATAACACCAGTCTAACATGACCTTGACGGCTAGGAATATAGCACCGGTCTAACATGACCTAGATGGTTAGGAATAAGCACCGGTCTAACATGACCTGCACGACTAGGAATATAGCACCGATCTAACATGGCCTAGATGGTTAGAAATATAGCTAGGATTTAAAGCCTTAAATTAAGCAGATTCTTACCAAGTAGAGTTTGTCGCCCTCAATCCAATGCTTCCAGCCACGGTTCTTTTTCTCCCCTTTCTGGACACAGACAAGACTGTCTCCATCCCAGGACACTAAGGTCTTTAATAACAATAAAACAAATATTAGTTGACAATAATAGTTGCTAAAAGTAGCATATGTGAAGCTTAAATAATGCTAAAAGTAGCATATGTGAAGCTTAAAATCGAGTACCAACATACCTGCACCACCCGATTGTCCAGACCCTTGGTCTTCTCTTCAAACTCTACTCCTATGACATAATTGAGCTCATAATTCCTGAATGTGCTAAGGGTCTTAGTTTTAAAGTCATCTCCATTCTGGACAATCTCTTTGGTCTGGCTGAGGTGTGCTGCAATGGTACGGGTGGCAATATCTATATCTGCAGTACAAGAAGAAAGCACGGGTCTTGATCAGTGTTTTCAGTTGACCAGCCACATATAAACTATTTACCAATGGAATATTTTCACCAATATTATGCCTTAACGGAGGCCAGGGTTGTCCTATAGACACTGTGGGGTAGACTTATTAAGCTTGGTGAAGTGCTAAAGTGTCTGGTTTTTATAAACCATGCCTGTAACTTCACAGGTAGAAGCTGATTGGCCAGTGATAAGAAACAGACACTTTATCACTTCACCAAGTTTAATAAATCTGCCCCAAAATCACTTTTCATTAGCATACTGTGCATGTGAATTATGTTGCAATGCCAGCAGAGGGCACTGCAGAGTGACGATTGCCATTAGGCTTTGGTTAAGGATGAACGAACAAACCCTTATTATTTAATCTATGTGATTACATGGCATTATACAGGTGGAAGTTATCCTGTGACCTTCATCTGTTGTGTACTACTTCCACAATAACCATGTGGTCTTTTTACTATTTGCCCTTCTGCAGTTAGATACTGTATGTGTGTTGGGTAGGCAACATGTAGCACTCCAGCAGCTGTAGAACTATATAAGAACTATATATTCCAGTATTCCCTGCCTCAGTTTTGCTGTTAGTGCATGCTAAAACTCTGGCATGGCATGCTGACATATTTAGTTCTCCAGCAGCAGGAAGGCCTACCTACTACCCCTGTACCATACCAAGCTTGGGCAGGCTTTTTTTGAGGTGACTAGGCAAAATACCTTTAGCAACATTCATTTTTAATTCCCCCTTTCCATCTCTCATCACCGTTGCTACCTAACTTACCTGCCATGCATTTATGATGTGAACGATTGCTCCTGTTTAATGGCATAAAGAGGATCTATTGCTCAGCATAACATAAAGGTCCATACACACTGGGTGACTATGCCCAGTGTGTATGGACAGCGATGATCACTATGATCGCTGGGGGGATAGCTGCTCAGTACATACACACTGAGCGGCTTTCCCCCTGCCCGGTGCCATCAGTGGGGGAGGACGGCTTTCCATAGCGCAGCGCTATGCAAAGCCGTCCTCAAAGCCGCTCATCTGCTGCTAATACCAGCAGATGAACGGCTTTCCCGCCGATGATGCAGAAGCGCGCAGCAGCGCTCACCGCTCCCCACCGGGCATACACACTGGGCGGCTTTGAGCTGAAAGCAGCTCAAACATGCTGTTTTGAGTGACTTTCAGCTCAGAGTCGCCCAGTGTGTATGGGCCTTAAGATTGAGCTAATTGACCAATGCGAGGGATATCCCTGATAATATACATAAGCAAAGCAAATAACGGCCTTACAGGGCAACAACATGTTCTCACTCTGCAAGAAGAAATGGATTCTACAAATCCTATTCAATTCAGTCACGGTTTAAAGCTGGCACATTGGAATACCTAATGCCTTCATGTATCCATCAAAGTTGTCATTCTTTTCCATGACCCAGGTACCATTGTAGTCTGCAGGCATGGTGGCGTTCTGGAGATCCGATGGTGATCAGGAACTGTAGGCGATTGCACAGACTGTCTGCAATTATATTCTCCGGAGCAGAAGGATTTCTGGGATCCTGATAAAAGGGTTTCAAAGTCACAGATTTTATCTGTAGGAATAAGTCCATAGGCCGTCTAGGATATTATCTTTATTTTTTTATTGCAGAATGGACAGGTTCAGCAAGACATTAACCCTTTACACTGTCCATTTTCATCTGCAATCTGTGAAATTGTTTGCATGTGACATCAACCTGCGGTATTTAGATGTTGTAGAAAGGGACAATGAAAGGGTTAATTATTAACAAATTACAGTATGAGACTCTAAGATCAAACATTATAAAATAGATTCTGATAGAGGCCATACTGAGGACAGAGCAACTGGCACAGTGGCACATGGCGCAAGGTGCAGGAGCGGCATGGTTGCTGCCACGGTGGCACCAGATTTTGGGATGTCTGGAGAGGCGCCCAAATATGTGGGGAGCCAAGCTTCCTGTGGGGTTATTAGAATGAGACCAGAGGGGATTGATAGAAAGTGAGACAGAACGGATGGGGTGAAATTAAAAAGATTATACAGGACTGGATTGATAGGATATAACATTGGTTCTCAAATTCGGACCTCAGGACCTCACACAGTTCACAATTTCCAAGTGCACTCATTGCTGACTGACACATTCTGAAAGATCTACAGGTGGAGCTAATGATTTCTCTTGATTCTGTGAGGAGACCTGTAAAACATACACTGTGTGGGGTCTTTAAGACCGACTTTGAGATCCTGTGGGATACATACCTCCCAATATGACCCATTCCAGGAGGGACACAATGCTCTGTTTCTGGACTTCCCTCTTAATGTATTATTGCAATCACCTGTTTTAAGCAGGTTAACTGATAAGAAAGGTGCTTCAACACAGGTGATGGCAATCATACATTAAGAGGGAGGTCCAACAATAGAGAATTGTGTCCCTCCTGCAATGGGTCATGTTGGGAGGTATGGGGATAGACTAAGACAGGAGGGTGTGAATAGAATTATAGAAAGGGGGATGGGTGGATAGATGGATAGATATATATGACTTTATTTAATGAAAATATATATTTTTTTAACATGCAATCTTAATAAATTCTTCCCTACCAGATCACTCATGAGACATGCCCGTTCACCATTTGGATATATATCCAAATGTGGTCCTCAAGGCATTCCAACAGTTCAGGTTTTAAGTATATCCATGCTTGGCCACAGGAGACTAAAGGTGGCCATACATCTACAGATCGATTGTCAGATTGTAACAAAAACCTGGTAATGGATGAGTGACAGTTTTTGGCAGTTTTCCAGCATTTCAAAGCAAATGGTCAACTGTCATTTACTCTCATCCATTACCAGGTTTTTGTTCCAACCAGCCCAATCTGACAATCGATCTGTAGATGTATTACTTAGTACCTCAATTTGATTTAACAATCTGTGCTGAGCCATGGATATACTTAAAACATTGACGACCTTGAGGACCTCTTTGGAAACCTCTGCTATAGAACATCATACTCAGCAATTGAAAACTCTTCCAACCAGTGGTATGAGCTGTGTGGACTGACATAGAGGAATGCTGCTACTGGAGAGACTCAGCATTGCCTAGTCAGCTTATTAGCGTACAAATGATCGCAGTGTTTAGAACAGGCCCACCCAACTTGTAACTATCCAGTTTTGTGGAACTACATATCCCAGCATAACCCATTGCACTTTTATCATTCCCCCATAACAAAACTAGTACAGGGCATGCTGGGAAATTGCTGGAGAGCCACAATTTGGTCAGGCCTGGTTAAGAATGTCAGCCTCTTTCCTCTATGAGACATAGGGTGCTTCTTAACCCTCATTCAGTCGCAGCTGGCCTGACAGATGCTGCAAATCTGTTCTCGCTCTCCCCTCTGCCCAAAGGGCACAGGAGCCTGACCTTCCTATCTCTAGGTGCTGTTTGAAACCCCTAGTCAGTTTTCCCGCCGCCTGCGTGAAGTGCAGTAGTGTCCCTCCTGGCCTCTCAGGCCCATTGCACCCGAATTCATCAGATTTTTGATAGGTTTGTATTTATTTTTATTTTTCCATCGCAATTGTTTATTTTGCTTATTTTATGAATGAATGAATTACGAAGGTTTTGGATATTTTGTGGAAATATATAGGTTTGTCCAGGGTAGCCTCTCAGGCACAAAACGCACCATTGATGATTGAGAGAACCCCCCCCCCCCCAACTCCAAAAAGACGTAGATGTATCACCTGTACTGCAAAAATGGGTCACAGAAGGATGTCGAATTATGAATGCCATCTTTTTCTCTTAAAGCGATCTGCCTGCCCCATGCAAATACGTTCTGTCACCCTTGCACTTCACTGTGCCAATACACCTCTACTGCTGCACTTTCCAACAGTGATTCTGAGTGAGACTGACTCTACTGCGCCTTTTGTTGTCATTTTAATGTTCATTTGATTTGTATGTCATGAAACATGAAGACAATGTGGTGACTGTTCTTAAATTTTAGTATTTTTTTTGTTTTACTTGCTTTTAGGTCAATAAATGAGGTTTTGTGAATCAGATTTTGAATATTTTTGTACTTTCTAATGAAGGTCACTGATCTCTATAACAGCGTTAGAATTTAGTTAGGTGCTAATGTAAATTTTTGGTACTTATATGTTAGTTGGGCGCCCAATTAGCATATGGACGGTAACGTAGGGAAATCGCATGTGCCATTTTAAGGGCATGCGATGCGTTGCGATTTTTTCATGTAATTTTTTTTTATTATTTAACACAATATCGCATCGCATCGCACCTCCCGCAAAATCCCATGAGATCGCATGCGATTTTACATTAGGTATACATAATATGATTGTATGTCCTAAAAATAGGTTTTACACCCCCCCCCCCCCCCACTATCCACGCCACCCGAAGCATGGCGAGCGTCGGCGGAATGCGTCCTCCAACCTTTTCATACCCCCACTATCCACGTCGGCGTGGAGTTGATTTTAGATAGTGTGGCGAGCCCAGTGAGCCACCGAGCCCGAAGCGTGGTGAGCGTAGCGAGCCCCGCAAGGGGATGCGGATTACTTTATATGTACTCCACGTCCCCTAGCGGGGCTCGCCACACTATATAAAATCAACTCCACGTGGATAGTGGGGCAATGAAAAAGTTGGAGGACGCGTTCCGCTGCGCTCGCCACGCTTCGGGGTGGCTTGGATAGTGGGGGGGGGTTGCGTTAAATCTATTTTTGGGACATACAATCATATTATTGTATACCTAATGTCATGGCATCACACACCACAGGCAGAACTCTGGCCCTTATTCTGGTTGGTGCAATAATATCCGCGTGCGTTTGTGCCGCCGATGTTTTGTGTCTGCGCATGTGCAGAGGCGTCTCTGCGCATGTGCGAGCGGGGCGTACGGCCAAATCCTGCATGAAATGTGAACACTACGGAGAGGGGCGTGAAGGGCTATTTTGGCTCATTACCATATGCATACGCCCCGCGTTTCATCAGCGTTCCCATGAAAACGCTGGGCGTACGTTTGGTAATGCGGTCGTGACGCACGTGTAGGGGGCGGACATATGACATCGCCGGATGTCAGCTGCCCGCCCAGATCCCTGCTTTTGCACGGAAAAATGTCCGTGTGGTCTGAGGTTGCGGGAGCTGGTGGACCACTCGGTCCTGCATTCGATGGTCTGCGACCATCGAATGATGGGGGAGGTTCCCTGAGATGGAGGAGGCGTATTCCGTGAAAAATACACGTGCGGTCCGTTCGGCCAGTTTTTTACCGCGTACGGACGAAGTTGGCGATCCGTAAGGAAGGCGGGGTTTCGCACGCGCAGTCCTGGCCGCCGGGCTCCTGCTCCCAAGGGGGCACCTCTCCTCCTCCTCCTAGTTTCAATCAGTTAACTGAAAACCTATTGAAATTGCTTTTGTAGCTGAATTTTGAAATATAAGTGTTCTCTCTCTCTATATATATTTCATAAGATATATATATATAATTCATTATTATTATTATTATAGTGTGTGTGTGTGTGTGTGTGTGTGTATGTAGGGGGCACCAATATAAATCTTGCCTCCGGGCAACTGGGACAAACTTATGCCACTGTCACACACCCTATAAAATCGCATGCAATTTTGCGGCAGATGCGATGCGATGGCCCGGAGCTGAGAGAGCATTGAATAAATTACATAGGAAAATCGCATCGCACATCGCATGGCCCTAAAATGGCCCATGCGATGCGATGCAATTTCACTACGCAGAATAGCCCACTAAGCAAATTGCTTAGTGGGCACCCAACTAACATATAAGTACCCAATTTTTAAACAGGCGCCTCTCAAGCGCACTGTGCCCGCACCCAAATCTATTTATAGATTTTTTTCAATCTGTTGAGAACTTTCAGTTTCAATGATAGTATTTTCAGTAAATAAGACCTCATGCCTCAGCTGGGAACAGTTTTACATGAAAACTTAATGGGGTAAACCCTAAGGCGCTAACATGGCATCAGTAAGCGTGGCTATTTTACTGGACTGGTGGATTTTATTTGCAGTCCCATAAGGCTTTGTATGAAAATCCCAGAGTACAGAGCGAGTGGTGGTGCTGTCTGTTGGTGGCTGTTCCTCCCAGTTATAGTGGCAGCTCACCTCTGCCCAAAACCAACAGATATTTGAAATGACCCCAATATCAAACCTTAAACATGATTATCTGTAGTGAACCACTCTCCAATGCTCTTCATGTATACAAGAAATAATTCATGCACTGCTAATTGTGAAATTTAGATTGGTGGACTTTAACTCTGATATCTTAATTACAGTGTAGAGGTAATGTTAATCTACTGTATCTACAGCTTTGGCTGGTCTTCAGTAGTAAATCTTGCCGTCCTCCAGCAGATTAGCAGTAGGTGTGTTGTGTTGTAGTAGTAATCCTGTATGAGTGCCAATACACATAAGCAGTCAGACTAGGAGATAGTCACTCACCTGAAAAATGAAATGGAGGCAGACTGGCAGCTTTATACCAGGAATGTATATTAACCGGTCAGCATAATGGTCTAGTATTTATCAGAACCATAACTAGACATGTTGGTGCCCTGTGCTAGAAGAGGGACATGGCGCACAGAAAAAATACAGGGGTGTAGCTTCATGGGGAAGGGGCGTGGCAACAATAATACCAATTCACTTTACACCTCATAGTAGTGTCAATGATTCCCATCACACCACGCAGTAGTGTCTTTTGTTCACATTACCCCACAGAAGAGTTCCTTATACACATTACACCAGGTAGAGCCCTACACCTAATTATTCCTCAGAGAGAGTGCGCAAGAGATATACCAACCCTCCCCAAAGCGGTTACCCACAGCACATGTCTCAGTCTTAGTTTCCTCCATACTGCAGCACTGTGCGACACACTCCATGCATGTCAGACGTAGAACGGCTGACCACACAGTTTCACACTCTTACTTCTCACCCATCACTGCTGCCTCTTACAGAACACAGTGGACAGTGCTACAGCTTTTATTGTCACTGCATGCAGGGATGGACATTTAGGGTACATGCAGACAATACACGACAGAAAACTGCACACAGTGTACAAGCACTACGCTAGTTATGGCTCTGGTGTTTATTAAAGTATTAGGAGATAAATGATTTAGATCATCTACCAAAATGGACAGCTAGAGCCCTATGTAGATGTTCTGGTAATGGCTTGCTGAGCAGGTGTTGAGTATGTTGTACCCTGGCAACAGCACCCAGGGCTGCCACTAGGAATTTTTTTGGGCCCGGGCCTGACTTCCAGTCCTGACTTCTTCAATGCAGGACGCCAGTGGCCAATTAAAACGGACCACCGGCTGGTGAGCCAATCAGAGCTCGTGTACTGGCAGCCACTGTGATTGGCTAACTGTGCACGAGCTCTGTTTGGCTCAAAATGCGGTCCAGCATTTTAATTTTCTGCCGGCGTCCTGCATTGAAGAAGCAGGCAGCACAGTGGAGGCAGTGAGGGGCGGGGGGGGGGTTGTGGTGGGCAAAATGAGCTACCCAGGCCCTTCCAGAGGCAGGGGCCTGGGACAGCATCCCCCTGTCGGTGGCCCTGACAGCACCTACTTCTTTAGCCAGCCCCATCTATAACTTTGCACCTTCAACATACTAAATGCAGGGCACTCTACATTGCTTTCTCAACCTACCCATTACCCCCACCTTTAGAAATTTTCCCTACTATTATTATGAGGGGTATTTGGTATTATTCTGGTGAGGTGGTTTAGTCCAGGGCAGGGTTGCCTACCGGATTGGCCGGGAGGGTCCGGGAAATCGGATTCACCCCACCCACCGGCCCCAGCGTTAAATTACAGCAATTTGCTACTTTTTGGGAGGACCTACGAACTGCGGGATTTGCAGTACTGAAGGTGGAGCTTGATGACGTCTACATCAGGCCGCACCCACCGTTGACAGTATCCTCTCCGGGCTTCTCCCACAGAGGAGACTTCGAAAGTAGGCAAGTATGGTCCAGGGTTTATAGCACGGGTGGTCAAACCACTCCTCGTGGTCCACGGATTCCAAATCACCTAGCTGGTGCACAGCTGTACTCATTACTAAAGGTGGCCATACAGCAGAAAGACATTGCACCCAATCATACAATCTCAATGGATCTCCACACTGAATTAAGTGCTGTCACACACTGCTTCTGTCTCACTTATACATTACCTATACTTCCTGTAGGCTCTCCACGCTTCCAGTATATCACCTTCTCACTACTCATTCTAGGCCACTCCAACCTCATTCTTTATCACTACTCTGAACAACTTTACACAGAAATATGGCTCCTCGATCCAGTCCCATACCAGTCCTCGCTGTCAGGTCTCACCCCCTCTCAACTTCCACACCTCTCACACGCACCCACAACCCACACAACCTAATTACTATTTCACCTGTCCCCTCCCTTCCTTTCTCCTGTGCTCTCTGGAATGCTAGATCAGCCTGCAACAAGCTCCCAACTATCCACAACCTCTTTATTTCCCACTTTTTTAACCTTCTCGCCATCACTGAAACCTGGCTCTCCTCCTCTGACACTACCTCCCCTGCTGCCCTCTCTTATGGAGGCCTCTCCTTCACACACTCGGTCAGACCTGATGGCCGCCAGGGTGGAGGAGTGGGCATCCTCCTCTCCCCCAACTGCACCTTCCGCGCTATCACACCTGAGCCCTCCCTCACATTCTCCACCTTTGAGGTACACACTATCCGCCTCTTCTACCCTATTCACCTCCTTGTGGCTGTAATCTACCGCCCCCCTGGCCCCTGCTCCCCTTTCCTTGATAACTTTGCTGCGTGGCTTCCACACTTTCTTGCCTCTGACCTCCCCTCTATCATCCTCGGTGACTTTAACATTCCTAATGACATCAATAATGCTGCCTCCTCTAATCTGCTTGACCTTACCACCTCCTTTGGACTTTCTCAATGGACCTCCACCCCCACTCATAATCTCGGACACTCCCTTGACCTAGTCTTCACCCACCATTGTAATCTCTCTGATTTCTCTAATTCTTCCTTCCCACTCTCTGACCACAATCTGCTCTCTTTCACCCTCTCATCCTCCCCTCTCCCCTCATTGCCCAGACCCACAGTCACCAGACGTAACCTCGGGTCTTGACCCTACTGTCCTGTCTCCCTGGAGACTTTCCTCTCTCCTCTTTCCACCATGACTTGTCCCAACCAGGCTGCCTCTTTCTATTACTCTTTTCTCACCTCTGCTCTCGACTCTGTAGCCCCCCTCCACACTGTCCCCCTCCGACGCTCTAAACCCCAACCCTGGCACAACAAAATAACACGATTCTTGCAAAAATGTGCACGCTCTGCTGAACGCCTCTGGAGGAAATCTCACTCTCTGGCAGACTTCCTCCATTTCAAGTTTATTCTCTCCTCCTACAGCGCTGCTCTCTCCTCTGCCAAACAATCTTTCTTCAAATCTCTCATCTCTTCCCATTCCTCCAATCCCCGACATCTCTTTGAAACTTTCAACACTCTACTTCGCCCTGCACCACCCCTCCTCCCTTCATCCCTCACTGCCACTGACTTTGCCTCCTTCTTCCTCTCTAAAATATAGATAATCCGACATGATATCTCCTCCCATACCCCCTCTGCTGCCCACCCACCCCAATCATCCTCCTCTCCCAACTACCCCACTCTGTCATCCTTCTGCCCTACTACAGCTGAGGAAGTCCGCTCCCTCATCTCATCCTCTCCCCCCTCTACCTGTCCCTTGGACCCTCTCCCCTCCCGTCTCCTCAGTTCCCTCTCCCCCACTGGCTGCTCCCACCTTGCTCACCTCTTTAACCTATCTCTTTCTACTGGCATCTTTCCCTCACCCTTCAAACATGCTCTGGTCTCGCCTATTCTTAAAAAACCAAACCTAGACCCTTTATCTCCCACAAGCTACCGCCCTATCTATCTTCTCCCATTTTCCTCTAAAATACTAGAACGGCTGGTTTACAGGCGTCTCACCAGCTACTTGTCTGACCACTCCACCCTTGATCCCCTTCAATCTGGCTTTCGCCCACTTCATTCCACTGAGACTGCCCTAGTGAAAGTCACCAATGACCTGCTGTCAGCCAAATCCAAGGGTCACTTCTCCCTGCTTATCCTTTTGGACCTATCTGCTGCCTTTGACACTGTGGATCACCCTCTCCTCCTCCACACACTCCAAAACATTGGCCTCTCTGGCACAGTCTTCAACTGGTTTTCCTCTTACCTTTTCAACCGTTCCTTCTCAGTCTCTGCCTCTGGCTCTACCTCACCACCTTCTATCCTTCCTGTCGGGGTCCCTCAGGGTTCCATCCTTGGCCCCCTTCTGTTCTCTCTGTACACCTTCTCTCTGGGTGCACTCATTAACTCCTTTGGCTTCCAATATCACCTCTATGTGAATGACACCCAAATCTACCTCTCCTCTCCTGATCTGTCCCCCACTGTTTTCTCTCAAGTTTCCAACTGCCTCTCTGCCATCTCCACCTGGATGTCTGAGCGATTTCTGAAGCTGAATATGGACAAAAACAAACTTATTATCTTTCCCCCACCCAGAGCTATGCCCCCTACTAATATCTCTATCACTGTTAACAACACCATCATCTCCCCCGATCCCCAACTCCGCTGCCTGGGTGTCACTCTTGACTCCTTCCTCTCCTTTGCACCCCACATCCAAGCTCTGGCCCATTCTTGGCGGTTCCAGTTACGCAACATTGCTCGCATCAGGCCCTTTCTCTCACAGAGTGCAACTAAGCTGATCATCCACTCATTGGTCATCTCACGGCTCGACTACTGCAATGTTCTCCTCACCGGCCTCGCTCAATCCCAACTGGCTCCTCTCCAATCTGTTCTCAATACTGCAGCCAGGCTTATCTTCCTCTCCCGCTGCTCTAATTCTGCCACTCCCCTTCAACAAAATCTGCACTGGCTTCCATTCCCCTACTGAATCCTCTTCAAACACCTCACACTCACATACAGGGCCATCTCTAATTCCATTGCTCCATATATCTCTAACCTCATCTCCATTCATACACCCTCCCGCCCTCTACGGTCGGCTGACGACTGTCGTCTCTCCTCCACCCTGATCACTGCTTCCCATGCTAGAGTACAGGACTTTGCCCGTGCTGCACCCCTTCAGTGGAACGCACTCCCTCGCTCTATTAGTCTCTCCCCGACCTTGCAAAGCTTCAAACGGGCACTAACAAACTCACCTATTCATCAAAGCATACCCTTCCACTGCATAAACCAGCTGGTTCTCCGACCCCTTGCCTGTTTACATCCTGCTATCTAACCACCACCCACTCGCTTGCACCTCTTGTAATCTGTCTGTCTCCCCTTCCTACTAGATTGTAAGCTCCTCCGAGCAGGGCCCTCTTCCCTCCTGTTGTCAAAGCCCTCTTCTCTTCACATTTCACTCACAGCTCTCCTATACTCCAACACTCAGTGACCATCTTTTTCCGCATACTCATCTCCATCATTGGCCTCAAGCCTCTAGTTGTATGTTGATTGAGTCCTCACTACTTACATTTAAGCTGTAATGTGTATTGAACTGTGGTGCTCTTTATTTGTACTGTATTTTTGTTATTTATTCAATGTTATGCCAAGCGTTGTCTCCCTGTATTGTTCCTTTGTACGGCGCTGCGAAACACTTGTGGCGCCTTATAAATAAAATTATAATAATAATAATAATAATAATGGATTGTATGCAGATTGTGTGCACACAATCATACAATGCTGGCCCTGGGAGATTGGAGGATTGGTCCTCTGATCTGACGTGCAGCATTGGTAGCAGATTGCATGTGCTGTAAAGAGTCATGTGACTCTCCCTCCCTGACTAGCAGAGAAGAGAGGTGCAGTTTCCAGGCAGCCCGTGGCAGTGAAGATGCTAGGAGTCTCCAGTGGCAAATGGGCGGGCGGCTGAAAAGAGCGGTGGACGTCCTTTTGCACAATTCTGTCACTACTCTGAAAAAGGTTTTCAGAGGATTGCTGCATTAGGGCTATTTAATAATGCACCAGATTGGTAGTTACTGGCACTCCTGTCTCCTAGTAGGCCAGCCCCCTATTTAAATGAAGCTTGAATCATACAATCATGCAGCAGGTGGATTTTATGATGGATTAAATGACAGATTGTGAGTACAGTGTGTGTCCAAACCAAAAACCACCAAGGACTGCCGGGGAGTTGAAGGGAAATTGGACCCAACCATGATTGTAATGCTGGCCACACATTAGACCACAGGTCTTCAACCTGTGGCCCTCCAGATGTTGTGGAACTACATGTCCCAGCATGCCCTGAGGTTTTTTGGCATGCTCTTATAGGAAAAAATGTGGCAATGCATGTTGGAACATGTAGTTTCACAACATCTGGAGGGCCACAGGTTGAAGACCCATACATTAGACCAACTTTCCTCCAACTAGTTGGTTGGTTGGACTGAAAATCTGGTACTGTATGGGGAAAATGCCAATAAGTAAGTTGCTCACAAACTCAGGATAATGGACAAAAACATTCAGTGAAATTGTTTAAATCAAATAGGTCCAACTACAGTACATTGTCTGAGTGACAGTTGTTGTCCATTTACCGATTTGGGAAACAAATTACTTACAAATGGATTCGGGCTCCTTCTTGCTGGCGAATCGCCAGTATGTCACCGCTGGCGATCCGCCAGCAGCTCGGCTCTCCATCTGACTGAGACGCGCGTGCGTCTCAGTTTCCGTGCGGCGGGGCGACAGGAACCTGTCAGTCTCCGCTTCAGGGGGACAGACAGGGTTAGGGGGGGTGCGGGGAGGCGGCGGGGACCCAGGGGAAGCCGTCGGAAGGGGACGCACGCGCATCTCGTGCGCGCGCGTCCCCTTTCGCAGATACGGGTGGCGGGGCATGGCGGCTGGTGTCGCCATCGCCATCCCCTGCAAAGAAGAGACCCGCTACATCTGTAATTACAAATTACATTTGCTCCTATCCAGTACCAGATTTTTATTCCATCCAACCAACTAGTTGGATGGTTGGAGGAAAGTTGGTCTGATGTGTGGCCAGCATTAGACCGGTCTATCTGATGTATGGCCACCTTAACTATCACATTTTCAAACAATCTGCATTCATTCCTACTAAAGATCTAGAGCAGGCATGTCCAAGCTATGGCCCGCCAGCTGTTGTGAAACTACAAGTCCCATCATGCCTTGCCACAGTTTTGCTATTAGGGAATGCTAAACTGTGGCAAGGTATGCTGGGATGTGTAGTTTCTGAATCTGTTGCCATGAACTGTTGGTAGATCTTGAGGACAGGTTTGGCCACCTAGAAACATAGAATTTTGACGGCAGATAAGAACCACTTGGCCCACCTAGTCTGCCCCTTTATACAGACAGGAGCCAGCTAAGCTTTCCCAGCCATGTACCAGTCCTAGGAGCTCTGCTATAGGGGCTGTACAGCAGAGTTCATTTCTCACTGGCAGTACGAGGACCCTGTTGTGTATACAGGTGACAAATTAGGGGAGATGGTGTGCTACTCCATAAACAGAAGTGTATGAAAAAGACATAACCTGATTTGGAATGTTCACAGTGATGGATAGCCCAATCATAAGTTTCATTACACTCCAAATTTCATTATTGCCAACCAAAGAGTTCAATATAAAGAGCACTATAGGGCTTTGAAACCGTGTGCCTGACGACATGACAAGGAAGTGGCACATGAGGCAAAGTACTGAGGTTTGGTACATTGCGCTTGGACCATTCCCTTTCTGCCCATGCGCACGTGGGTCTGCAACATCAGTCGCACTACAGCATTAGACTACCAGTGATTGACTGATGCCATTTGGGGGCAGGGAGGGGGTGGAGACGGCCTCTTTTTACAAAACATAGGCTTGTCGCAAGGGTCCGGGCAGGATATCCATCAGAGGATGGAAAATTCCCGGCCTCTTTGTGGCAGATGCGGTGGCCAGCTTGCCCGACCCCACGAGCCTGCAGCATCGCAGATGATGCAATGTGGTTTCCTCCTACCCAATTGGATCCTTAATGAATGCAGCATATGTGACATCTGAATCAGACACTGTGCGCTTAACAATTTCTGGGATTTTCTTACAAATCGGTTTAGAGTGTACGCAGCTTTGAACCATGAGCTGAAAGCAATGCAAAGTTAGGTTAGTGTTTTTATTAAAGTAATATAGGTCACATTATAAAACAACATTGCAGAATTGTAACCCTAAAATAATAATTACAGTATAGTAAAAACCATTAGTATTGCTGGGGAACTGAAGGGGTTTTCTAAAGGTCATCTGTGATGGAGGCTCATGGTCTCAGTCAAAGTCCGTATTATTGTTGAACCTTCTTAAACACCTGTTTGCAGACAGCGTCTCCAGCCCGCATCTCCTGTGAAAGAAATAGGATCAGAAACTCATGTAAGCACCAAATAATAAGGAACCGAGTTCAGCTCTAGGGCCCAGATGTATCCAGCTTCAAAAAGTGATAAATGGAGAGTGATAAACAGCCAACCAATCAGCTCCTAACAGCCATGTTACATGCTGGGTATGAAAAATGACAGGTAGGAGCTGATTGGCTGGTTCTTTTTCACTCACATACATAGCCAATATGTGAGCAATTGTTCATTATGGTCAGTAATGCATCCTATCAATTGCCTGGGTACTAGTGGCGGTTATGGGTCATAGCGTTAACAGGCAAAAGGTCGACACGTGAAAAAGGTAGAATGAGGTTTTCACAGTTTTGGGTCAACACGGACACCGTATAAGTGTACCGTTGCTCTCGCCATGTTTCGGGCACACCATTATATTCCCCCCTCCGTGCCCACTAGGATGTAAAGTATGAAAAAGTTATTTTTTGGGGAAAAGATCATGAAAAAAAACTCATGTTGACCTTTTTCGGGTGTCCACCAAATGTCCACGTCCTCTAGTGCACATACATGAGACTTCTAAAATTAGGCGCTAAATATAACAGCCTCAAAGTTCTGGGGGTCCGTAACTTTTGTGCAAGTCTGCCCATTTTTTAAAGGCAGCAACCAATTACAAGGCAAAACCAAGTTGATTTTGCCTTGTAAATAGTTGCCGCTTTAGAAAAATTAGTCTGACATGGGAGGAACTCATCCTAGCTTCTCCACTGCTGAATGCTTAGTCACAAAGGTCGTGAACGTCTTTTCCCTACTAGTCTATGTGGTTTTGTTAAGAAGTTCAAAAGAGGAGAAAATGAAAGACCTCTCAGAACTGAATCATCTAGTCTAAGGGAGGGGTGGACAGAATGGAGGCATTGTGCTCAGAGAGCTGGTACAACATTGCCTATGTACGATCCAAAACTTTCATCTCAAGTGTTTATCTCATTTATGTCAGAACTGTATCTCATTATACTCTGGAGGAGATTTATTAAGGCTTGGGAAAAGATAAAAAGTACCAACCAATCAGCTCTAAACTGTTATTATTCAAACCGTCTGTAAAATGAAAGTTAGAAGCGGATTGGTTGGTATATTATCTCTCTACACTTCCCTAGAAAAAGGGGAACGTGATGGGCTTTATGTCATGGAACCCTATGCCCTCGACTCTTGGGCCTGTTCTCTGAAAACAAAAAATATTGGCAAGTAGGATTTAAACCAGGGGTGGGGAACCTTTCTTGTGCAAAGGGCCAATTGTATGGTGGAAAAATCCTTCGGGGGCCATATGTAAAAATTTCTCTTAAAAATTGTCCTGTTGCAGCCGTCCCACGCTCCGGTGGCTGACACTGAATAGGACTCACAGTCTCCGGCTGCTGTTAAAAAAGAGGAATCTCGCAAGAACTACCGACCTCTCACAAGAAGTCCCCTGTACTTGACTCCCGGCAAAGCCGCCGGGTGGGTAGGAGGGCCACTCAGACCGGCTTCGGGGGCCGCATACGGCCCCCGGGCCTGAGGTTCCCCACCACTGATTTAAACCAACAGTAACACTGCTTCTTGCCGCATGTAGGCCGCTAAATCCTGGACAATTGATAGGTTGAATGATGTTCAGCATAGAACATGGGTGCCTATGGGTTATCATAGTTGCCAACTGTGCCCAATTTTCAGGGACAGAGGTGTCCTTCTATAAAAGGTTGCTAAGGGAACAGCGTAGACTGGTTCTGCATCAACGTCCACCACAGCTGCCAGCTCCCCAGTGACTGCTATGGGTAGCGGGAGCGTGCTACAACACACAAAGTTTTGGGCATATCTTCCAACAACCCTTGGCAACGAACATCCTCCGGCTCCCCTCTGTACTTTATGGGTAGCGGGAGCATCGCACCCCACTACTCCCACCCCCCATTACTGTATGGGTAGTGGAATCCTCTGTGCGCAATCTCCACTACCATATCCTATGCCGCAGCATTCAGAGGCATATAGAAGTGGGCACATCTGCAGATGCCTTTCTTACCATTTATTCTTATTCTCTAGAGTTTTAAAATAATATTTAACAAACAAACAAAAAAAAAAAAAGACAAAAAGGTTTATACCAGGTGTAATTCATCTCCTTCCACCCATTGGGTCCAGCCGCGTCCTTCCTTCTCCCCTTTCTGTACGCACACCAGCTTGCCATTATCCCAATTTACTGTTGTCTAAATGAAACAAACATATTGTGAGCACTTAATTATATAGTCACATACATTTCTAGCAATATTGTAACAAAAAAAAAAAAAACACCTCCTCACAATTTGTTATAACGGGTGGGATCTGACAGAGGGAAGCTTTGCACTGCCTACATGCCTAGCTTGAGCCCCCAAAGATATGCCCAGGCAATTAGCGCACAGCCGAGAAGTTCTGAAGCACAGTCCAACCCTCATCCAAATAATAAACCCGTGAATGGTTGCAGAGACCTGACTGGATACTGCACCCCCTCATCATGGCACACAGAACCAGAACTTCTGAATGCATGACAGCCCCTTCAGCCCCTGGACTGTGTCTCTTTTCTAGGTTACATTGTGTGCATGCCATAAAGAATTCAGATGAAGATTTTAATGTACCAGCTGTGCCACCTGTCATCCATCATCACCCACATGAAACGGGTTTGTGGCAAATTCATGTAACATGACATACGGCCAATTCAGACCCATTCATTGGGGTCTGAATTTGGGCCAGTGTCCGATGGTGGGGGGTTTGTGCAAACCCCGGGAGCCATCAACGAGTTTCACACTAGAGGGGCGTTCACTACGGACAGGGAGGTCTGAGGGTGGGCAGGGGCACGCCCAGCGTTTTATGGGGACCTCATATGAACACTGGGCGTTCACCCAGAAACACAGGTGTGTGGATGCCTGCTTTCGGCCGCATGTGAGGGTCTGTGTTCGTGTACATATCCCCTCACATGCTAGTGATCCGATTTGGGTGCTGGGGGAGGGGGTGGGAGTATGGTGCTTACCTGTTTGCATGGCTGCGAGTATATGGAGACTAGCGAGCAGGTCTGAATCAGTCCCATAGTTGCTAGCACTGTATGTGGCTTAGCATGTGCCTCGGAGAACATCACACCTGTTACTGTTCAGTCCATACTGCCCTATATACTGTACATGAATAGGACCTCAATTATCAATACTGCACCCACATGCTCCAGCATCCAGCAACTAGTATACTATCGGCTTACTCTCCCAGACGCCAGGAACAGCAGGACATCCCCATACCAGAAAGGGAACTGATGACTCATTGCTGCCTATGGTTCTACTCCCCGCTGCATCATTACACAGGTCCCTGCATTCCCTAGCTCTTACTCCTGAACATCCAACTCCAGTGTCTCCCAGTGGGAAGGGAATGGTCAGTAACTATTAGCCTTATTCTAGTTCACTCTCTGACAAAATCCTTCTTAGATGGACAAAACCATGTGCACTGCAGGGGGGCAGATGTTACTTGTGCAGAGAGAATTCGATTTGGGTGAGTTATTTTGTTTCTGTGCAGGGAAAATGCTGGCTGCTTTATTTCTACACTGCAATATAGAGCTCACTTTCAAGTAAAACCCCACCCAAATCTAATTCTCTCTGCACAAGTTACATCTGCCCCACCTGCAGTGCACATGGTTTTGTCCATCTAAGAAGGATTTTAGAGTGGGAGTGAACTAGAATAAGGCCCTATGTCTTTATGATAGACAGCCTTGTTCCGGTCATTGGGCCAAATGTAGTGATGTCAAATTTGCCAAAAAGGTGCTCGCTGTGGGGGTTTGCACATGTGCAGACCCCCCACCATTAGGGACGGGGCCAAATTAGGTCTAAATCAGCCCCTTCTCTACTCTATTAGACACAAGGTATTGCTCCTTCTGATAAAACAAGTGTTTGTAATCCGGTGATGGCTAACCTTGACACTCTAGATGTTGTTGAACTACACATCCCAGCATTCCCTGCAACAGTTTTGTTATTTGGCCATGCTAAAACTGATGCAGGGCATGCTGGGATGTGTAGTTCAACAACAGCTGGAGTGTCAAGGTTAGCCATCACTGTAATCCTTGCTGCTGGTGAGCTCTGGGAAGGCGCTGGCCCAGGACACTGATCCCTTCTGCTTCAGTCAGATGTAACTAGCAGAACTGATCTGCTGGTGATCAGCCACTAGCAGCTTAGGAGCGGAATTCATGGAACCACAATGGGAGTCTCTGGAAACTTCGACTAGTTTGTAAACCTGGGGTGGGGAACCTCAGGCCCAGGGGCTGTATGCGGCCCCCGTAGCCGGTCTGAGTGGCCCATCCCCCCCACCCGGCGGCTTTGCCGGGAGTCAAGTACAGGGGAATTCTCGCGAGAGGTCGGTAGTTCTCGCAAGATTCCCCTTAATCAACAGCAGGCGGAGACTGTCAGTCCTATTCAGCTGCAGCCACCAGAGCATGGGGCGGCAGCAGCAGGACAATTTGTAAAATACATTTTTACATATGGCCCCTGAAGGATTTCCCCCCCCCATACAAACGGCCCTTGGAACAAAAAAGGTTCCCCACTTCTGTTGTAAACAATGCAAAACTCTGATGCACACATTACCCAGCAAAAACTGCTATCTGCCCTTCCTATAAGCCAGGCCGAATTGCCAGGTTGGTCGACCCAGGTAATAAGCTGTGGAGCTTTCCCCCTGCACCTCGACCCCGGGCCATACATCACCACCAGACAATAACCCACATAAAGAACGATAACATTTTAAATGACTATAGTGGCAGTTTAGAAATTGCCACCTACGTTTTAGCCTGCTGCGACTTGTTTTCGTAGAGGCAGAATACATTTTATGCTGCCTTTTGTTACACAGTATATTTTCCACCAATAGACATGTTAAAATTGTTCATTGTTTAGCAAGAGTTTGCTGCAGATCTTATGCAAACTTACACCTCAGCTGGATTGCAAATGATCTCAGCCGTATAATAACCTTTGTCCTTTCCCCTCTGGAGTACGTGGAGTGATCTTTGGAATATTAACTTGTTCACTGCGAGGTCATACACAAGAGCACTAGAAAAGCATCTGCAAGTGCTCAGATTGCTGCCATACCAAAGCTAGTCAGAGATCCAATGAAAGAATGAGCTGTTGGTTGGATGATCTCCTTAGATAGGGAGTAGGAATTTCAAAAACAAGCAGGAAACATTACGGATGTTTAAATGCATTGCCCAGTACAACTGTTTCTTACTCTAATGCAGTGGTTCCCAAACTGTGCCCGTGGCTCCCTGGGGTGCCTTGGGACACATGCAGGGGTGCCCTGGGTTGGTGGTCCAGGACCAACTCAAATTATTAATGGTTAATTATTTATGAGCAAAATCAGTGCTGGTGGCTGCCATTAATAAAATGTGTACAAACAGAAGCAAATCTTGTCCTTTACCACATACCTGATCTTAAGAATCGCATATAAACCCAATCTAATTTAAATAAGTTTGGCCTAGTGGTGCCGTGAAAAAAAAATTTATTTTACTCTAGGGTGCCGTGATTAAAAAAAGATTGGGAACCCCTGCTCTAATGCAATTCTCTGTGGACTTTAGAAGTTGTTTTTTGCAGGTGAACATATCAATTGCAAAAATAATTAATTGTAAATGCAATTGAAGGTGTTAAAAATTGGGATTATAGTGTATTAAGGGCCACCGAGTAGTTACAGTGCATTATGTGCATGGGCAGGGCCCTCTGCCCTTAATTACAGTATACTATCATGTCCAACCCACTGCCTGCAACAGCACCTAACCCTTGGGTTCTGCCCCCCCCCACGGCTTCTGCGAGTATTAGGACTGCTAATGAAGCAATGATTGTCAACCAGGTTCATACTCTGCAATGTTCCTTATTGTGAATCGCGCTTTTCTTGTTTTGTCAATACGGTTTATGTGCTTTGTAAGGCACTGCGATTAGAAGAACCTTTACCAGATCGCTCTGCCACTCAAGAAGAGAACTCTACCAAATACAAAAATAAATTATTGGGTATCTTAGTTATTGGCAGAATAAATGGATTATTTGCATTTGCTTTTAGGTCTGAGAGCGGTCAAGTGACATAACTTGCAGGAGAAGAGCGCCCTCTGATGGTGGTCTCTTTTTGCTGCAACTATTAACTAAAATAAAGGAAGGATTCTAACAGCAATTGATGATAAATGTGCCAAGGATTAATACTACAAATGGAGAGAGAGCGATTAGAATTGGACCTCAGATTTTCCATATCTGCCAACATTGTGGTGGCTGCAGGAAGGATGTTCACATGCCCGAAATTAGGGTCTGTCACGGCCTGGCTGCGGCGCTTACCGGTCCGGACTGTCTGGCGAGGTCTCCAGTCCTTCCTCCCGGCGGTTCGGCGGCCGGGTGCAGTGCTGCAGTATTTTTCCGATTCCTCCAGTCCAGACTCCTGGTTAATCTACCGGTACATCAAGCATTACTCCGATTCCTCCGGTTCAGACTCCTGGTTATTCTTCCGGTAGATCCACCATTACTCCGATTCCTCCGGTCCAGACTCCTGGTTACTCCTCCGGTTCATCCTGCATCACCCAGCCAGTTCCGGTCTAGATCCCTGGGTACTACTCTGGTACCTATGCAACATTCCTGCCTATTTCAACTCTATTCCTGGATTCACTTAGCTCCCACTCCACAACTTTTCTTCCACGAAGGCCTGCTACCCGTCTGGTTCCAGTTTCACTAACCAACCAAACTTTTGCTACCGACTTTCTCTACCATTGTCCTCTTTGGCCTTCCCATCACAGCCGGTCTAAAGAGTTCAAGGTCACCTCTTTACCAAAGCTGCATGAGCCGGAAGTATATTCCGCCTGCTACATTCAACCCTCCTACCGAGGACTCAATTATTGAGCCGGATCCACAAAAAATACAGTCGGTGAAAGGGTCATGGCTTTACGGTATTATGAGCCATGCCTGTATTAGTCACTGCAGGGACATACTTATCACTCTATAAGCCCCTCTCCCCCTTTTCCAGTAATAGACACTCCCAAAAGAAGTCTCCCAAATGACCACCACCTGGGATACTGCAGACCATGGGTGAGACAAGGGGATAGTCCCTTAAAAACGAGACTGTTCCACCAAAATCATGACAGTTGGGAGGGATGAGTTGACTGTTTGACTGTAACCATAGTAAAGAGTATATGCAATAAAAATATAAAACTAAGGTGGGCAGTTTCTGAAGGTAGGTTGTTCCGAACATCTTGGAGAACTAACCACAGACATTCTGTGGATTTAAGCTTGCTCACATGTTATCCCATACAGACTTGATGTTGAGATCAGGGCTTTGTTGGAGCCAAGGGAGTAACTACCATAGGCGCAAGGGGTGCAGCTGCTATGGAGCCAGAGCTGAAGGGGGCCCAGTTTAATCCTGACCAAATTCCCAACTCCATTTACCCCAAACTGGCAAGGAACCTCCACTCTGCTTCCCGGTTACCTGCAAACACTGATTATACTGCACTCTAGCCCTTCCGCAAACAATCTGCCTTCTGATACAGCCACATAGTTAAATATTTGATTCATCAGTGCAGAGCACCTGCTGCCATTTGTCTGCAACCCAGTTCCTAGGATATTGGCCTTGTTTCAAACATCTAAAAAGGTATTACTTTTTGTCAAAAAATTCTTCCCTGAAGACCAGTTCTGGACAGACTTATCCAAAGAGTAGATGGATGGATGATTATGACAGTTCTGAACTGATGGAACCAATTTCAAAGGGTAAAGGAAGCAGGATAGGTCTTTCATCTGATGCATTAAGTTTTCTTGACTGCCCACTGCATCTACTGTTCTCAACATCACCTGTTTAATCATGCTCCTTCAAAAATTGCTTGAACAGCTCATCTTTAAACCCCAATCTAGTTTGAAATCTTTGCCAGGGAGAGACCTTGGTGATGCAGTATAACCACCTTGTGTCTTATGCTGTGCTGAGTCTTGCCATGGTGTAGGACCTTTGCCAAGAAATGGTCTTTCACAACCTCACCATTGTAGCAGAGTTTGGCTGTTCCTCAACCGATTTTAATCATCCTACACAGCTGTTTTTGTTTCAGTTAATGACAGTTCCAACCTACATATGAAAATGGTCATTATCACCTGTTTGGTATGATAAGTTAATCATATACTTAATCCCCCCAAATTTCTGACTCTTGCATGAAGTGTACCTAGAACAACAGATGCTGCTTTGAAGGCAAAAGTTGGTCACAGCAAATATTTCATTTACATTTAGTTAATTGATAAAGAATAAACTATTAACATTTCTGTTTTTGAAAGCATTCTCACTTTGCAGCACTTTTTCCACACCTGCCTTATTGTGGGTACACTGCTGACAATTTAAATAGGTCTTCAATAATAAAAAGAAAATACGCTTGTTGTGCTTCTCTTGTGGTATATCGTCCTTTCTCTGTCATACAGTTCAGTCTGTTTCCTCTTGATCATTTTAGACAGTTTTTGTTGCAGATGTGAGTTTGCCAAATGACGCTCACACTAAATTCGGCTCTGCCAAGAGCATGATCTTTATGAAGAACATAACATTACTGGGGGTGAATAAACTTACAAGGAAATGGGTGTTTACTCTAGCAATCATCCAGATGTTCTGTGTGTGCACGAAAG
This sequence comes from Crinia signifera, assembly GCF_055691185.1. Taxonomy (NCBI): domain Eukaryota; kingdom Metazoa; phylum Chordata; class Amphibia; order Anura; family Myobatrachidae; genus Crinia; species Crinia signifera. Next base: position 283,209,375 of record NC_139219.1, read on the forward strand.
AATAACTTAATGCTGTGCTTTTTCTATTGGCATTGCTAGTGATTAACACTAAGTCCACTGTGGCTTTCGGTTAACTTGATACAAGAGTACATCTACTGTCATCACTACCCTACCCTACATCATACGCTGTCTAATGTGTTACTTTTCCTTTGGAATCTGACTTTAATGATATTTTCACCAGATATCTGCACAGATCATTCAATTTGAAATTTGCACTAAATGAGAGCTCAGACACTATCTAAAGAGGGGCAGGTGTGTGGTATTACTTATGGGGGCAGGTGTGTGGCATAACTAAGGGGGAGCTGGTATTACTAATGGGGGCAGGTGTGTGGTATTACTTATGGGAGCAGGTGTGTGGCATAACTAAGGGGGAGCTGGTATTACTAATGGGGGCAGGTGTGTTGAATAATTAAGGGAGAGCTGGTGTGTGGAAATGTGAGGGCATGTGTGGCATTACTAATGGGGGCAGGTGTGTGGCATTACTAATGGGGGCAGGTGTGTGGCATTACTAATGTAAGGGGCAAGTATAAGGGGCCAACTATTGTGTTGCATGATGTGTAAAAGGGGTATATGGTGTGCTACAATACATTCATAGACACACCCCCTTTTGAGTGACCACACCCCTATTTCAAGAGTGCAGCTCTCGAATATCTGCTGGAAGTGGCCCACCCAGCTGAAATAATTGCCCACCCCTGATCTATACTGTACCTTAGATCATATACTTCCCAATTCCTTTGATGTTGTTCTAAAAAGGTGGCCATACACTACGGCTACCCTCAGAAGTCACCGGCGTTCCCTCCGGTCGCCATACGGGACTTTTGCATGCAATATATAACCTACGATCCCAGCCAAGCCTGCCCGGCTCAGAAGCAATCCAAGAGAGATCTGACACCCTTCAATGGCAGAAATATAAGGGGAGGGGAAGTGGAAGATGGATCAGAGCACAGGTAATAGTAGTAAAAATAATCAGTATAGATGTGTGTTGACAAATCCACAATTCAAAATGGTATTGAAGGCCTGTTTAAAGGAATCTCACCAGGTAGTTAGCGTGGAGGTGCACCCTAGAGAGTAATTGTATGCAAAAGAAAAAGGAGGAAAAAGACTCTCTCTTTGTTGGGGCACTCTTTGAAAATGATTACTGTTCAGTAATCGACAACTTGTAGCGGTATGTCATGCGATATTAGCAATAAATCATGAGTTACAACACAAGCATGAGTAGCAGAGTATAAGTAGCAGCTTCATGTGGCCAGTGTGACCAGGATATGAGGCTAGTTGGAGAAACTAGTAACGCTTGAGGAAGTAGGTTAAGTTAACCCCACTCGAAATATGGTATGAGTTAAAATTTAGCTTTTATTAAATCTTATTAAAATATACACTAGACAAAAACGTTTTTTAGGCGCTCACACACAAACATATAACATATATAGTATTTAACAAGTTCAGAGATTCACATTAATGTGAATCTCTGAACTTGTTAAATACTATATATGTTATATGTTTGTGTGTGAGCGCCTAAAAAACGTTTTTGTCTAGTGTATATTTTAATAAGATTTAATAAAAGCTAAATTTTAACTCATACCATATTTCGAGTGGGGTTAACTTAACCTACTCCCTCAAGCGTTACTAGTTTCTCCAACTAGCCTCATATCCTAGTCACACTGGCCACATGAAGCTGCTACTTATACTCTGCTACTCATGCTTGTGTTGTAACTCATGATTTATTGCTAATATCGCATGACATACCGCTACAAGTTGTCGATTACTGAACAGTAATCATTTTCAAAGAGTGCCCCAACAAAGAGAGAGTCTTTTTCCTCCTTTTTCTTTTACCCTTCAATGGCAGTAATGAATAGGTGCTTAGGTGACTGCCTATATTTACCCTGTCAGGAAATAATTGGCACATATAGATTACCCCCTATGTATGAAACTATTGACCAGGCATGCAAAAAGTAACAATAAATATATTTGTAGCCCTAGCAGTCAACATGGTTTGTCCAGATGGAGTTACCACCTTTCCTGTAACTCAGAATCAGCCTCAGGCCTGGGTTCCCTTCTAGCCCTCAGTCTGTATGCTACCAGAGCGAATCCTATTTACAGTACATATGTTATCACCGCCCAACTCATCTCCCATTATAATGGAAGGACAGTCTAATTGCACAGTAATTCATTATATGCCACGTGGGAGGTGTGAGAGGCATGAGGTATAGATCACCACTGTTGGGTGTCAAAGCATGTGCTTGCTCTGGGCACTAGGGCTCAGTCCCACAACTCTGCATCCACCGATTAAGACTGTAACGGGCCAGCAGGGCCGGCTCTACCACTAGGCAGCTGCCTAGGGTGCCAGGATCTAGGGGGCGCCACCAAGTCTGCCTATCAAAAAATAAAGGATGTCTGTGAGGATCCTTGTTGTACTTAATGCAAGCGGTTGCTGTGGAACCTGTATGACCTCACCTCCATACTTTCTCTTGAGGCATACTTCCCTATTTTGCTTCCCTCTCTTCCTGTACTCTGTTGTGTGTGGCAAAGGGGAGGGTGCTGGGGGCCTCCAGAGAAAGCAAGAGTCTTGCCCACCTACCTGGGGGGCTGGGAGGACCACTCAATTTTGGAAGGCTTCCTGCCATTCCAGAATGTTAAGTATGCATGAAGGGGTTGGAACATGGTTATTGGTGGCAGTATTGGAAGGGGAGGGGGGCAGGGCGGTAGTAGGTTGAAGTTTGCCTAGGGTGCTGAGAAGCCTTCCACCGGCCCTGCGGGCCAGACATTTTCTGATGGCAACACTGCATAGCATTGTGTTGCTAATACCACTTTGCACACATGCTGCTCCTAACTGGGATGTCAAACAGACATCAACAGTTGCTGCAAGTAACAAACCTTACTATACAGCAGTGTTTTCAACCACTGCGCTGTTACACACTAGTGTGCCTCGAGCTATTCTCAAGTGTGCCCCCAGATCTAGAGACGCCCAAACTAGTTTACAGCCACCACCAGTTCAACTGTTATTTAGTGGTCTCTTCTTTTCATTTAAAGGGCCAATGTATTTTATTTTTGTTACCTGTGCGATTGTTTTTTATATGGGGCCAATACGTTTTTTTTTCCTGTGGTGGGGGGTCAATGTGTTTGCCCTGCGGTGATCTCATGGTGTGCCTTGGCAATTTTAAAATCTTATTTAGTGTGCTGCAAGGAAAAAAGGTTTAAAATCACTGCTATAGAGCATCCTGTGCCTTCCAATTGAATATTACAGCATAGTGTAATTGACAACACTTGTCACGTTAAGCCCTGCTGTTATTAACATATCCAGGACAGTGCCTCCCACAGAATAAGAACACTGATTCCCTGAAATACTCAGTGCTGATGTGATCACCAAGAATCATGCTTGGAGCAATAGACTATTCTATTTCTGCAGTGCTAGATTGTGAAATGACCATACTGTCCACTTGGGGTGTGGTACAGGGGTCCAACAGTCGGGATCCCGACAGTCATTAGCCCAACGTCGGGATCCAGACTGTCCGGACTCAGACAGCATGGTTAGCGCAACTAAGCCTCTTGCGGGCTCGCTGCGCTCACCACCTATTCTATTCTCCCTCTATGGGGGTCGTGGACTCCCACGAGGGAAAATAGCAGGTGGCCGTCGGGAACCCGGTTGTCGGTGTTTTTGACAGTCAGGATCCCGACGTCAGGTAAATGCCTGTCGGGACCCCGTCCGGCACCCATCCACTTGCATAAGCCGTTGAATTGCTAATCTGAATAGCGGTGTACAAACAATGGCGCCAGTTCATTTTGTCTGGTAGCATCCCACACAGAACACTTAAAGCCAAATATCCAACTGAGCAATGAGGCAAATATTTACTGAATAGTTAAAAAAAAAAAAGAAAAAAAAAAAAAAAAAAGAAGGGGAAGTTTACCTCATCTTTCGTTACAGGTTGTTCTGTGTCAGCCTACTTAAATCTAGACTGACAGACACACAAGTAACTCATTCACAGACACATTGACCAGCACAGACAAAGTCTGGCATAAACACAAAACCTGGCACAGACACAGAAGGACCATACAGAAAACATAACAAACATTGAAGCATATAGACAAAACTTGCCACAAACACACAATGAGACACACCGACAAAACTTGGCACAATCACAATGACAAATGACGTCAAGACTTACCACAAACACACCATGAGGCAAACCTGCAAGTTATGAATAGCATATAAATGTACTCATGTTTCAATATATAGATGTATAAAATATTAATGTACCCCTAGTATAGAGACTATAGAAGTTATAAAAAGGGATCATCAAAAACACAACCCACCCAGATATAAAAGAAAAAACTCACAAGGCCACAGGTCAGAACTCAGGGTAACTTCCAAGTTGGGAGATGAATACCAGCTGCCTATGTACCCTTTAGACACAGGAATCTCATCACAATATGCACCACAGTGTTTGGCCATATTTCCACCAACCAAACTATCTCACACATTATATGGATACTAGGGATGGCCATCGATGGTTGCCATCGATAGCTAAAGTGCAACAGGCCATCGATAGTGTAAAACTATGCAGTGGGTGACCATCAATAGTTTTACATATCGATGGTCATCTATTATGTTTGAGTGATTGGCCTGTAGGCCAAATCAAAACATGTGGGCGGGGCTTATTGGGTGTCAGGGGCGGAGTTATGCTCCATGTCCTGGCACTTTGGAAAAAAAAAAAACAACATTGGGTGCCATCGATGTAGGGAAACTATCTGATTCTCCCCCATCGATGGCAAAAGTATTCGACATCGGCCATAAACCATCAATGATTTTGAATCATCGATGATCGATGGCCAGCCCTAATTGAAACAGTATGACTGTTATAAGGCGCAGTCTAGTTAGAATGAAATCGAGATCGCAACACACATGAAAGGTCATGTTACCTTACTTATTGAACTACCTTTATAATATAAACTATGCTTAAAACAATCATTGGCTTCCAAAAGTGAGGTCCAATGGACAGATAGTAATTGGGGCATCCTGGCTTCCTGCTGCATAATAATGTAATTGTGCATTTGTGGTAAGTCCACCATGGCAATTCTCATCATCAGGACACCAGAATAGAGTCCACTTCCGAAGAAAGAAGCTGCATTATGCAGGGTGGCTTTACTCTATTATACAGTTTCATTGGACTCCTCTAAATTGGAGAGAAAGTTAAGCAGGGTAGAACCAGTTATCCCATTCATCGACCCCCTTTAAATTCTGGAAGCAAATATCCATGTGACTGCTAACAGGGAATTGAATGTCATATCATATGTAATACACAGAAAGACTCCTATAACCACTAAGAATAGACTGTAAGCTTGTGAGCAGGGCCTTCCTACCAGTTTGACCAACTACCCAGTTTGTTTGATCACTGTTCATTTATAAAACGAAACGAAATTTGCTGTGCTATATAAGAAACATCTTCTAAATAAAAACAAGCCATGCTGGTGCTTCCAGTTATAAATTCAGAGACCACCAAGCAGCAAAGAGCCTTTGTAGCAGGATCATAGTGCCCCAATTCCCAGGTACATTGTGGAATCTCAAGGAAATGAGCTAGATCATAGAAGTCTAATAAAGCACAACAGGATAAACGGTCACTATAGAAGCAAAAGGTTAATAAAAAATAAAAATGTGCCCAAGTATATATTCTGTAGAGGTGCTAATTTCAGTCCCAAATAATATGCGTGCAGAAAACATGTGAATAATATTTTTTTTTTAAAGGCTGGGCATGCCGGTAAGAATACATGGGTGATGCAGCAATGGACAGCTCAAGTATATAATAGTTCACAGTGTGTAGGATGGAGGAACATGTGAGCACAGCTCTGCTACAATCAAGTTACATTCACGAAAATTAACTACCTACCTAGAGGCTAATACACTAAGGGGATACAGGAAACTAAGCTGCTCACTAAGGCACCCTTTGTTAAATAAGTGGACTAATCTGGTCTTAGTTTATACCATGCATTTGCGATCATCTACTCCAGACAAATCCTCTTCAAATTCCTTTCCCACATCAAACTCCATGATGTAGTTTCTAAAAGTGCTCAGTGTTCTAATAACCATGTGCTCTCCATTCTGAACAATATCTTTGTCCGGTTTCAGCAGAGTGGCGATTTTCCGGATGGCGACATTGACATCTGTACAGGGGAGAAGAGAGGAAAGAATTTAATGTCCGACAAAGGAGACCCTTCAAAGCTTAATTGATTGCTCTTAGTAATGACCTGTCCATGCAATCTGGGGCATTTCCGGCTTACACCAACACTCCAATATAATCACTGTACGTTATCCAAACCATACATTGTGTGAGAAGGAGGCTTTGGCCCAATGCGCTTTACAGATTATAGATTCCACTGACATGCATTCTTATTCAGCTGGTCTTACATTTCTCAAGAACACCACAAATAGCCAACATCATATGTTTGAGAAGCAGGCATTATATCACAACTTGTGACATGCCAACTATTGTGGGACTACTTGTCCCTGCATGCCATGGATGTATATTATGTAATATCATAATGCCCTCCAGTTCATCTTATATATCATATTACAATGAGCAGGTCCAGGGCCATAGCTAGATATGGATTCGGTATGGAATCCCGGCGGTCAAAATCACAATGTCGGAATTCCAACAGGGGGGGGCAAGGATCACCCCCTGCGCTCACCATGCAGCGGGCCCGGTGCCTCGTTACGCTCGGCACGCTAATTTATTCTCCCTCTATGGGTGTCGTGGACACCCACAGAGGGAGAAAGTTTTGGGATTTCGGCAGTCGGGATTCCGGCATCGGGATTTTGACCGCCGTGAAATTGACCGCATCCCCTAGATATATATTGCAGCCCCAAGTCAAAAGTTTGTAAGTGCCCTTATGTACCACCCAATGGTGAAAATGTATTAAAAAAAATGTTACTGAGTAAGCCAACAACTACACCCCCCCCCCCCCACCCAAATGAAATGATACATATAATAGTGATCCATTTATATATAGCGCTTGTTCTCCAATAGGACTTAAGGCACTCAAGAAATAGAATGAACACAGCATAGTACATGAGTAATTAAGTACTGAAAGGCATTCATAAAATTACAAAGAGCATGGAGATACTTCAGGGACATCAAGGAGATAGAGACAGTTTTTGAAGGATTCTAGAGTGGGGGCCTTTGAATCTGTATGGGGAAAGAGAGCTCCATAGAGTTGGAGCTTGACCCCCAGCTGAATTATGGGAGATTCTAGGTACTTCATCTACAGATCATAGTAATCTGTGTTACTGGCTTTTACAGCCCTATGTGACCAGGGAACCTTAAGCAGAGCCCTGGTCACATAGGGTTGTAAAAGACAGTAAGCCAATCTTGAAGATTATTTACCATCTTACAGTCAGCCAGTAGAGGGAGTAGGGAATGAGTTTTATGTGGCTGGAAAGGGGCTGGTTGGTTAACAGTCTGGCAGCTGCATTTTGTACCAGCTGGAGACCAAGGTAGAGGGAATGGCTGTAGTCTAATCAAAATGATGCAAATGCATGCATGACTGCATTGGAGAAAAGGCTAAAATTATTAATAATGCAAAAAGGGTTTTTGAAATCAAATACTGCGCTGCGGAGCAGCCTGACCTGTACGGTAAGTGTGTCACCAAACACACCACACATATGACCAACAGAAAGAAGATACCGACAGTTCTTTCAAGCGCTCCTTTTGATGTCCCTCCTTCAAATGTATTTCTGAGGGTTACTCATATAACATGTAAGAAAAAGACAGTAATATAGTGTAAAACCATTAAACCAATAATTTCTATATGGTACTTTAAGATGGGAACCGTACCCTATCAAATTGTCTACCAAGATGGTGGACAATATGCGCATGTGGTTATATTATCTGGAATAGGTCCTTAAATGTGGTCCTCCTTATTTCTCCACAATGGTCCCGTATGATGGGAATATGCAAAAGAATATCTCCATATGGTGAAATACCGTTTTAATGAAGACACAATTTAAAACATTCAACATAAAACATGGGATATAAGTCTTGGACTCTCACCAGAGCGAAATGTCTACTTGCAAAAAGCAGACTCAAACAGCATAGATAGTAACACTTCAGGCGTCCCTGGATGCTGATGATTGTTCCAGTCCTGGTGGTCTGTCCAAATCTCATAGGTCCCCTCCGCCAACGCGTTTCAGACTAGTTCTGTCCTTTATCAAGGCTTGGAGACATGTTCCCCTGCCAGGGTATTTATACCCAAACACACAATTTAAAAAAACGACCTAATTCCAGACATAGATTACTAACCACTAATCCAATCCTATGTAAGTCCATGAAAATTCCTGTACTCCACACCAATTCTTATAATAGCCGGCTTATGCTGACACTGAGATCAGCTGTTACACTGCCGGCTATTCGCGCCGTTCCGGAACTTCCGTGCGTTCCACTATGCACGGAAGCCGGAAGCTTCTTGCGTTCCACTTGTCCGGACCCACTATCGTGGGATACATCATCCGGATGTGCCTCGCGGTCTTGAGATGGCTTGAATCTCCAAAGCTTTATGCAGCGTTATGCGTGTCACGCTGCACGAGTCCCGGAAATCAATGCGTTCCACCGCCATTTTTTTCTACAATTACCATGGCAGCGTTTTTAGCCGGGCATATTTAATATGGAAAGAAACGGAATGAAAAAAGATGATTATTATCCAATCTCATATCAAAATCCCATTACAAGAATAAAGAATAAATAAGATTAAAAAACATTCATGATACTACAATTTCCATAATTTCTTAAAAAGGGGGAAAAATGCGACAATAAATATGGGAAGACAAAATGATAAAAACTTTTTCCAACAACGAAATACATTAAAAATTTATAAAAACCATTTTAACTCGAAGTCTTTATTCAGACCATTTGGCATAAGGGTTTTGTATTGGTATATCATGTTCATCTCACATTTAGCTAATTTAGTGGCAATGTCTCCGCCCCTTTCTCCAGCATTGATCTTTTTGAGAGCTGCGAAATTTTTTATACATTTGGGATCACAGTCATGATTTTCTTTAAAGTGCAGAGAAAGTGCGTGATTCTCAAGGCCTTTTTTGATATTACGGAGGTGTTCCCCCATCCTTATTTTTAAGGATCTGCTAGTGCGGCCTATATAAAACTTTGCACATGCACACTCAATCACATAGATGATGTTGACCGAGTGACATGTGAGAAAGTCTTTAATATTGCACTTCTGTCCATTCATATGCAATTCTGTGAGTTTATTTCCGAATTTATTAGTCACACACTTGCAGCCCAGACATGACCCACACCTAAAAAAACCTTTAGTTAGTATGGTGTCCCTTGTGGGAGAACTAGGACACAGGCTTTTTGTAAGTTTAGATTTTAAATTAGGGGCCCGTCTGAAGATGCATTTTGGTAAGTCGGGCAACAGGTTACCAATGATAGGATCCCTTTTCAAAATGGGCCAATGTTTTTTAACAATATTCCTGACCTTGCCGTGTTGGGTGGTAAAATCAGAAATAAAAGACCATTTGAATGTGTCTGAATTTGTGGGCAGTTGAGGTTGTTTCTTCTTCAATAATTCCTTTCGGTCGATGTTTTGGACAATGGTAATGGATTTTTCTAAATCCTGTCTGTTATATCCACTAGACAGGAAATTTTGTTTCATTTCTTCAACCTGTTGATTAAATACCTCTGGCTCAGAGCAATTCCTTTTCAACCTTTTGAATTGCCCTATAGGTATTGAATTGAGCCAGATGTCTTGGTGGCAACTGTCCCTGTTAATATAAGACCTGGAGTCTGTCTCCTTTATATAATTTTTCGTTTTGACCTTGCCCTCTTCTACATAGATCTCGAGGTCAAGAAAGCTTACTTTTTGCTTGCTAATTTCATATGTAAGCACAATGTTGTACATATTTGTATTTAAATAATTGCAAAACTGATTTAAAACCTCCTCGTCTCCCTTCCATATAAATAAAATGTCGTCTATGTACCGACGCCATGACACCAGGTTCGCCCCAAATGGATTATTGTTGTATACAAACTCTTCCTCCCATGCTCCCATGAAGAGATTCGCATAACTTGGGGCGAACCTGGTGCCCATGGCCGTACCTCGTTTCTGAATATAAAAATCTCCCTTAAAAACAAAATAGTTATTATTTAAAATGAATGTAATACTTTCAATTAAAAATTCTTGTAGATGGTTTTTAAGATTTGAAGTGCGGAGTGCTTTTTTGGTTGCCTCTATACCCTGTGCATGTTCAATAATAGTATAGAGTGAACTAACATCGGCAGTTATTAGATGGAAGTCTTCACTCCAGTCGAATTCTTCTAAAAATTGGAGGACTTCAGTGGTGTCCTTAAGGTGCGAGCGATTCTTAAGTACAAGGGGTTGAAGGAAAGAATCAATAAAAAGTGACAGATTGGCTGTCAGGGATTCCATACCCGAAATGATGGGTCTCCCTGGTGGTTTAGTGGTGCTTTTGTGCACCTTAGGTAAGATATAAATCGTGGGAATAATCGGATCTTCCACGTTTAAAAATTTATATTCTTTATCAGATAGGGTGCCATTCCTATGAAATTTATCCAAGGTATTTTTTAGAACCAGGGACATTTTCTTTGTTGGGTCTCCCCTCATTTTTTTATATGTGCTTTGGTCAGCCAATTGTCGATAGATTTCTGATTCATAGTCTATTTTATTAAAAATGACTATCCCCCCCCCCTTATCGGCCGGTTTAATGATTAAGTTTTCTTTTTCCACTAGTTTTTTTATGGCCAGTCTTTCCTTTTGCGATAAATTTGTTTTTTTCTTGTCGGGTTTTTCTCCCAATTTTTGTAGGTCTTCCACTACTAGACTCCCAAAGGTGTCTATAAAGCAACCCTTCAGGTAGGTAGGGTAGAATGTGGATTTGGGCCTGAAAGGAGTCTGTGACTCCTCCAGGATATTTGGATCCTCCTTTTTTTGTTCAAAGAACTTTTTTAAGGTCAATTTTCTCAGGAATTTTTGTACGTCGACAAAAACATTAAATTGATTAATTCCTGTGGCGGGACAAAAATTTAACCCCTTCTCTAGAAGTGATCTTTCTTCCTCAAGTAAGAGATGGTCACTCAGATTGAAAATTTTTACTTTTTCAATGGTAAGATTTGTGCCCTCCTCTATATTTTGTAAAATTTGACCCATATTTCTGCGTTTTTCTTTTCTTTTTTGTTTAATTTTTTCTTTATGTTTATTTAGACCTCCCCTCGTTCCCCTTCGTTTTGTGTGAGGTGGTGATCGAAATTCCCTCTCCTTTTTGCTAAAAAAGGGTAGGGGGAATCCACCCTCTTTAATGGGGAAAATCTATTTCTAGTTGGTATAGGTGAATTTTTATATAGAACCGGGGCCGGTCTCCTTCTTATTGGCGATTGTGGTTTATAATATTGTGGGGTCTCATAATTCCTTATATGATAGTCCCCATGGTTTCTTGTTCTTTTTATAGGAGTTCTTACTCTTTCCCTACCTCGGAGATGTTCCAAGGAGTGATCCCTTCTATTATTTCTCCAATCCTGTCTGTCCCTCCTTCTATTTTGATGGTTGCTATAGTTACCTTGTGTTGCTTTTCTGTAAGGGTTTCTACCTTTTTCTCTTATAATATCTCTTTGAACTCTGCCTTGTTCTTTTTCTTTTACAATTATGACAGGATTGTCTTTTTCTTGATTTTCTTTAGTATCCCTTTGAAATTTTTTTACTTTTCTATTAATTAGGATTTTCTCTGCTTTGTTGATTCTATTGCTAATAATCTCCTCCTGTTCTTTATAGAACTTTTGGTCGGAGAATGGTTGGACAACATTTCTATACTCTTTTATTTCACCGTCTAAATTATTCAAATTTTCTTTTCTTTCCATGATGATTAGTTGCATTAATTCAACTGAACAATTTTTTAGAATGTTATCCCATTTTTTTTGGAATAATTCTGTTGGGGTGGTGTGGCTGATTTTTTTATCAATTTTTAAACCCCTAGGTACAAGATTGGCAGAAATGTACTTCTCGAGGGTGGCCACTTCCCACCAAATTTTGCTCTCTTTTAAGAGGGCTTTTTCCAATTTAATCAACACATCATCTAAATTTTCATCTAAGGCTTCTAGTTCTCTTGTTGATGAATCAAACACTGTTTTATAGGCGTTTATTCTCTCTTCCCTTAGACTAAACATTTTAGCTGCAGAATTCAATTTCAGTAGGTGAAGGAAATACAAGCAATGCAAAAAGGGTTTTTGAAATCAAATACTGCGCTGCGGAGCAGCCTGACCTGTACGGTAAGTGTGTCACCAAACACACCACACATATGACCAACAGAAAGAAGATACCGACAGTTCTTTCAAGCGCTCCTTTTGATGTCCCTCCTTCAAATGTATTTCTGAGGGTTACTCATATAACATGTAAGAAAAAGACAGTAATATAGTGTAAAACCATTAAACCAATAATTTCTATATGGTACTTTAAGATGGGAACCGTACCCTATCAAATTGTCTACCAAGATGGTGGACAATATGCGCATGTGGTTATATTATCTGGAATAGGTCCTTAAATGTGGTCCTCCTTATTTCTCCACAATGGTCCCGTATGATGGGAATATGCAAAAGAATATCTCCATATGGTGAAATACCGTTTTAATGAAGACACAATTTAAAACATTCAACATAAAACATGGGATATAAGTCTTGGACTCTCACCAGAGCGAAATGTCTACTTGCAAAAAGCAGACTCAAACAGCATAGATAGTAACACTTCAGGCGTCCCTGGATGCTGATGATTGTTCCAGTCCTGGTGGTCTGTCCAAATCTCATAGGTCCCCTCCGCCAACGCGTTTCAGACTAGTTCTGTCCTTTATCAAGGCTTGGAGACATGTTCCCCTGCCAGGGTATTTATACCCAAACACACAATTTAAAAAAACGACCTAATTCCAGACATAGATTACTAACCACTAATCCAATCCTATGTAAGTCCATGAAAATTCCTGTACTCCACACCAATTCTTATAATAGCCGGCTTATGCTGACACTGAGATCAGCTGTTACACTGCCGGCTATTCGCGCCGTTCCGGAACTTCCGTGCGTTCCACTATGCACGGAAGCCGGAAGCTTCTTGCGTTCCACTTGTCCGGACCCACTATCGTGGGATACATCATCCGGATGTGCCTCGCGGTCTTGAGATGGCTTGAATCTCCAAAGCTTTATGCAGCGTTATGCGTGTCACGCTGCACGAGTCCCGGAAATCAATGCGTTCCACCGCCATTTTTTTCTACAATTACCATGGCAGCGTTTTTAGCCGGGCATATTTAATATGGAAAGAAACGGAATGAAAAAAGATGATTATTATCCAATCTCATATCAAAATCCCATTACAAGAATAAAGAATAAATAAGATTAAAAAACATTCATGATACTACAATTTCCATAATTTCTTAAAAAGGGGGAAAAATGCGACAATAAATATGGGAAGACAAAATGATAAAAACTTTTTCCAACAACGAAATACATTAAAAATTTATAAAAACCATTTTAACTCGAAGTCTTTATTCAGACCATTTGGCATAAGGGTTTTGTATTGGTATATCATGTTCATCTCACATTTAGCTAATTTAGTGGCAATGTCTCCGCCCCTTTCTCCAGCATTGATCTTTTTGAGAGCTGCGAAATTTTTTATACATTTGGGATCACAGTCATGATTTTCTTTAAAGTGCAGAGAAAGTGCGTGATTCTCAAGGCCTTTTTTGATATTACGGAGGTGTTCCCCCATCCTTATTTTTAAGGATCTGCTAGTGCGGCCTATATAAAACTTTGCACATGCACACTCAATCACATAGATGATGTTGACCGAGTGACATGTGAGAAAGTCTTTAATATTGCACTTCTGTCCATTCATATGCAATTCTGTGAGTTTATTTCCGAATTTATTAGTCACACACTTGCAGCCCAGACATGACCCACACCTAAAAAAACCTTTAGTTAGTATGGTGTCCCTTGTGGGAGAACTAGGACACAGGCTTTTTGTAAGTTTAGATTTTAAATTAGGGGCCCGTCTGAAGATGCATTTTGGTAAGTCGGGCAACAGGTTACCAATGATAGGATCCCTTTTCAAAATGGGCCAATGTTTTTTAACAATATTCCTGACCTTGCCGTGTTGGGTGGTAAAATCAGAAATAAAAGACCATTTGAATGTGTCTGAATTTGTGGGCAGTTGAGGTTGTTTCTTCTTCAATAATTCCTTTCGGTCGATGTTTTGGACAATGGTAATGGATTTTTCTAAATCCTGTCTGTTATATCCACTAGACAGGAAATTTTGTTTCATTTCTTCAACCTGTTGATTAAATACCTCTGGCTCAGAGCAATTCCTTTTCAACCTTTTGAATTGCCCTATAGGTATTGAATTGAGCCAGATGTCTTGGTGGCAACTGTCCCTGTTAATATAAGACCTGGAGTCTGTCTCCTTTATATAATTTTTCGTTTTGACCTTGCCCTCTTCTACATAGATCTCGAGGTCAAGAAAGCTTACTTTTTGCTTGCTAATTTCATATGTAAGCACAATGTTGTACATATTTGTATTTAAATAATTGCAAAACTGATTTAAAACCTCCTCGTCTCCCTTCCATATAAATAAAATGTCGTCTATGTACCGACGCCATGACACCAGGTTCGCCCCAAATGGATTATTGTTGTATACAAACTCTTCCTCCCATGCTCCCATGAAGAGATTCGCATAACTTGGGGCGAACCTGGTGCCCATGGCCGTACCTCGTTTCTGAATATAAAAATCTCCCTTAAAAACAAAATAGTTATTATTTAAAATGAATGTAATACTTTCAATTAAAAATTCTTGTAGATGGTTTTTAAGATTTGAAGTGCGGAGTGCTTTTTTGGTTGCCTCTATACCCTGTGCATGTTCAATAATAGTATAGAGTGAACTAACATCGGCAGTTATTAGATGGAAGTCTTCACTCCAGTCGAATTCTTCTAAAAATTGGAGGACTTCAGTGGTGTCCTTAAGGTGCGAGCGATTCTTAAGTACAAGGGGTTGAAGGAAAGAATCAATAAAAAGTGACAGATTGGCTGTCAGGGATTCCATACCCGAAATGATGGGTCTCCCTGGTGGTTTAGTGGTGCTTTTGTGCACCTTAGGTAAGATATAAATCGTGGGAATAATCGGATCTTCCACGTTTAAAAATTTATATTCTTTATCAGATAGGGTGCCATTCCTATGAAATTTATCCAAGGTATTTTTTAGAACCAGGGACATTTTCTTTGTTGGGTCTCCCCTCATTTTTTTATATGTGCTTTGGTCAGCCAATTGTCGATAGATTTCTGATTCATAGTCTATTTTATTAAAAATGACTATCCCCCCCCCCCTTATCGGCCGGTTTAATGATTAAGTTTTCTTTTTCCACTAGTTTTTTTATGGCCAGTCTTTCCTTTTGCGATAAATTTGTTTTTTTCTTGTCGGGTTTTTCTCCCAATTTTTGTAGGTCTTCCACTACTAGACTCCCAAAGGTGTCTATAAAGCAACCCTTCAGGTAGGTAGGGTAGAATGTGGATTTGGGCCTGAAAGGAGTCTGTGACTCCTCCAGGATATTTGGATCCTCCTTTTTTTGTTCAAAGAACTTTTTTAAGGTCAATTTTCTCAGGAATTTTTGTACGTCGACAAAAACATTAAATTGATTAATTCCTGTGGCGGGACAAAAATTTAACCCCTTCTCTAGAAGTGATCTTTCTTCCTCAAGTAAGAGATGGTCACTCAGATTGAAAATTTTTACTTTTTCAATGGTAAGATTTGTGCCCTCCTCTATATTTTGTAAAATTTGACCCATATTTCTGCGTTTTTCTTTTCTTTTTTGTTTAATTTTTTCTTTATGTTTATTTAGACCTCCCCTCGTTCCCCTTCGTTTTGTGTGAGGTGGTGATCGAAATTCCCTCTCCTTTTTGCTAAAAAAGGGTAGGGGGAATCCACCCTCTTTAATGGGGAAAATCTATTTCTAGTTGGTATAGGTGAATTTTTATATAGAACCGGGGCCGGTCTCCTTCTTATTGGCGATTGTGGTTTATAATATTGTGGGGTCTCATAATTCCTTATATGATAGTCCCCATGGTTTCTTGTTCTTTTTATAGGAGTTCTTACTCTTTCCCTACCTCGGAGATGTTCCAAGGAGTGATCCCTTCTATTATTTCTCCAATCCTGTCTGTCCCTCCTTCTATTTTGATGGTTGCTATAGTTACCTTGTGTTGCTTTTCTGTAAGGGTTTCTACCTTTTTCTCTTATAATATCTCTTTGAACTCTGCCTTGTTCTTTTTCTTTTACAATTATGACAGGATTGTCTTTTTCTTGATTTTCTTTAGTATCCCTTTGAAATTTTTTTACTTTTCTATTAATTAGGATTTTCTCTGCTTTGTTGATTCTATTGCTAATAATCTCCTCCTGTTCTTTATAGAACTTTTGGTCGGAGAATGGTTGGACAACATTTCTATACTCTTTTATTTCACCGTCTAAATTATTCAAATTTTCTTTTCTTTCCATGATGATTAGTTGCATTAATTCAACTGAACAATTTTTTAGAATGTTATCCCATTTTTTTTGGAATAATTCTGTTGGGGTGGTGTGGCTGATTTTTTTATCAATTTTTAAACCCCTAGGTACAAGATTGGCAGAAATGTACTTCTCGAGGGTGGCCACTTCCCACCAAATTTTGCTCTCTTTTAAGAGGGCTTTTTCCAATTTAATCAACACATCATCTAAATTTTCATCTAAGGCTTCTAGTTCTCTTGTTGATGAATCAAACACTGTTTTATAGGCGTTTATTCTCTCTTCCCTTAGACTAAACATTTTAGCTGCAGAATTCAATTTCAGTAGGTGAAGGAAATACAAGCAATGCAAAAAGGGTTTTTGAAATCAAATACTGCGCTGCGGAGCAGCCTGACCTGTACGGTAAGTGTGTCACCAAACACACCACACATATGACCAACAGAAAGAAGATACCGACAGTTCTTTCAAGCGCTCCTTTTGATGTCCCTCCTTCAAATGTATTTCTGAGGGTTACTCATATAACATGTAAGAAAAAGACAGTAATATAGTGTAAAACCATTAAACCAATAATTTCTATATGGTACTTTAAGATGGGAACCGTACCCTATCAAATTGTCTACCAAGATGGTGGACAATATGCGCATGTGGTTATATTATCTGGAATAGGTCCTTAAATGTGGTCCTCCTTATTTCTCCACAATGGTCCCGTATGATTTCCGGGACTCGTGCAGCGTGACACGCATAACGCTGCATAAAGCTTTGGAGATTCAAGCCATCTCAAGACCGCGAGGCACATCCGGATGATGTATCCCACGATAGTGGGTCCGGACAAGTGGAACGCAAGAAGCTTCCGGCTTCCGTGCATAGTGGAACGCACGGAAGTTCCGGAACGGCGCGAATAGCCGGCAGTGTAACAGCTGATCTCAGTGTCAGCATAAGCCGGCTATTATAAGAATTGGTGTGGAGTACAGGAATTTTCATGGACTTACATAGGATTGGATTAGTGGTTAGTAATCTATGTCTGGAATTAGGTCGTTTTTTTAAATTGTGTGTTTGGGTATAAATACCCTGGCAGGGGAACATGTCTCCAAGCCTTGATAAAGGACAGAACTAGTCTGAAACGCGTTGGCGGAGGGGACCTATGAGATTTGGACAGACCACCAGGACTGGAACAATCATCAGCATCCAGGGACGCCTGAAGTGTTACTATCTATGCTGTTTGAGTCTGCTTTTTGCAAGTAGACATTTCGCTCTGGTGAGAGTCCAAGACTTATATCCCATGTTTTATGTTGAATGTTTTAAATTGTGTCTTCATTAAAACGGTATTTCACCATATGGAGATATTCTTTTGCATATTCCCATCATACGGGACCATTGTGGAGAAATAAGGAGGACCACATTTAAGGACCTATTCCAGATAATATAACCACATGCGCATATTGTCCACCATCTTGGTAGACAATTTGATAGGGTACGGTTCCCATCTTAAAGTACCATATAGAAATTAAAATTATTAATATTCTACTTCGTCATCGCCCCAACTGGGCCAGTTTAGGTGGGTCAGACCAGATTTAAGGGGGTTTATTTTACTTTCTCGACAGAGAAAACATAATACAATGGGTTGGAAAGTTAGAAGGTATCTCTTCTGTTCATTAATGAATGGTGAGGTTTAGGGTGCAGGGGGAGAGTGTTAAGTTTAGGGCGTGGAGACAAAGGGTTGGGGGGGAGAGGGGGCAGGGGAATGGTAGTGTAAGTATACTTACTGCACCCCTATCAGGATTTCCTCCTTCAGGATGCCAGCATTGGTATTCTGACCACCTGCATCCCCACCGCCGACATCCATATGTGTTCCCTGTTTTGTTACCAAGAGTAAAGTACAACCAAATCCTGAGACTATATAAAATACCTGCTAATAAACTAAGAAAAAATCACTGTACTTGCTCTGTGATTTTTATCCTTTCACCTCTGGGCCCCAGAGTTGCAGGTAGTTATGCCAGTACTTGCCTACTTTTGAAAACTTGAATCAGGGAGACTACAGTAGGATGCACAGCACAAAAATGCGGCATAAAAAAGGTGGCAGGGAGGATAGATTTGAGCATCATCAGCGTACAGAGAATACTGAAATCTGAAAGAGATGATTAGTTTGCCAAGAGAGAAGGTAAAGAATGATAAAGCAGAGACCCAAGACTGGTACTCCAACTGGTAGAGGTAGTGAAGATGAGGTAGAATCAGAAGAGAGAAGGAAAGATACCAGCAGAGAGAAAAAGAGGTTACAGATTTTAGTTAAGTTTGGGATAAGCACAGGAGACTTGGACTATGGACTTGTAAGGGTATAGGATCAAGAGGAGAGGTAGTGGAGAAGGAGTTCGAGAAGTGTTGATACTTGGGTTCAAATGAAGAGAAAGTGCTCAGGAAAGGAAGTGAGCTGGTCAGTGGCCGAGTAAGAACATGCCATTTCATCTTGGATTTTATCAATCTTGTCCGTGAAGTAGGAAGTGAAGTATGCACAGTTGCTGTGCATGGATAATAGCTGGTGGGGAGGGTAAATAAGCGATTCAAATGTATTAAAGAGTTGCTTGGGTTTGGTGGCATGAGAAGAGCTGAGAGAATGGAAATATGTTTGACTGTGTCTAGAGCATTACAATAGAAGTGGTTGGTAGTCTTAAAAGTTTTGAAGTCACTGGGATTCAGGCCACTGACGTTCTACTGCACATGATAGTTTTGTAGACGTCTTGTTAATTTAGAGTGCCACAGTTGCATCAAAGCCTACATGAATTGTGTGGAGTAGCTAGAGAAACTGCATCAAGGGCTGTTAGTAAAGTCTGGTTCAGGTGGGATACAGCAGTCTCAGGACAGGTGCGTGTAGAAATTGGTGAGAGCAGTTGTTGCAGCGAGGTAGAAAGTTGTTGAAAATTTATAGTGTACAGTATTTCTATGGGTTTGATGAGGCTTGCGTGATTTCAGATTTAGAGTTTGAAGTAATGGAGGAGATTGAGAAGGTGATAATGTTGTAACCAGAGAGAGGAAATGGTTAGTGAATTTTGAAAAAGAGCATAGCCTGGCGAATACAAGATCCAGGCAGCGGCCATCCTTGTGAGTAGAGGAATAAGAACATTGGATGAGGCCAAGAGAGATGGTTAGACAGAAGAGTTTGGAGGAGAAAGTGGACTATCAATAGTGACGATGATGATGACGACGCTGCATTATCTCTCTCCTGTTAGGAGTTCCTACACACAAAAAGGGAGAGGGGGGTGGATAATACTGAGTCATCAGTATGGACTCCTGAGCAGCTACAGCAAATTACAGTCTTTTCAAATAAATTCCTTGATAGAACCCCTGCAGAATCTGAAGAATCCGGGAGAGATTTTTGGCAAAAACTGGAGTCTCCTGCGGGATGCATGTGGGTAGACAACTATGGTCCTAATTTTTTCCAAAGATGTGTTTCAAGTCATTGGAGGGAGACCACAGAGCAGCCTCTGTCAGAACAGGATCAGAGATTTGTCTGGTCAGCCATGAGATTAGGTCATGGAAGCATTAATCAGCAACATCTCAGGGATATCACCTAAGGAAATGATAAGCCGCATTCGGATGCAGGCCACACAACAGCCGCTTCTACTCTATTAAGATGGCTAATCCACTTTAAGATTATGCATTATATCTTCCACTTATTCTAATGGGACTTATGCACGGGGCAAAAATGTCCCTACATCACTGTGTGTAGGGGACATAGCAATAGCGAGTAATATCCTGCATGCAAGATAAATCTAGTGAGATCGCCGGTGGGGGCCAGTGTTCTTACTGGAGAACACTGGCCCTGACAGATCGCTCAGAACACAACGCTGACACATCGCTGTGTAGTGCTGTGCGCTGAGCGATCTATATTGCTCAGATCGCTCAGCAGTGTCGCACTGTGCGTAGGCCAGTGATGGCTAACCAAGGCACTTTGACTGACACGCAGACACCAGGTCTGTCTGACCAACCGGTGCGGAGAGTGAACACCCGGAAGTGCACAAGGGAAGCGGCTAAGGCAGCACACATGCTGCACCACCAACAGGAAGGGGACAGAGGAGGGCATTGCCTGTCCGCTGGAGGGAGCAGACGTGTACGTATCTATCTCCCGCTCTCCTATAGTCCACCTCGGCTGCTGTAGTCAGGCCTGTGGAAGTGTTGGCTTGGGGACTAAAGACCCGCCTGCCGCAGAGTCCTGGCACCTGACCCGGAGGATCGACAGAGGCTACCAGAGGAGCATCGGGCGAGGTGAGGACTGGGCTCCGGCAGCCATTTTGAAAAGGGAGACCCTGCTCTTTCTGTCCAGGAGACCCACAGATTACCCTCCCTGGGACACCTTTCCCACACATGGGCTCTGTTGAAAACTCTGCAGGCTCCGATTGCCACACTGTTCAGTGCTTCTATTGGCACTGGTGGCTGCCTTTTTGACAGACTCTGTATTAGTGCAGACTTCTTAAAATTAGATCTTGCTCTTTCACATTGACTTTCATATTTATAATGGGCATCACGGTGTTTGGCAGATGTATAATGGCTGCAAATATCACCAAATTATTAATATTTCTTGAAGTGACACACGACTCGAGGAAGGCTACACTTTTGAAAAAAAAAGGCTGAAAAGGTTAGCCATCACTGGTGTGGGCCTTATTAAGCACTTTGAAGACATCAATTTCAGGAATTCAATTTTAAACCCAATAATTGCCACCTATTCAAGAGTATCCGATTAACGTCAGCCTAACCCAGTATTGCTTTAAACATGGTTACAGCAGCTACTCTGTAGTCTTGACAGGGTAGAAACCCTTTCTTCTTACAGGATTTAGCTCATTAAAATGACATTCCGGAAACAAACGTACAGTACGTGTTTTAGGGTGAGTCAGGTATGGCAGATGTTAGGATGAAGCAGTGTGCATCGCCATTACTGCGTCTTAGTTTCCCATAACAGGACAGATCTCACAGACCTGTAAGGCACAATTTATTTAGTTAAATAATGCCATTTGTGCAGCTCCTGCATCATATACATTCCAACTTATCTTCTGCGGCAGCTGAAGAGTTAAGGTGGACGTTAACAAGCTGACCAGAAAACAAAGGAAATAGCTAAACGAATAAGGTTATTGTTGAACACGCTTGCGGTGTGTGAGGACAGCCCAGAGAGAAGGAGGAGGGCTGATGTCACTTCACTGATCATGGGTAAAGCTTAGAAAATGTAGTTATGTCCCAAATCATGATTTTAGAAGCTGGTAGGGTTATGGAGCATGTTTGGGTACCACATTGATACATAGTTGTCTACCCTCCTGCATTCTGCAGGAGACTCCCTGAAAAAGCAGCAAGCTCCCTCATTTCTCCTAGCCCACATTACACGGTTACATTTTTGGGGCAAAAAAGGAACGAGAGATAAATACATTTACAATGAATCAGTGCCATTTTCTAGCACTTTAACAAGTACAGTAGCTCTTACTAACTGCTTTGGGGCTCATCTACATTTGGATATGTCATTTTACAAGATTCCACTCAGATATAGCAGTGCACACCCACGCTTCTAGGTGCCACGTTCACAATCTCTCCATATATGGAACTAGACACACCCTTTGGGAGGAGCATGACACACCCCCTCAGTGGGAGCGCTTTGCAAAATTCTATTACCAACTCAGGGACGTGCAGTCAGGGGAGGCAGGTGAGGCAGTGCCTCCCCTGTCATTAGTGATAGCCATAACAAAGTAATACAAAGAATATACTTAGGACACATATTATGTGTTATAAGTATCTGCTTTATATTAATCTATTAATTTTAACACCCTAATGTGTTGTTTTACTGTTATGGAGGCACCTAGAGCAGTGCCTCCTGCTGTTAATGTTAAGGTTCGAGAACAAGGGGCGGGCAGCGGGCTGGGCTAAGAATTAGGCTGCAAAATCCCATTAAAAAACCCTCTAGAAGCGGCACCTATAGCGGTGCCTCGGGGACAGGGACATGCTTTGAAAGCACGCCCCTGTCAGTGAAGCAGCTTGCGATTGGTTATCAAAGCAGAAGCAACCCAGCTGCACTGGGTACAGACATCCACCCACCCCCCCTTTCCCAGCTGCACGGACCTCCACATTCCACCCCCCCGCTGGCTGCACGGACACCCACATCTCTCCCTTCTCCCCTGGCTTGTGCGTGATGAAATCTCCCCCTCACCTCCTTCCCCATCCGGCTTGTGAACAGACCCCTCACCCGGCGGCTGCACAGACACCCGGCATGCGCATCATGAAAGTAACCCCCGCACCCCCTTCTCCACCCGCCGGCTGAATGGACACCTCTGCTGTGTCCGGCATGTGAACAGACCACCGCGCCCCCCCCCCCCCTCTTCCTCACCCGGCGGCTGCACAGACACCCGGCATGCGCATCATGAAAGTAACCCCCGCACCCCCTTCCCCACCAGCCGGCTGAATGGACACCTCTGCTGTGTCCGGCATGTGAACAGACCACCGCGCCCCCCCCCTCTTCCTCACCCGGCGGCTGCACAGACACCCGGCATGCGCATCATGAAAGTAACCCCCGCACCCCCTTCCCCACCCGCCGGCTGAATGGACACTACTGCTGTGTCCAAGCATGGGGGCCGTTGTCAGCAGCTACACGCAGGGACATACAGCCGGAGAACTGAGGAGCCATCCATGCCCGGAGCCTGAGCCTGAGATGTAAGCGACAGCCTCAGGACAGGGACTGGCCAGATCGGACAAAGCCAGAGATGAGAATTTAGCAGCAGGTACCGGTTAGTGGTAGTCGGGGAGGGGGGCAGTCAATGTGCGGAGGGGGGCAGAAGAGCAAATGCTTGCTGTTGGCAGCGAAGATCACTGCAGGGTGGGGGCCGGGGGATATGTGTAAGGGGCATTCTGCATAGAACGACCTTTAATAATGTGGGGCATATGTAAAGGGAATTATGTGTATATGTGAATTTAATAATGTGGGGCACGCATATGTGTATGGGGCATTATATGTCATGTGTATAAGGGCATTAATAATGTGGGTCATATGTGTATGGGGCATTATATGTCATGTGTATAAGGGCATTAATAATGTGGGTCATTTGTGTATGGGGCATTAATAAATATGGGACATATGTGTATGGGGCATTATGTGTCATGTATAAGGGCATTAATAATGTGGGGCATATGTGTATGGGGCATTATGTGTCGTGTATAAGGGCATTAATAATGTGGGGCATATATGTATGGGGCATTATGTGTCATGTGTATAAGGGCATTAATAATATGGGGCATATATGTACGGGGCAATTTTGTGTACATGATAAAAAAAAAGTGGGTCATACAGTAGGTATAACGGGCATTGTGGGAGAAAGAGCATTAATAATGTGTAGCAAACAGTTTGTGTATGGGGGAATTATTTGTATTAGAGGATTAATAAAGTGTGGCATAATGTGTAAAATGCATTAATAAGGTGTGCCATACTGTATGTGTAAGGGCCTTTATTGTAAGGCAATATATGTATAAGGACATTACTATGTGTGACATTCTCTGCATATGGTGTATTACTGCTGCATACTGGGTACGACTGTGGAGGTTGAGCGCAGTGGCATAACTACCACAGGTGCAGGGGATGTGGCTGCTATGGCACCCTTGATGTGTGTAGGACCCGCCAGTGCCAGTGCCTCACCAACCACTGATCTCACCGCACGTCACTGTACCAACTATAATCTCCCTGAAACTCGTTTTCAAAAGTAAGCAAAGTATGCATTGATGCACTATTGTTTACTGTTCGGCCTTATAGTATTCAGCCTTTACAATATTATAACAAACTTGTTACTGGTCTATCAAACCTTAAAAACATAACAGTGATGTCAGCGGAGGCAGCTGTGTTTCCTAGGACTGAGCAACACTTCCAACTGCTCCGTAGGAGGCCATCTAGTGGCCGCCAGCACAACAACGCTTGAATTCAACCCGTAGAGGTAAGGAGCAGCGTTAGTCTTTTAATATATAGAATACCATGCTTTTGTTACATAATGGGTCATATTTAACAATTATCAGGTCCTAGGCCCAATCATTTCTTATTAGCACAAAAAAAAAAAAGAGAATTATGTAGCACTGGCATGTATCTGTTCATATGTATGGACACGGGCTCCAATCGGTAGCTCAGCCCTGCAATGTGTAAAAGCAAAGTGATCTCATTAGCCTGGGTGATCGGCTGATATGGGGAGTGATCCTTCTCCCTTTTCTTCTGTGAAGTGGAACCTACAAGCTACAATGGCTAAGGCCATCTTGAGATGGTGTTTGCTGTCAGGGCCACTCTCTATAAAGTTGTCAAGAAATAAGCCCATATACAATTATATGGGGGATACTTTAGTGGTCAAAGGCAGGGGATCCTCTGTAAATATATTTGGAATGTGTACCCAGCTATACCCAGTGTGTATAGGGGTGTACCCAGCTTTAGGCACAGTAATGATGCAGATGACAGTCCCAGTCTAAGCCAATTTACCAAGGCTATATCACTGGGGAGGGATCTTCAAATCTTTCTACAGCACAGGTTCTCAAACTCGGTCCTCAGGACCCCACACAGTGCATGTTTTGCAGGTCTCCTTACAGAATCACAAGGGAAATAATTAGCTTCACCTGTGGATCTTTTCAAATGTGTCAATGAGTAATGATTGCACCTGTCGGGTGACCTGGAAAACTTGAACTGTATGGGGTCCTGAGGACTGAGTTTCAGAACCACTGTTCTACAGCATAAGTACTGTATAAGAAGCTTCTCCACAGCAATAAGCAAGCAGTGAAGGAGATCATAATAGGGAAAAGTTATTGTTGAAATAGCCTCTTAGCAGAAGCTTTGTCTTATTGTGACTTCAGAAGTCGTCACATACATTGGGGGACAAAGATTTACTTTAGGGTTAGTTTTGTTGGGAGCCAATTAACCTACTAGTATTATATTGGAATGTGGGAGGAAAACGGAGTACCTTGAGGAAACCCACGCAAACACGGGGAGAATAAACAAACTCTGCACAGTTCGGGCCATGGTGGGAATCGAGCCAATGACCTCAGTGCTATGAGGCAGTAATGCTAACCATTACACCGTCCGTACTGCCTAATATTTGCATTAACCAGTTTCTGATAAAATAAATACCCATGCTGGTGATGCGAGGACTGATAAGCAGCCCACAGATCTTAGGAGAGGTCTATTGGACTAAATTATTTAGGTCTTTGTAAACATGGAGGTGCGTGCCATGAGAGTCCCATAGATGCCAGGTACATGATGCCCCCAAGTTCATGACCATTTCAGTTCAATAAATCTGTTAATGTGGCTCGGAATTTGCCAAGATGCATGCATACATGTGCGCTCACGTGTTCTGGTCTGTGCACACACAAAGGTGTGACTGATTACGCTTCCGTGTGAACAAAGACCGCTTGCTTGCGCTAGTGCGACACATGACCACAAACACAAGAACAGTCACAATTTTCAAAAACTCACCAGAAATGACTATTTCATATCATGGAAAGTGGACAACCCAAACTGGCATTATACTCTACGGATGCATTTTACTAAGGGGTGCACAGGGTTAAGTGCTAGATAATGACATCACCAAGAGCCTTTGTCTGAGGGTCTTGGACAAGGGAGAGTGATAAATAGTTAATGCCTTGATGTACATCAATGCTGTAACATATACAGTGCTGCCAAATCACATCACATATTTCACTGTGTATTTACATATACACAGTAACAAAGTTTAAGATAGACAGGAACATGTGGACCTCATATTATGGATACTCCCAACCACATCTGCTGACAGGATATCCGATCACCAGCTCTAAAATGTGGACTTGACACACTTCAGGTCTATTTCATAGCAGTAATACATAAAGCAAATGAAATATTAAAGGAACTTTCACAGAAAAAAAAAAAAAAAAAAAACCAAGAAACCCAACAACACACACACACACCCCAACAAGATATCGCAGCCAAAATGTGTGGCTTATCCCAGCCCCGGTGTAATATGAGCGCTGTGGGTGAAGCAAGAGTCGGAATGTCAGATTAAAGAAAGACATTCCTGCCTAATGAAGCCCTAATGCCAGCAGACAGTGATTATGTGCATCTGTAAAGGATCAGCCCTTTAACAATGAACGAGGCAGTATATCGATCCAGAGAAAGTCAAACAAAACCCTTAACCATGATCCTGAGTGCAAACAGTGGAGGAATCAGCCTACAAACACAGCACATCCAACCTGACTCACCAAGCGCCCTGAGATAGTCCTCAAAATTCTCATTGCTTAGCATTTTCCAGTAGCCATTGAAATTAGTGGTCATGTTTGCTGGGCTGTAGTGGGGCGGATGAGGGGCTTGTTGCTGAGGCTGGAGATGAACGTGTGTTCCAGCTCTGCAGTGACTGCTAGTCCTTTATGGGTTACTAAACCCTGCTGCTCACTGAGCCCCTCCTAATTCTATCAAAATGCTACAAGTTACCTCCCCATCCACTGATATTCTAGAATCTGCACAAATGCCTGCTCTGTGCACAGCCTGTTACACTGATTCATTAGCTTATTAAGCACTGTAGCTGACCAATGTTATAGTAGGAGGTGCATCAGAGGGGTTACATCCAGAGATTCCAGAGAAACAAGTACATTAATAGGAACACGTGTAGCTACTTAGAATAGTATATTGATTTAAACCCCTATACTTTGTACACTGGTACACAACCCTTTGCTCCTGAATTTACCATTTAATCTACTATTGTAATTAATGATCTAACAATTAGTGAAGTGGGAATTGTGTGGAATGGCTGGGTTACTTATGTTGGACTATGGTTGTCAGATTTCATGCATCACATTAGGTACATTTAAAGGGGCCCATTTATCATTTAATATTTGAGGCTAAATGCCCCAAAACACCCGTTTTGGTGGTTAGCCGCAATTATTAAGTATCACTTCAATGTATTAGGTGGGACCGCAGCAGGAATCTCTGATCCCTCCTGCACTTCTGCCAGCCGCAACCCCCATAGGTTACTATGGGGGATGTGAAGCTGCCCTATGTATTAACATCAGGCAGCATAGCTTCGAATCCCTGGGCTACCGCCATTCTGAGATGGCGCTGCGGTATCCCATTGTAGCCTAAGTGCTATAGACTGCACTGCAACCATGGTCGGCGGGGGATCAGTGCTGACCCCACGGCACCTGGCTGAGCGAACCGCAGGAACAGGCTCCTTTCAGAGCACTGTTCCTGTGTGTGCAGGATAATACATCCTGGCGATAGGATCACATATTACAGTGCGTATTACCGCCCAGATTGCATTGTAAATGCGATCCTTAATAAATGGGCCTCTAAGAGAGGAGGAGGTCTTTGTGCATCCTCCTCCACCCAGGGGACCCTCTTCTCTGCCGACAGCGGTGCAGCCCTATAGAGTCTGAGCACTAGAGCACTCAGATCCTACTACACATGCGCAGATCTCTAGGATGCGGGCGCAAAGGGCATTTTCTGTCAATTTCCACAGCGCTGCTGTCATAACACACTGGAGGGTAAGTATTAAACAAAATGGGTGCCGTTTGTGCAGTGTGTGGGGCTCCCCCTGAGACTTAGGGGCCCATGTGCACAGCACTTATTATAAATATGCCACTGCAACATCGCAAACACTCCTGACATTTGTCTATTTTTCTTTAAAAGATACCAGGAACAGGCTCCAAAATCTGCCTCAATGAGCCGCACAGTACCAACATGCTAGTCAGCACCCTCCATACACTGTACATGCCAGTCTGAGTTATACTACCTAAAGGCACATACACACTGGGCGACATTGAGCTGAAAGCTGCTCAAAACAGCAGGCTTGTGTGTCTTTCAGCTCAAAGCCGCCCAGTGTGTATGCCCCGGCGATGAGCGGTGAGCGCTGCTGCGCGCTCCCGCATCATAATACCAGCAGATGAGCGGCTTTGAGGATGGCTTTGCATAGTGCAGCGCTATGCAAAGCCGTCCACTCCCCGTTGACGGCACCGGGAAGGGGAAAAGCGGCTCAGTGTGTATGCACTGAGCTGTTTTTCCCCCAGTGATGATAGCGATAATGGTGTCCATACACGCTGGGCTTAATCGCCCAGTGTGTATGGACTTCAAGTTAGTCCAAGAAGCATGTTTAGGATAAATGACAATTTAGTTGCCCCTTTATATTAATCCTGCCCTTTAATAACTTTACCAGTTTAACAACAACCAGCAATATCACCAATATGCAATTTTACAAAGCCGGAATCTATAACTTTGGAATTTGTATTCTGTAAATGTCTCATGCACTGCAGATACAGTCACCATATACTGTATATAATATTCTTCATATATACCCATATTATATTAAAAAAAAAATAGTGTATTAAAAAAATGTGCATTCTTTTAGATTTAGGCCAATTTATTTACAGTATGTACTATTTAAAGTAATTTCTACCCCTTTCAGGTTGCAGCTCGGACCAGGGTTATAGCCCGGTGGATGACATATGGGCCTACCCGGAAATTTGACCCAGTTTACAAGAAGGGTTAAACCCCTGGGTGACCTGGTGACACGATCCCAGGTCCAACCCGGGTTAGCGATGTGAAAGGGGTATTAGAAAGTGTCAAAAAAGCACTGGGGGCTGTGGTCTGCCAGAATTATCAGGCTTCAGAATGCCCTTGCCCCCCCCTACAAAGAACCACAAATCATGGCACAGGGAGCCAGGTCAGCATGTTGGAAATTTCATATTAGAACGACGGCCATACTGCACCTGCAAAATGGCCGTCCTAAATGAGGACCTTCCTCATTTGAACATGCAGGATGAGGGAGTGTACACAATACTGAGTGTATACACTAGACCAGTGGTTCTCAAGCTCAGTCCTCAGGACCCCACACAGTTCACGTTTTCCAGGTCACCTGACCGGTACACAGGTGCACTCATTACTGACTGACACATTTTAAAAGATCCACAGGTGGAGCTAATTATTTCACTTGATCCTGTGAGGAGACCTGCAAAACATGCACTGTGTGGGACCGACTTTAAGCACCTTGTGAACAATATCGCTCAGAAAGCCCTGTGGGGCTTTATAGGGGCCTGTTTAGAAGCAAAATTAAAAACTACAAATGAAAACAAACATATTGATCCTGTACTTGTATAGAGGAACCTATTCTGGTTATACGTTCGCAGCCTGACCGATGGTCGGGCTGTGTGCATGTGCACTTCTGCGCATGTGCATATGTAGGGTGCACACACCCTACAGGGTGCACACACCCTACACAGCGGGCGGGGAGCGGAGAGGGGCATAGGCGTTCCCATGAGTATGCTCGGCTTTCTCATGGTAATGAGGGCATGACGGACAGGTGGGGGGGGTGGGCTGCTGACATTACCGGATGTCAGCTGCCCGCCTAATTCCCCCCAAGCGGACACGCCTATGTAAGGTTGCTCAGACCAACAGTACATATGCGTGGGCCTTTGCCATCATGATGGGGGTGGGTCCCCAGAGCCTGCAAATGGATGTTTATGTTAAACATCCCTTCGCAGCCAGTGCGGGCTACTGGAGGGATATATGTGAAATCGTTGCCTAGTGCCTGACCCCAGCATCAACCTGTCCCAGCGCTGTCTATTCTGTCATGCATCATAGAAACACTTTCAGCAATCAATAAATGGTTTGAGAGCAATTCACTGTATAATTCTCCATGGTGCAATCTTTCTAGCCACATACTTAGACTGAACCTTCATACACTAGACGATGATGTATGTTCAATTATACAAAGAGAGATAATGGATTGCAATTTACTGCAAAGATGAGCATAGGATACCTGAGAAATGAGTAACCTAGGCATCTGCTTGCCAAATATGGAACAAATGCATTGTATGCCTCGTGTCTGAAGCTGGCTGCTGTGTACTATGCCATAGCATCGAGTAGCAGCCGCGGTGACCGCACTATGGTCACCGTCACTATGGAAGGTATGTTTGCTTGATTCCCTGGTGGTAATTCAGACCTGATCCCATGGCTGCGAATTCGCACAGTGGCCGATTATCGATCAACTGTGCATGTGTATGGGCCGCAATGGCAGGGATGAACTACTGCTACTTTTTTTGATTGGTGGCCGATCGTAAGGTGATTGACAGGAAGTAGGCATCTGGGAGTGGTAACCGGCCGTTTAGTGGGGGTGTAGAAAAACGCAGGCATGTTAAAAAAATAAAAATAAAAAACCATTAGGCGTGCCTGAGGTTTTAGGGGAGGGTGTGTGACATCAGCACTAGGCTGGATACTCCTGTTTTCATTGCAGTGCAGAGTAATCTCTGGCTACTCTAACCCTGCGATAAGTTGTACCCAGTGTAAAATTAATTTGATGGTGGTCGGCTTTCAATGGGATTGGACTGCTAATAGATTTGCAGCCGTACACATAGCGGGCACAGGAATTAACTAGGCGGGATTTCACACTAGCGGGGCATGCGTCTACGGTGGAAAACGGCCATTTAATGGGAGTAGAACCAGGACCAGGCCTACTTCCCCTTCGCCTGAGAACATCATGGGCGAGATGTACTAAGCCTTGAAAAGTGATCAAATGGTGATAAGCCACCAAACAATTAGCTCCTACCTGTCATTTTTCAAACACAGCCCCTGACATGGCAGTTAGAAGAAGCTGATTGGCTGGTGGTTTATCACTCCACTTGATCACGTTTTAAGCTTCTGGCCCCAAGTCTGAAGTAAGTTAGCTAAAAGATCTCAATAAGCAGCACAGTACGCTGCAATCAAAAGAAATTCCAAATGAGATAAGAAATAAAGTTTTTGAATTATATGGGGGAAATTTACTACGATAGGAGTTCTATGTCACATGGGGTGTTGCTATGGACAACCAATCAGAATCTACTTTTTTTAGCACCTCCTGGAAGATAATAGTATCTGATTGGTTGCCCACAGCAACATCCCATCTGAAATAAAACTCCCATCTTAGTAAATTTCCCCATATGAGTCTGTAAAGGGATAAGGGGCATACACATGTTGAGATGGTTTCCCTACATTGATTTGATGGCATAGTAGAAACAATGTTTTTTTTTTTTTTTGCTTCAAGGAAGCCCCGTCCCCTGGCCATTCAGTCAAAGGTGATGGATAACCATCGATATACAAAACTATCGATGGATATCCATCACATAGTTTCTGACTATCGATGGCTGTGTGCAGAATGGCCATCGATGGCAACCATCATCTCCTACCTGTCATTTTTAAAACACAGTTTGTATCCCAATTGCACATTGAATGAGAAATATACATATAATAATCAGATAATACAGTTAATAATACTGTATTATCTGATTATTATATGTATATTTCTCATTCAGTGTGCAATTGGGATACAAACTGTTTTTTTTTCTAACCAGATTTACCCCTCCCTGTTGGCACCTGAATGACATTACCTCTGATTGAGCAGCTTGCCAATAAAAGTGTTGTGCATTTTTAAAACACAGTCTGTAACACAGCAGGTAGAAGCTGATTGGCTGGCTGTTTTCACTCTCTATTTTATCACCTAACTTGAAACTTGAGACATCAGGCCCAGAGAGAGAACAGTGGTTCCAGAAGGGGGTAATCATGGTGTTTGCACCCAGTAACACTTACTTTCTGGATTTAGCAGTAGGGCACGGTAAGAGAGCAGAGATTGGTTTTGTTCAGTGGCAACAGTCTCTCTTCTCCCCAGCCCAACGCAGCAGTTTCTGCTCTCTCCTTGCCAAACCCTGTGCTCTGCTGCTATAGCCGACAGATGCAAGCAGGAGGAAAGTGTTATAGGAGGGGGATTGCTGTGATCCCCCTCTCTCCTCCTGAATCTGCCACTGACCAAGCCCACTCATCAGTCTGTGTTCTGATGCTCAAGCACCGTAAGCAAGGGAGTGTTTCAAAGCAACAAGCCCATCTCTGAATGGTTCCAAAGAAACAAAATAAAGGTTCCGTAGTTTCCTAGTCAAAGCCCTGACTTGAATCCAATTGAGATTCTGTGGCAGGACCTTAAGCAGACAGTTTGCTGTGTGGCTGAAATAAAGCAACTCGGCAAATAGGAGAGGGACAAATTCCTGCACTTCTTTAATTGCAGCTGTTGCTACTAAAGGTGGCACAACCAGCTATTAAGTCTAGGCAACGGGGGCAAGGGAGTGGTGTATTTATTTTTCACAGTTGTGATATAGGTTTTGGATAATTATTTTACTTCAAAAATAGAAGAAATTAAGAATGGAGGCAAAAATGTACTCGGGCCACCATACATATCTATATGCACCCCTATAAAAACTATGCAGCCCCATGTGGATATATATGGCCAAATGTATTCTTGCACGGCCACCAAACCCTTGAGGTTTTTTTTAAAGGCGCAATCACTTCCAAGGCAAAATTATTCCAGGTAATTTATTGCCCCTTTAAAAAAAAAAAGAACTAAGTTTGGATGCTGTTACATTTAGCCATTAGGGTCTTTTCTGAGTCAGAAGCAAATGGCGAGTCAGACAGAATTCGGCCAGTTCAGTTATCTCGTGGAATTTGGCATTTCAGGGCAGGAACTGGTGGTGACAATATAATTGCACGTCATCACCATGAGTTGTGTGTCTGCGGAGGAAAGTGTGTTTTTGATGGCTGTCTTGTACCTAGCACAAGGCTGGTAATGATTATTGCGGCAGCCATCATAAAGTCAGTGGCCTTGCAGGCGTGAAGACCATGGTATAATCTGAACTGAACAGCAGGTCTCTGGTTGATAAGTCTGCAGAAAGTTGACCTTAATAAAAGGTCGACATGAGTTTTTTAATTTTTGGACTTTTTTATAACTTACATGACACATAGGCTTAACATCCACGTAGACTCTGATTCGGAACATATAAATCTGTTAAAACCATGGAAGGAAAGTGCCAGTCAGAACTCTTTGGTAGCAAAAAAGGTTCCAGTCTGCCATGTACCCATTGAAGTCACACTTATTCCAGGTAGGAAACAGGAAGTGGTGAATTTGGTGAAGCGCTACCAAGATGTGTTTTCTGCCATTCCTGGAAAGACACCAATCATCCAACATGATGTTGTGACTCTGTTCGGGGTGGTCATTAAATAAAGACCGTATCGCATACACGAGGCAAAGCGGGCAGTGGTAAAGCAAGAGGTGGAAGAGATGCTATGCCTAGGGGTCATAGAGGAGTCAACCAGCGAGTGGAATAACCCCATTGTCTTAGTACCTAATCCTTCGGGTGCTGTAAGATTCTGCAATGACTTCAGTAAATTAAATCAAGTCTCTCACTTTGATTCGTACCCTATGCCCCGGGTTGATGAGTTGTTAGAAAATTTAGCCAAGAGTCAGTATCTTACCACCCTTGATCTGACAAAAGGATATTGACAGATTCCGTTGACAGAAGCTGCTAGGCAAAAACAGCCTTCTCTACCCCAGAGGGTTTATTTCCGTACAAAGTACCGCGCCATTTGGTTTACATTAGAGATGAGCGGGTCCGGATCCCCGAGATCCGACAGATCCGAATATCGGGTATCCGGGTCAGATCCGAGCCGGCTCAGGAGTTCCCGCCTGAATTCCGGACCAATAACGAGGCCGAACGTCATCATCGCGCTGTCGGATTCTCGCGGGAGCGGGATCTTATAAAAGACACACGCGCGCCCCGCCATCTCCACTCCAATCTTGGAGAGGGAAGAGGGTGGTTGGGAAGCTCCGTGCTGTGCTCTGTGCCATGTGCTTCGTGACCTGACCTGTGCCCTCACTGCCCTGTGCCATGTGCTCCGTGCTGTGCTCCGTGACCTGCCCTGTGCCCTCACTGCCCTGTGTTGTAGACTTGAGAGTCAGTGACTGTTTATAGGCCTGAGCCCTGTAGTGTGATTTAACTAACTAGGTGCTGCAGTGCTCACACGCAGGGGCTGCAGTGTCCACTGTCCAGGGGCTGTCCTGTGGCCCACGCCCTGTTGGTATTTATTTAGCCCTAAGCCCTGTGTTGTGATTTATTTAGCCGTGAACCCTGTGTTTTTTGTGATTTAACTAACTAATTCAGTGCTGCAGTGCTCACACGCAGGGGCTGCAGTGCTGCTGAGTAGTACACTGTGTACAGTGGCTGCAGTAATACAAGGGGCTGTGTCCAGTGTGACGGCCTATATCTTATCCATTGTCCAGTGTCACGAGTCACTCACGCCATATATCCTGTGTCCTGTCCTGTGTGATGACATATCCTGTGTCCAGTGTGATGACATATATCCTGTGTCCAGTGTGACGACATCTATCCAGTGTCCAGTGTGACGACAATATATCCTGTGTCCAGTGTCACAAGTCACAACATATATCCTGTGTCCAGTGTGACATGTAATGTGTGCCGGCATATATCCTGTGTCCAGCGTGACATATATCCATTGTCCAGTGTGACGACATATATCCAGTGTCCAGTGTGACGACATATATCCAGTGTCCAGTGTGACGACATATATCCTGTGTCCAGTGGGACGACATATATTCTGTGTCCAGTGGGACGACATATATCCAGTGTCCAGTGTGACGACATATATCCAGTGTCCAGTGTGACGACATATATCCTGTGTCCAGTGTGACGACATATATCCTGTGTCCAGTGTGACGACATATATCCTGTGTCCACTGTGACGACATATATCCAGTGTCCAGTGTGATGACATATATCCTGTGTCCAGTGTGACGACATATATCCTGTGTCCATTGTGACGACATATATCCTGTGTCCAGTGTGACGACATATATCCTGTGTCCAGTGTGACGACATATATCCTGTGGCCAGTGTGACATCTAACCATTGTGTGACGGCATATATCCAGTGTCCAGCGTGACATATATCCATTGTCCAGTGTACAGGAGCTGTGTCCAGGGTCGGTGTCCAGAGGCTGTGTCCAGTGTGACGGCTGTGTCCATTGTCCAGGGGCTGTGTCCAGTGTGACGGCTGTGTCCAGTGTACAGGAGCTGTGTCCAGAGGCTGTGTCCATTGTCCAGGGGCTGTGTCCAGGGTGACAGGCTGTGTCCAGTGTCCAGGGGCAGTGTCCAGGGGCAGTGTCCAGTGTCCAAGGGGCTGTGTCCAGTGTGACAGGCTGTGTCCGGTGTAAAGTAAGAAAAATAAATAAAAGTAATAAATAAAATAAAAACACATTTTTGGAGGATGATGGAGGAGGAAATAGTGGGAGTGCTGAAGCTGCTACCACCAGTCATGACAAGGCCGATACCTCTTTGTATTTGCTGTTTGGAGCATTTCTCTTTTTTTGGGATAGTTTATTAAACTGCCACCCTGTCTGCCCCTGCAGTGCCGCTCTGCCAGGTTGGAAGTGTAAGGTCCACATGTATGTGATGCCCTCTGCTGTCGCTATATATATACCTGTCGGGGTATAAATATAGCTGACTTTAGTTGTGTGAGGTAAAATGTCCTTTTCTGAGGTAAAATGTCTTTAAACTGTATACAGCTGTGTAGGTAAATATGAGAACACCCCTTTCCTGGGCTGGTACAGGTATTTATGTATTTTGGGGCTGGACTCACCACACCTCTCCTTTAATTTACAGTCCAACAGGTGACAGTAATAACTTGAGAGGGAATCCCAGCAACTGATGAGCCATCTCCGCATGCCCCCAGTAAGTATAAGCATCCTCCATGCTCCCTCTGTCTGCCATACTCTTTCTGCCTGGACCTCTCCACACCAAGTGCCCTGCCCCTGTCCAACTGCTTACCCTCAACTGACCCAGGTAGGGATGGCCATCGACCATCGATGATTCGAAATCATAGATGGTTCATGGCCGATGTTGAATACTTTTGCCATCGATGGGGGGAGAACCAGATGGTTTCCCTCCATCGATGGAACAGCAAAACAATGTTTTGCCTTTTTTTTTTCCAAAGTGTCGGGACATGGAGCATAGCTCCGCCCCCTGACACCCGCAAAGCCCCGCCCCCGTGTTTTGATTGGCCCACAGGCCAATCAAACACAATGGATGACCATCGATATATAAAAATATCTATGGTCATCCATTGCATAGTTTAGCACTATCGATGGCCTGTTGCAGAATTGCCATCGATGGCAACCATCGATGGCAATAACAACGATGGCCATCCCTAGACCCAGGTCATGTGACATGCTACAGACTTTCGCTGCAGCTGCCGAGGCTGCTGGGAATTATTCACCACTGTAAACAAATTCACCATAATTTTATATACAGATATCTGATATTTTCATAACAATGCAATCAATATACAGCAATATAGACAACTCAGATACAAGCAGGTCATGCTATACATTTCAGGGTATCACAGAAGCAGTTCTGACTTGTTCTAACCCAAATGTAAATCATAATTTAGGACATTTCTGGTGGGATATTATTGCAGGTTCATTTGAGATTTTGCCATTAGAGCCACTCCACTGACTAAATGTCTTAAAAAACAGTCCCTGAATAAGAAAACATGGTCTAGACCAAAGGAAACTGCTTGGCAGGATTTAAGACGAGCTTTATGTACAGAGCCTGTATTGCAAGCTCATTTGTGTTACAGATGAATGCCTCTGGGACAGGATTAGGGGCAGTCCTTTCCCAAAAGATAGATGGAAAGAAGAAGCCCATCCTCGGGTGCCGGACGCGGTCCCGACAGTCGGGATCCCGACAGTCATTTACCCGACGTCAGGATCCCGACTGTCAAAACGCGACAGCTGGGTGCCCGACGGCCACCCGCTATTTTCCCTCGTGGGGGTCCACGACCCCCATAGAGGGAGAATAGAATAGGTGGCTCGCGTAGCCCGCAGCGTGGTGAGCACAGCGAGCCCGCAAGGGGCTTTTTTGCGCTCGCCATGCTGTCTGAGTCCAGGCAGTCGGGATCCCGACTGTCGGAACCCCATACCACACCCCCCATCCTCTACCTTAGCTGTAGATTATTGCCCAGAGAGCGCAAGTACTCAACTGTAGAGCAGGAGTGGTTAGCCATTAAGTGGGCAGTTGAGGGCTTAATTCTATTCTTAAACTCTATTATTTGTTTTGACAAAAGTTTTTGTTGGTCACAGACCATGTCCCCTTGCAATGAATGTATACAAACCTTGAAAAAGGGGCATTCAGGCCCCCGAAACATTGGTATTGCTGTGATGATTTAATCTTAGTTCTCTACAACTCTAATAATTATTTCAGTGTCCTGCAACTGTCTTTATTTACCATGTACTTGTCCTAAATTACCTTGTAC
Organism: Crinia signifera; assembly: GCF_055691185.1. Taxonomy (NCBI): domain Eukaryota; kingdom Metazoa; phylum Chordata; class Amphibia; order Anura; family Myobatrachidae; genus Crinia; species Crinia signifera. The sequence continues at coordinate 283,247,049 of NC_139219.1, forward strand.
TGCAAGTTGTTGTTTTCTTGTTTTGGCTCATGTATGTATTGTTAGGCGCTGTGGAACCTTTATGGCTCCATATAAATAAATTATAATAATATCTCCAATTTGCACAGACTGATGATAATATGTATACATCATATTAATCCCAATTTATTTTAATACATAAAAATACAAGAAGTGCTATCTTTTAATTTTCAAGATTGGCTTACTGACTTTTAAAGCTCTACATGACCTGGGCCCAAGGTACCTGCAGCAGCTTCTGATCCTTTATTGTCTTACTCGATTACTGCGATCGGTTGATGAAGGACTACTAACAGCAGGGCCGGCACTACCCACTCAGCAGCTCCTGCAAAGCAGGGAGGCGCCATGCTGAAAAGGCGCTGTCTCCCTCCCTGCTCTGCTAAAGCTGCCTCAGCCCTCACTGTCACTGCCTCCTGCACGCCGCCCGCAGCACCTGTCTGACAGCGGGCGGCAGTATAAAGAGCTGCTCCCTGCACACACTGTCCTCCTCCTGCGACCTGCCCCCTCTTCCTCACGGACATTTGCGCTGAGGCATGTAGCGCTGTCTGTGAATGCCTGGATGACAGGACATGTCCGCATCTGCCCCCTACCCATTGCTCCCTGTGCCTGTCAGCTGTCAAATAAATGACGAACAGGCAGCAGTGCCGCCTCCCTTTCCTTCCCTCTTCTCAGTGTGCTGTGCCAGTGCCACTGCCAGTCCTCAACACTCTGCCCCCTCTATCTCCTCCCCTCTTCTTCCATCTCCTCCTTCTCTCCCCTCCTTTCCCCCTCAGTCACGAGAGGGGTGCAATGGCATCCTCAGCATCCTGCCTACGCAGATAGAACAGGAGGGACTGCACAAGAGTTAAACAGCAAAAGAACAGTGAGTCTTTTATTATACATATTATACGCATTTTTTAATAATTGTAGATTTTTTTTTATATTAATTTAGACACTTTTTAAATAATGGGCTGGTTTATGTGCCTAAAGGTGGCCATACACGCTGCAATAGCAGCGTACGATGCGATGTGCGCTCCTGCAGGCATCGCACAGTACAAAAAGTATGTGCTGCACATACTTTTTGTATTGTTTTCGGATCGCATCGCACACACATTGCATGCATGCCGTGCGATCTAGCCCTTAAAGTATTGCGATTCTCGCAGCGTGTATGGGCACCTTCAGTGCCTGCATCATTTTGCAGACACAGCACTGAGATGGTGTATGCATACATGTACATGCACCCGAGATCCTCCATAGGATCGCATGTCGCATACGCTCCCACAATCGGGCTGCAGCTTGTTGCAATGGCAATGTGAAAGGGCGCAAAATTTATGGTTTGCAGGAGGGCGCCAAACACCCTAGCACCGGCCCTGACTTTCCAGAATTTCCCTGAATTCATCTGGGGGTCGAGCTTTCAGCGCTGTGGCTTCAACTCTATGGAACTCTCTTCCTCGCACAGTTCGAGAAGCTTCCACTCTGGAAACATTCAAAAATAGACTCAAGACTTTCCTGTTCACCCAAGCATTTCACTAATACCCCTTGTTAAGTTGTTAAGTTTGTTTTGTATTTTGTGCTGTAAAAGGTTAATGCAAGCACTTTGAGTCCTAGGAGAAAAGTGCTATATAAATAACATTATTATTATTATTATTATTATTATTATTATTATATCTTGCTTACTAAGTGCTGTGTTTTGCAACAATCTTTACCACAACTTAAGTGGTTACTTTGGATACAGGTTATAATGAAGCGCAGTTCTTCCCAGCTTAGATACGGAGTGTGGCATAAACTCTGCACACCCCCCCAGAGACCTCTTTTGTCTTATGGCAGCCAGCGGTAAGGAGGCAGAGCCATAGATTAGTCCTATGTATACGAACCATGTCACAGCTTGCTGTTCTTTGATATGTGTTTGGGCCAAGGGTTGAACGTGTTTGGTAGAACAAAAGGAGATCGGCTGATATATGGCTCAACGGGTCATTGCAGTGCAACAGCAGAAAAGACAATTTGTTGTGAAAATGAAATTGCCTGTTAAAGGGGTTATACAGTGGTCAATGCCAGCTCACCCACTGTCACAGGTTTCATTGCTTGCAGTTTGCAGGAGGCACTGCTTTTTCCAACCCATCACCTAGATTTCTTATTAAAAATTTACTTTTTGTGGAAAAATACTGGAGGGCTTGCATAAGCCTGAGAGAATATAAGCACCTTGTTTTATTATGGGAATCTTCTAGAAGTTAGGGGTTAGTTGATTAGTGTTTATTCATTGTCTTTTTTTATGTCTGTTTGGGTCAGCCAATGATAATGTGCCAGGGAGGAGGGTTATAGCCTTGGTATATACTGTAGGTGTCAGCCTGAGGTGATCACTTCCTCTTGGCTAGGGTGGGCAATCCCGGGATCGGGATCGGCGGGATCCCGGGATTTGGCCCCAAAATTGCCGGGATTTGAATCCCGGGATTGGAGCTTCCAATACCGGGATTTCGGGATTAAACTAGTCTAATGCTGGGCAGCGTCTGAGCACTCGCTCAGACGCTGCCCAGCTACTCCCGTCCTGGCTGTGCAGCTCAGACGCGCAGCATGGTCAGAGGTCACGCTGCGCGTCACACTGTGCAGCCAACTGAACGCGCCCCTGCACCTCCGCTTTGTATTACCGGTCCCGGAGCTCCAGTCTGTCTGAGATCTCGCCTCCTGCGGCCTGCCACTGTGACCAGCCGTGACTGTGTGCGGCCGGGGGAGGTCAGGCGGCGAGCGAGTTGCGACACCTATGGGTCACGCTGCGCAGGCCGCAGCACTGAACCCGCTCGCCGCCCGACTTCTCCCGGCTGCACAGTCCAGTGTGTCACTGTGACTAACCTACTGTACCTCCGGCGTCACACCAGCAGCCTCCGTGCATTCCACTGCCGCCTGCGCCGCTCGAAGTAAGACACTGTGGGGGGAGAGTGGGGTGGTTTTCTTATTAGGGATGCCAATCCCGGGATCCCGGGAATCCCGGGATTGAGCATTTTTCAATCTAGATTCCCGGGATTGAAAAAATGCCTCGGGATGGGCATCCCTACTCTTGGCTGCTGTTTTTGATCCCACCCTCCCTGGAAGAAATATATTTGGTTAATTTTATTAACATGGTTGGAGTGTTTGGAGGAGATGCTAAACATTCCGGCAAGATGGGCCACAGCATGCGGAGAACAGGGCTCCACTGCGGCTCAATTTATAGCACAACCAGTTTTGACTAGCATTTACCCTTTGAAAAAGGAGAGCCGGTCACTACCTTAGGGGAGGACCAGGTCGCCATCTTATGGAGGGATTAGCAATTTGCCAGGGATGCGGGGCGCCCTTTATTCAGTACAATTGTATTAACAAATATGCAAATATGTTAAAATTATACTGAATCAGATTTAAATAGCTGTCATTTACATAATTCTGTAATATGGAAGATTTGCAATTGTGTGAACAGTAGCATACAAATCATAGTATTACTGCAATGATGACGGTGTATTTTCTTCTATAACAATAAACTTTTATTAAACTATGACACATATGTAATAACCAAGCCGGTGACTCAGAGTATGTCCATGCTGACTGTGTTTTTCCTGCAGTCCTGCTTCTCCTAGGTGGATAGACGTTTGCACTGCAGGGACAGAACAGCGAAGGGCAGATGGGAGGGCACAGCAATGTGCATTGTGTGGTTTGGTGGGTAATGTCACTAAACTCAGTAGTACAGGTAGCCGGGCAGGTGACCAGGCCCAGAGGGGTTACCTTAGGGGTGTTTGAGTAAGTTCCTATCCAGGATTCCAGAAGGGTGGCAACGGGCTGGCCAGCCTGCTCCTTTATAAGCAGGGCCGGCGCCACCACTAGGCAACATTAGGCATTTGCCTAGGGCGCCGGTCACTGGAGGGCGGTAATCGGGAGCGGGGACCCCCCTGGATGGAGGTATGGAGGTGAGTGGCTGCTGTCACTACCCCCCAGCAACCTCGGCGGCCGCCACTGCCTCAGCCCCCTCCCCCCTGTGGAATAACTTGGCAGCATCCCGGCTGCCCGCCCGCCCGCCACCCCAACCCCGCCGTCGGGAGCTTGGACCCCCCCTGGATGAAGGTGAGTGGCTGCTGTCACTCCCCCCCCAGCAACCTCGGCGGCCGCCACCGCATTGCCCCCTCCCCCGTGGAATGACTTGGCGGCATCCCGGCCGCCCTTCACCCCAACCCCGCCATGGAGCGATGCAGCGGCCTAATCGCACCCGGCAACCCAAGCCACCACACCCTCAGTGGAGCGACCGCATCACCCCCACCCCTGTAGCGGCGCGGTGGCCGCATCACAAAGCCCCCCTCCTCCGGGGGAGCGGGTGGGTGCTGGGGCGCCCCCCCCAAATGGGGCGCTCCGGTGCCTAGCACTGGCCCTGTTTATAAGCCATTGCTAGGTGCTGCAATTCTGCAGCTATCAGAACGTTGGGACCCCTCACAAGGTCCTGGCCTGGTACAAGTGTCCCCCTTTTTCCCCCTTTTTCCCCCTTGTCGTCTGCCCTGGTAACATTGAATATGGCCCTATGGGGTAGATTTTTTAAGCTCGGTGAAGTGCTAAAGTACAGTATCTGTTTTTTTATCACTGGCCAATCACTCCTACCTATCATTTTTCAAACCAAGCCTGTAACTTCACAGGTAGGAGCTGATTGGCCGGTGATAAAAACCAGACACTTTATCACTTCACCGAGCTTAATAAATCTACCCCTATATGTGCAATAAATGCTCCAGGTAAGCGGAGAGTTATAATTGTCCTTGTATGTCTCCAGTCTCTAGGGGAAATGTACTAAGATGGGAGTTCTATTTCACATGGGATGTTGCTATGGGAAACCAATCAGATACTATATATTGGGTTCTAGAAAGTGCTAAATAAATAAGAAGTAGCAAGGGCGTAACTACCATAGGTGCAAGGGGTGCAGCTGCTATGGGGCCCAGAGCTGAAGGGGGCCCATCACTACTGTCTAAGTAATATGTTTTACATACATTTATCTCCATCAGTTGCTAAATAGGGGGCCCTTACAAACCTTTGCTATGGGGCCTATGAATATCTAGTTACGCCTCTGAGAAGTAGCTTCTGATTGGTTGCCCATAGCAACATCCCATGTGAAAAAAGGAACTCCCATCTTAATAAATTCCCCCCTCTGAGTCTTTATGTGTTCAAAACCAGAAACAAATGAGAGCAGTCTGCAAATATGAACTTACAAATCAATATTTTCAGTCAATAATCAGAATCCATATTATTAATTAAGTGTAGCAAAACAAAATGACATTGAAGTTTGCTAAGCACAAATGTTTGCGGACAATCAGACACACATGAACACGTATTTAGTATACCGAATATCCAACGATGAAAAGTCAATACAAAAAATTCCACTGCGTCCCTGAAAATGAGTGGTCATGAATACAGTCATCAACCAAATCTTCTTATTACTAACATAATGTAATATAGATGGTCATGTAAGGTTCATGGTCATACAGATAGCGCAGGGCTTGTCTTTGCTGGGGATGGCGGAGGACTCGCCACCCGCCATCCCCCGCCCCGCGCCATCTGTATGTCGGAAGGGGACGCGCGTGCACGAGGTGCACGCGCGTCCCGTTCCGACGGAGCTTTTGCCCGGGTCCCCGCCGGCTTCCCCGGGTCCCCGCCGGTCCACACCGCCCCCCCGCAGCCCCCCGCAGCCCTGCCCGTCTCCCTGAAGCTGGAGACGGGCAGGACTGCACCCGCCGCGCCGCCTCGCCGCCCGGCTATTGAGACGCTCGTGCGTGGGAGACGCACGAGCGTCTCATTCAGCCAGAGCGCCAGATTGCTGGCGGATCGCCAGGGACACGGTCCTGGCGCTCCGCCAGCAATAATAAGCCCTGCTCCATCTGTAGGTAGATTTGTAACTGAATGCTATTGATTTATATTTGGAGTTGGTTGGGAGATTGGAATGTTTATGACTGGCTTAGCTTTCAGTGAGATTTATAGGGGTATTTACTATAATTTAATTTTAAATCAATTTCCATCTATTTCAGAGTGATTGAAAAAGATCGTAATCGTGGGACTTCCAGGGTTAAAACACACATTTACTTATAATATATATATATATTTTTATTAAGATGTAAATGTTACTAAATGTGTGTTTTAGCCCTTGAAGCATAACATTGTTTCACTCAGTGGGGGATGCACTCAAACCCATCGCTAGGGCCGGACTGGCCATCTGGCACTTCTGGCAAATGGCAGAAGGGCCGATGGCCTTGTGGGACGATTTTGTGCAGTCAGACCAGTGCCGACTACCTATCAGCACTCAGCGCATCCCGACTCCAACATACCGCACACTGGGGCACCCGGCGCACTAAGCATCCCAGCAGAGCCTGCCCGAGTCTTAAGCCTCCGTGTGCTGCAAATTTACATACACATAGTGCGCACGCCCCCCCTTCCCTTCGCGCCGAGTGATGTCACATAGGCGCCATTGTGAAGGGCTCTGCATGGGTGCCATAGCCACACTATGACTGCTGCCGATGACCAGGGGCATGGGGTGGACTGAGGATGGGAGGCGCCTGCACATCCTTGTACTGGCGCCGGGAGTGCTGCCTGTTGCTGTATGGTGGCTGGCAGCACCTGACATTCCTGACCATCGTGGATGGTGTAAGCCTGGAGGAGCCAGAAAGTGAGTACTTTTCAGGTTGGGTTCTCAGTAAAGGACATGGTGGGGGCATACTAATGTTGAAGAGTAATAATGGACACAGTGGGGGGGACTTATATTAATGGACACAAAAAGGGGACATTTTAATGGACACAGACTGGGACATAATAATGGACAGACTGGGACACATAGTAATGGACAAATGGGCATAATTATGGATACAGAGGGGGACACAAAATAATAATGGATACATGGGGGACAACATAATAATTGACACATGGGGCTTAGTGGTAGGAAGGAGGACTACAGAATAATTGAATATGGGGGGGATTAAGATGGAGACGGAGGGGGGACAACATAATAATGGATGTGAGGGGGGAGCACAATGCAAAAATCAAGAACACACAGTTATCCCTCACTAGTAGCATCTACTCCTGGTGCTATAGTTTCTAGCAGTATTTTGTGTAATGGGCATTATGGTGTGCAGCATTTTGTGTAATGGGCATTATGGTGTGAAGGCATTTTGTGTAATGGGCATTACCGTGTGTTCCATGAGGCCATGCCCCATTTTTCACCGCGCGGCTTCACCGCGCAAGGGTCCCGTATGCTGCAGGTGGGCCTGTGTGCTCAAAATGCCAGGGCCGATTTCTGGTCCCAGTCCGGCCCTGCCCATCGCCCCACTTCACCCCCCTCCACCGTCTACTGCAGCGATACTAATCGCATATGCTCTTACATATGCGATTAGCATCGCAAAGGACAGCTCTTGCGGTAAGAACTGCCCTTTGTGAAGCAGCCGGCGGAGGGTGAGCGGGTACCCAGAGGCTCCCCGCTTCTCCTACCCTCCTGCTGTTGCTGTGGGGCAGGCTCCACCTCCTCATCCCTGCACCCGGAAGGGGATGTACAGGGCTAGGGAGCAGGAGTTCACTGGACCGGGCAGCACAGCACTGTGCTGTCCAGACACAGGTGAGGCAGGGGGTCCGTGCGGGTCATGGTAAGAAGCCCCTGCATCGAAAACCCGGCATGCGGGTTTTCCTGCATACCAAAAAGGCAGTAAAAACCCACATAACAGGGTTTTTACCACATTTTTCCGTTAGTGCATCCTTACCTGAAATTGGTGAAAATCATTGAAAATCTGTGTTTAGTAATTATATCCCATAATATCTATACATTTCCAACCAGGGCAACAACATTCCAAGATCAAGCAACTTATAGCCCTTTTTAGACATAAAACTCTGGCATCAACTCAGCTCAGACCTAGGACACTGAGCACAGGTTGATTCCGGGACTTTCTATACTTGACCCCATTTAATTATGTGTGAAGATCCAGGTTATTTAAAGGTCATCACCCTTCACAACTGACCTGGGTCTTCCATCTTGCAGAAGCCACTTAGAGATGATGTTATCTATCCACTGTCAATCAGCTGCAAGAAGCAGTAGAAAAGAGAGTGGAGGATGCACTAACATCCACCACCCCACATAGCCCCCCTCTGCCAGCTACCGCAGTGATACCAATCGCATATGCTCTAACAAATCTTGTGATAAGAGCTGCCCTTTGCGAAGCAGTCGGCGAAGGGTGAACGGGTCCCCGGCTGCTCCTTCCTCTTCCTACTTGGCTGCTGCCTGCTGCTGCTGTGGGACAGGCTCCGCCTCCTCCCTGCACCTGAAAGGGAATGTAGTATGGGGCTTGGGAGGAGGAGGTTACAGGTGTGTGTGTGTGTGTGTGTGTGTGTGTGTGGGGGGGGGAGCGGGGGTCCATGCAGGGCGGTGGATTAGCCATTAAGCCATTTCTGAATTGACTACTGTACAAACAAAGTAGACCTTAAGACATAACACTTCTGGCATCCCGAACAACCCGACGACGCCTTTTCAAATGATAATCATACAAGAGATATAATTATGGTAAGCAGATAGTTATCAGTGAAAACAATGAATGGAGTGCCAAACATAATTACGAAATTTCTCTGTAACCACCTAAACAAGAGCCCAAAGTTAAAAGCACTGTAGTTACTATTGTTCTTGACCATTTTGTAACTGTGAAAGTACCGGCGTCAGGATAGAAGTGAAAAAGTATCATTAGCTGTTTGAGGCTTTCGTAGGCGGTCAGTTAGGGTTCTGCCAAATTGACTTGCATATGTTTATTTTGGTGGCTTCTGTTGATTCCTCGTAACAACTCGTGTAAAAGGCTGGCAATCTGAGATAGGTTTTTGATACATCTCCCGTAGTAGCGGATGAAACAAAGAAAGCTTCTCACATCTCTAATGGTTTTCGGGATTGGCCAGTCTTTATCAGCCCAAATCTTTCAGGGTCTGGAGTAACTCCTTGTGCACTGATGATATGACCCAAATATGCCACACTATTCTTCAAAAGAATACATTTGGAGGTTTTAATTTAAGTCCATAGTCTGGGAGATGCTGGAATACTTTGTTTAGATGCTGTAGATCAGTGGATCTCAACCTCAATCCTCAGGACCCCCAACAGTGCACGTTTTCCACACAGAATCACAAGTGAAATAATTAGCTCCACCTGTAAATCTTATAAAATGTGTCAGTGAGTAATGAATGCACCTGTGCACCTGCCGTGTGACCTGGAAAACGTGATCTGTTGGGGGTACTTGAGGACCGAGGTTGAGAACCACTGCTGTAGATGGCCGTGGTATGTTTCAGAGTAGATGATAATATTGTCTAAACACAGTAATGCTATATCAAAATTTACCCCAGGCAATGCTCCATCTGTCTTTGGAACATTCCTGGGGCATTACAAAGTCCGAATGGCATTCTGTCAAATTCATATAAGCCCATAGGCGTGGTGAAGGCTGTTTTCTCTCGATCTTAAGCTGACATCTGAATCTGCCAGTAGCCACTAAAGTTGAATAATAGGAGGTGACTTTAAGGCTGCTAGGGATTCCTCAATTCATGGTAGAGAATAGGCGTCTCTATGGGTGATCTGATTAAGCTTTCTTTAGTCCACACAGAACCTTAAACTTCCGTATTTTTTTTTTTACAATCACGATGGGAGCTGCACAAGGGCTGAAACTCTCATGGATTAACCCCCTGGTTTTCATTTCTTCTAGCATTTTCTTCACTGGCTGGTATAAAGCAGGGGCTAGTGGTCGATACCTTTCTTTGATAGGAGGGACATTTCCCATTGGGAAATAATGTCTAATCTTCTCAACTTTTCTGAAGTCTGATACGTGTTTACTGAAAGTGTTGGCATTCTCTTTGACAACTCTCAGGACTCCATCTATCTATTCTTCAGGGGTATCTATCTCCCCAACATGTATTTCTTTCCACCAGGGGATGATTTCAGTATGCTCCTCCATTTGTGTAGAAGTGGTGCACATATTCAGGCCAACAATGTCATGTATATCCTGGAAAGTGGTCCAGGTCAATTTTGTCATAGTTTGGTTAAAAGTCAATCTTATAGAGTAGTAGTGAGGGTTTAAAACTCAAACATAGACTCTACCATTCTTTACGGTAACTAAAGTTCTGGCCACAGTGAGATCAGTTCTTGATGGAACTCTACAGGGTTCTATAATGGCATCATAAGGCCTTCCGAATGGTCCGCACCTGGTTTTACACCATAAAATGGTTTCTGTGTTGGGATTTAAGGTGACAGCTTTATGATCAGTAAACTTCACTTTTACAACTTCTCTCATCTCTTTCACAAACTTTTGCTGCCGTTGTAATAACTTTATAGTTTTATATAAGGGTTGCTGAAACATGAGTAACACAAACTGTAACTCTTTAGGGCTTCGATTAACTCATTGGAACCATTTTGTAGGACATTTATCCCGATTACAATGGGCGGAAGGGAGGAATCCTCTGAATGGTTGATAATACTGTACATCCTTGCTAGGGTAAGAGGGTTTTCCCGATTCTAAAATCTGCTTCACAATAACCCTCACATCTAATGTCCAGACCATTACTGGCCAGGAGTCTAAGCCAATCTCTTTGTGATTCCAGTATTGCCAAAAAATCTTATCATCTACAGTGGTCACTTGTGATCCCGTGTCCAGCATAGCTAGGACTTTGATTTCATCGATGTAGACAGGAATAACCGGACATTGGCTGAAATACCAGGGGCACCATTCTTCGGGGGTAGGAGCTACTCTATGAATTTTCTCCGGGGGTCGGTCTCCATCCCCGGGGTGTTGGGGTTTAAATTACTCTCTTATCGGCAAAGGTGTTCCACATGGCTGCTATGCCTGCAACGTCTGCATAAGGGTCGTCCTTGAGAATCGAATTGGTCCGTGGTTTTTCTATCTCTTCCCTGCGTGGACCCCCACCATTCATTCCATGGTGGTCAATTTCCTGTCCGCCAGCTTGAATCCATTCATTCAGTTGGTCGGCAATTGCCAATCTGTTGTATTTCTCTCTTCATCTCTGCAACTTCCCTGACTAACTCTTCCATCTGTTCTTTCAATATGAAGGTTAGGTCTGTAGATAAGGCTTGGGCTGGCTGAATAGCCATTTGTTGCTTTGTTACTTTTCCCATCTGTTCAGGGTCCTCTTTCCCGATTGCCTATTTCTTGATATCCTGGCAGTTCAGGAAACGAGACTTCACTGTTTTGTGTCATCACAATAAATTTTGATTGCCACCTCCTTGAAGTCTAAGAATGAATCTTCACTTTTCTGTAGTCTTAGGAGTTTAAGTTGCGATTTATCACTATCATTGTTAACGCCCTCGATGAATTGGCTAATCAATGTCTCATCTATTCGGTAATCTGTGAATCGTCTAACTCTTGTTTATCTCTCAATGTTTCTTGCAAACTTAACGCAAAATCCCTCAGAGTTTCACCCGATCTCTGTTTCCTAGCATAGAGTCATGAATTTAGTTCAGAAAGCTTTGTAAAATAACAAAAGCATTATTATAATTTCATATTGTGATGTCGGGGAGGTCTAGCAATATTATTGCAGTCAAGAGTTACTGCATATCTTTACCCGAATTGGAATAACATCCCCTTTTCTTTCTTCTGTCTTCTTTTTTATTTTTTCTCTTCACTACATGTTCTTCTATCTTCTCTGCAACTTTTATTTTATTTTATTTGTCTTTTTCCAAGCTTGCCTTGTGAAAACTGACAACAGTTATGTTTGGCCTAGCAGGCCTACACAATGGTTTCATATAATGTTGGAAAAAATTGACAGAATAAGTTTAATATGTTTTTCATGTTTTCTTTTGCACTTTCAATACTTGCATATTAATCTAATAGATAATTACAATAGGTTATTAAAATATCTATGTTGGCTTATTTGCTGGGGTAAGCCAATAACCAAACTAACTTTAAAACACTACTATAGCCCACCAAAAAAGGGTATAGGATAACATCATGGCTTCTCCTTTAGTTACCAACTCATTACAGATAAAAACTACCCTTAAATTTATATCTTGGAACGTTGAAGGGTTGAATACACCCATTAAGAGGAAAAAGATACTAACCCATTTGAAGAAAATTCGCCCGATGTTGTTTTCCTCTAGGAAACACACTGGAGAGCCTCCGATCCCAATACATTAAATGACAAGTGGATCCAGGGTTTTAAATCAGCTTGTTATCATAATAAAACGCGTGGTGTCTTAATACTGTTTAGTAAATCTGTGCAATATATTATTAAGGAAGAATGGTGCGACCCTGAAGGTCGCTTTATCTTTTTAAAAGTTGAAATAGAGGGTGAATTATATACATTGGTTTGTTTGTACGCCCCTACTGGCCCGAATGCAGTTTTCTACTCTGACATTTTTGTTAACCCCTTCATGACAGAGCCAGTTTGTGCCTTCATGACAGAGCCCTTTTTTTCAAATCTGACATGTCTCACTTAAGTGGGGATAACTTTTTTTTGCTTTTACTTATCCCAGTGATTTTGAGATTGTTTTCTCGTGACACATTGTACTTCAAGTTAGTGGTAAATTTTGGTCGATACAGTCTGTGTTTTTTTGTGAAAAATACCAAAATGTCGTGAAAAAATGGAAAATTTTGCAATTTGCAAAATGTCACATTTTCTGCTTGTGAGACAAATAAACATACCACTCAAAATAGTTAATAACTAACAAAGACCATATGTCTACTTTATGTTGCAATCATTATTTCAACCTCCTTTTCATTTTTTTGGACACTATGAGGCTTCAAATATGAATAGCAAATTCTCAAATTTTCAAGAAAATTTCAAACACTGATTTTTTTAGGGACCAGGTCAGTTATGATGTGACTTTGAGTGACTTGTATGTGAGACACCCCCATAAATGATGCCATTTCAAAAACTACACCCCTCACAGTATTCAAAACAGCATTTTGGAAGTTTGTTAACCCTTTAGGTGTTTCACAG